>NC_086017.1:79875000-80210833 GCF_029281585.2 Gorilla gorilla gorilla | reverse complement strand
TGCTTCCAAGCTTGATTCGGCTGATTCAAAGGTGAATTTTCCCTCACTACTAGGATGATATCTGAGGACTTACTGGATGCCCAGTGGTGAAGTCTTTTTATTCTGCCTGGTGGAAACACAAGTTCTTCTGGACCCTGTGTGAGCTCTGGCTATGGTTCTCCCTTTTCCTTCCTGGTAGTCTTCCCTGGACTCTGAAGTTTCCTCACATGGATGGATTGATCCATATTTTGCTGAAGACTTGATTGTTTGCTCTCCTTGCAGCCTTCTCTTCAGGACACAGACATGTGAATTCTACCTGCCTTAGCGTCCGCAAATTCTGAATTCTGTCTCCTCCACTCTGGCCTACTACCAGACTCTGTCTAGGTTCCCCAACCCTATAAAATCTTTCTGGGCAGCAAGCTGGGCAATCATAAAGTTCCTCTTGTTTTCCTTCCTCAGGGGTCACTGTCCTGCACAGCTTGTTGTCTAATGTCTAATTACTGTGGATTATATGTTTGTTTGTATGCTTGTTTGTTTTAAGTTGTTTATGGTGGAAAAGCAAATCGGTTCTTCTTACTCCATTGTGTCTAGAAGCAGAAGTTCCTCATAACATATTTGATAGATGTGAATATTACTATTAATTATTATCATCATCCAGCTGGACACAGTGGCTCACTCCTGTAATCCCAGCACTCTGGGAGGCCAAAGTGGTTGGATCACTTGAGGTGAAGAGTTCGAGACCAGCTTGGTCAACATGGCGAAACCCCATCTCCACTGAAAATCAAAGATTAGCCAGGTGTGGTGGCATATGCCTGTCAGCCTAGCTACTCAGGAGGCTTAGGCAGCAGAATCTCTTAAACCCAGAAGGCAGAGATTGCAGTGAGACAAGATTGCACCACTGCACTCCAGCATGAGTGACAAAGAGTGACTCTGTCTCAAAAAATATATATGTATTATCATTATCATCACCATCATCATCAAATATGTACAATGATGCCTGAAAGGCATAAAACCTTATCCATGACTGTCTTGCTATCATCATGTAATTCTCACGTCCATAGAATATCTATTTATGGGGTAATTGAATAACAAAAATAAAGGAAAGGTAATCATATAAAAGAGAAAAATATATTCAAAATTTGGGAAAAAAGGGAGGAAGCCTACATGGAAGGATAAAAACTCTTGTAATACTCTTTAGCTCTTCCAAGTGTCTGCTCAGAATATAAGAGAAGGCCACTGGACTGAAATTCATGACGAGGGCTATGGACCTCAGAGCTGTTAAGTCAAAATGAAAGTTCACTGCCGCAGACTGGGAAAGAAGGCTGCACAACAACAATAATAACTGCCCACACTTAAATATTTACTTTGTCCTAGCAATTGTTTTAACCACTTAACATTTAGTATTCATTTACTCCTACAGTAATACTATGAGATGGATATTATTATTAATTCCCATTTAATAGATTGGAAAAGTACAGCACAGAATGGTTGAATAACTTGCCCCCAAAATCAGACAATTAATAAGTGGCATAGCTGGAATGTCAAACCCATCATTTGCAGGCTATATTAAGAATCTGCACCAATTTGCAATTGTTACACTCTGAGAGTAAATAAGGAAGACAGAAAGAATGGCAGAAGGAAGGGAAAGAGGAAGGAAAGGAGAAAGGGAGGGAAGGAGGGAGGAAAGAGAGCACATTAAAAATGAGAATAGAAAGTCCCCAAAGTCAGAAATACTCAGCAGTTATGCCGATATCAAGATCAGGCTTTGACTGAAATAAAATCAATTTTACTAGAGTTCTGAGAGTGGTTCTAGGAAACAAAGAGTGAAAGATGAGATAAAATAAAGTTGTAACAATCAACTGGATTGTAAATACATGAAGAAACACAGTTCAACCGAGAAAAGGTGTCTAGATCTAGAAGGGGTTTATCAGTTACGTTAGGGCTATCCAGACTATGCTGGGTGGCAATGGTAGCCTGGTAGTTCAGACAAGACTTCCCTTATTCTAACAGAGATGTGATTTACAATCTGATATACCTACCAGTTTTCTTCAAGGACTGGCCCTTTGTTTTTATAAACATCTGTGTATAAAGGGTAAAGGTTGATGTTATGCAGGTGCAGTATTAGCCACACATATTTTATTCCTTTGAAAGAGGGTGTTGTACGTGGAGGGACAGATAGAGTAATAGTAGAATTTGAAATGAGCAAACGGCAAAGGAAGTAAATGTCTCAAAATTTCTCACCATATAAGGGACTACATTACTGTTCTAATAAAATGTTTTAATATATTTTCCTCTCTCACAGCACAATTAGAGATGCTTTTGAGTTGATTATTTCCTCTTTTGAAATGTAAATGAACACTTGAAAGTTGAGCCTTATCCAATCTTTCTGCAGTAACTTTTGTCAGCTAATCAGATCCATGCCTAGTTGAGACACTCACAGCCCGCATGGGTGAGGTGACTGGAACAGAAAATGAAATACACGTACATACTTACAGTGTATCTCAACAGAGAAGCAACTCACTTGGGGCAGGTCAGTTCTTTATTGTGCAGGATGTTTCTTGCACAACAGAATGGTTAATGCCCCAGGTTCCTTTACCAAATATACCAGTAATGTTTCCCAGTTACTATGCAACATAAAGTTCTCTTTCTGAGAATCACTGCTTGCATCACCAAGAGAAACCAAGAGCATCAAAAATCACCTCATTTTACAATTTTGCCAGAATCGTCCCTTCCACAACTAACATATGGGACTATCTCATTTGCATGTAAACACCGGAGTTAAGAACCACTCTAAGCCCAGTTTTCCTGCATTTCACTCAAGGCTAACCTGGTTCCAGCTTTCAATATCCAATGCCTTTTTTTCCTAATCGTATCACTTCTTTTTTTTTTTTTTTTTTTTGGCCATTTACATATTCACCTTCCAACTCATGATGGAGAAGAAAGAAAAGGAATGGAGAGAGGAGAGGAGAAATATTTCCTCTATCACCTGTTTATATATCATGATGCATTACGCTGTGCTTTTGTTATGTCAGGATGCAGTTTCTGCCACTGGCCTTTCTCTTGTTCCAGATCTTCTGGAAAGTACTGGAATGAATTACACTGCACATCAGCAAGAATTGTTTTTCATCACATGCTTATTATCACATCACAATAAAAGGGTTGCATTCAATTTTTGACTGACTAAATGGGAATTTTAAGTTACATTAACTCTGTACTTCGACAGCACCTAGAAATAGTCAAATAAGTTTGATGAAAGCTGGACTGAACAGATTACTTTAGTGCATAGCTTTACAAAAGCCTTTACTATGTGAATATGTATTAGGATCGCAGTGCAGGGGGAGGGGATGATTTCAGTGTTTCTCAAATATATTTGACCACGGAGTTAAATTTCTCACCTATGACTAGAATGACAAACAAGAAACTAAAGATTCTGGTCTTCAGGCTAGTTAAGCTATAGTAATACAGACCTTCAGGGCCGCTGATCTGATTCCCAGGCAGTGCATAACTTTCAAGTGGGTGGTGCCACTTGTATGAACTGCAATGTGAATGGGCACTCTATCAGTCATACAACCACTGGGAGATCTCTCTCTCTCTCTCTCTCTCTCTCTCTCTCTCTCTCTCTCTCTCTCTCTCTCTCTCTCTGTGTGTGTGTGTGTGGATAGATAGATAGATAGATAGATAGATAGATAGATAGATAGATGTAAAGGGGTCTGCTACAGGGATTTGAACTTACACAATTTGGGGAGCTGGTTAAACAGTCCCTGTAGGGCTGTCATCTTTCTTTCTGATTCTGGGGCTTCAAGCTGCCAAAGAAGGGGGTCAGGAAGGGAAGAATGAATGTAAAGTGGAGGATGGCATGGACAGGCTGGAATCCATGAGCCTGAGGTAGAACCCATGAGTTTGGACTGGAGCTGTGTCAGTTCTCCCTGCCTCCAGCCCTTATGAAGTAGACATCCTGCAGGAGAAGCTGGTGCCCTTCATCCTGAAGATAGCTTATCTCCAGGTGAGCTCAAGAGATGGAGAAGCTGAAGCAGACTCCAGGAGGAAAATGGGCAGTTGCAGATGAACTGCGGCCTCACAACAATAAGGTATGCCAGCAGAAAAGGAACAAGGTGAAGGCGCTACAGAAAGGGCTGCCCCAATCTTCTTCCCAATGTAATAAAACAATATAGCAGCTATCACATTTGTCTTTCAAATCTCCCACAAAAATATATTTTGTGGCCCTCCCTAGCTGGAAATATACAAGGAAAGAAATTCTAGGAAACAGTGCAGCCTTGCCAAGTTGCCATGTTTCAAAGCCATCTCACACACCCTGGAGTTCTGCAGTGCGCAGCCTGCATGGCTGCATGTACCAGCTTACAGCGTGGATCAGGCAACCACTGCAACTCTCCCACTTAGGTAAGGTTTGCAAAGAGGAAGCATACAGTGATGTAAGAGAACATCCTGGTGTCACCATACTAACTCAGAGAAGTTGACAATTCAGAGAAATGAGTTGGCAATGTAGAAAATTTTCCTTTGAATGGTATGAACTTGGGATCACTAAGTCCTGCCACTTAGTATGAAATGAACACATTCATTTTACCTTTCATAATGACAAAAAATCTTGGATTAATTTTATATTTTCCTTAACTTCAAACAAGATTAATGAGAGAAAGGACAGCTTTTCTTTTTCTTTTTCTTCTTCTTACATCCTATGCATTTTAGAGGAGATTCACAATTCAAGAGAAAGAGCTTTGTACTTTTTATTTATCTGAGAAGTAAAGAGATGCCATTTTCAACCTAATTTGTGGAATGAGAAATTTCTTTTATCATCTCCGCTTATCCTTCCGCCAAATTCAACCACTGTCTTCTTTTTCTTAATCTTTGCTCCCTAAAATTTTCTCATGACTTCTCCAGAAATCTCATTTTTCCCCTTAGAATTTGTATAACATTAACAACTGTGTATTCTTAGATTACTGTAGCATTACCTGTGTAGGTCCTGTGTGGTTTTAACTTCACTAATTTTATAATTTAGGGACACACTGATATTCTTTTCTAATTAGTCTCTATGGCTCTTCAAAGAATTATTTTATCTCAGATAACATCAAATAAAACTGCTTACAATTTTTTATTTGCTTTATAGTTCTTTAAAGGATACAAAGACATCATTTGTGAATAGCTGATCAAATGTTAGAATTTCTTTTTGGATCCAAAAGTCCTGTTATACTGAGAATATATTTGAAGTTCAATTTATTTAAATATCCTGCTTTAAGACTGACCCATGAGAGGTGGTCTAGAGAAAAGACTGATCAAGATAATATATTTTTTTCTTTCCCTCCTGGGTTAAAAAAAAAAATGTACTTTTCACGGATGTTGGTAGAAGATCAAGTACTGTACGAAAGAAATCATGGTTGTCTGTCCTATTTGGGGGAGCAGATCTTGGAACTACAAAAGCAAAGACACAGTCAAGATGACAAAGAACTTGACAATTAGGAGACGAAGAGGAAAATGACTACATGTAGACAAACAATGCCCCTTCCCTCAAGAGAAAGACATTTACAGATGCTAAGATTTAGGATAAATTTAACTGACATATTGTATTGGTTAAAGAGGACTTTGCCTTAAGCATAATCATACCTCGGTCAATAATATCTATTAGTTTACATAATTATTTCACAAAATTGTTAAGAATTTAGCAAAAGGTACTGTACTGTGAGGATCCAATAAATCAATATTTTCTTATTAGTAAATAATTTTAAAGTAATTTCTAATATAAACTTAGTAAAGCAAATTTTTGCTGCAGTCACTATCATCCAAATATTCCAAAACTCCTAGGTTTTTAGTGAGAAAACTATGCTGTTATTTCTGTAATTTGTTTGTAAAATAAAATAAATTGAGCTTGCAAAGGTACTGAAAGCTCAATATCTTTAACAAAGTAATACTTCACATTTACAAGAAGATGATATATTCTTTCATCTCTACACTACAATTTTGGGAGGGTAAGAAATAGTATCTGGTCTACTGTCTCTAATTTTATGTCACATTTTTTTCCCTTTAGAGAGTTTTCTAGCATATTTTAGTTAAGCGAAGGCCTTATAGTAATCAAATACTAAAAAAAACTCTATCTGGATGTCAGCTAGTTTTTTAAAGGTAAAGTTGATCCTCTAGGATAAAATTAATTTTATAGGGTAATGAAGACTATTTTTTCAGTTGCATTTTCTAATGACAGTTTTATTTATTTTGGGAATTTTTCTCTTCAAAATTTTTAATTTGAAAATATGAAAACCATAAAAACATAAAATTACCAACTTATACACAAATGTTCATAAAGCTTCATTTGTAATGGTCGCAATTGGAAACCACTCAAATATCCATTAACGGGAATGGATGACAAAATTGTAGTATATTAGCACAATGGAATACAATAAAAATAAGTGAACTATTGATTCACACAACAGTGTGGATGAATCTCCAGATCATTGTGCTGAATAAAATAATTTAGGCAAAAAGAATACATACTGTATAATTCCATTTAAATTCAATCTAGAAAATGCAGTTGAATTCATAGGAAAAGACAAAAAGATTAGTGTTTGCCTGGGAATGGGGATGGAGGCAGGGCTGGATTACAAAGGGTTGAGGAAATGTTGGGGTGATGCAGATGTTTATCTTGATTATAGTGATCATTTTGTGAATGTATAGATATGTCAAAACTGATCAAAGCATATGCCTTGTGTCATTTATTGCCCTGGATCCTGTGTCATTTCTACTTCAATTATACCTCAATAAAGTTGCAAAATCAAAAATCACTCATAATAAACATAATTGCTAAGTCTTTACTGGGTGTTTCTGACTTGCCCAGGTTTTTTTCCAAGCTCTTTACTTTCATTAACTTGTTTAACACTGCCTCCCTCCCCAACAACTCTGAAGTAGATGCCATTATTATGTCCACTTTACAGATAAGGAAACTGACACAATGAAGTTGCCTACTTTGCTTTCCCTCACATGCAAAATTTGTCTATTTTCTCGCATTCCAAACAGGCCGCCCTAGCTGACTTAGACTCTACAGTTAACCTAAGTAGGTAAATGCTAATGGATTGCATCCCAATTCCAAATTTTGGGAGAGGATTGGATTGGCCAGCTTGAATGACCCATTTCTGACACAGTCTGTAGTGGGGAAGGAACATGGTGGCCTGGTGGTGCTGAACAACCTCTGTCAGTAATGATGGTCATCTTCTAAGAAGAAATCAATTCTAAATAAGGTTGTTTAGGTGCTGACTAAATTGGCAAGCTCATAATGCAGGTCTTTGGAGAAAAGAGGGGACTTGAAATGAAAGTATAGAGTAAGGCTATGTGTTCAGATCAACAAAATATACGATGCCATTATTTTTCCATAACTGATTTTAATTTAGCATTTGACCCAACATTTCTGCTGATGGTAGAAAACAAACTTGCAAATCCAATCTCTCAGTCTTTTCTAGCTTATAAAAGAGGGTTTTGGGGCAAAATAATTCCCCCCTTGCTTTGCTCCTGGGTAGCACACCTACTACATGGTAACCCACTGTCATTGCTGGTGGTCTTCACTTAAGTAGAGCACTTTCTGCTAGCCTTTGCAATGATCCCTTTTCCCACTGCTTCTTCTCCCAATGTCTAAAACCTTGCATTGCCTACAGCTTATATCATGTCTGTAGTATCCACTAATGGCATCTCTAATAATCATCAGGACCCCTATTCCTGTTTGCTGGTCCTCAGCACTTCTCTAAAGCTTGAAGGAAGTTTGGGATTCTCTACATGTGTCCTTACAATATATGGATCTCAAATCTTTCCATCTAGATGCCTCCATCTACCACTGGTACTCTGACACCATGTTGGATGCAGAAATTTTCTATAAGTCTTGAAATTTACTAATGTATTTCTAGGAAACTCGACAACAGTCTATTCTGTTCTAGTATTTTCCCAGATTATCTGGGGATTTTAGTGTCCCAATTTTTTCCAGGATTAACTGAGGCAATATTATACCAAATCTTTTTTTAAATAAACATCCAGTATCTAAACCATAGTCACACATCCCTTTCAAATTTCCTTCCCACTGACTTGTAAAAATTTAATTTAATGGGATGGTTAGCTCAAAGCATACTTTTAAGCAAATTTGTATTCTTACCTATCGTATGATTTATGGCTTAAATGGAATCTCAAGTCTTTGGTACTTATCATAAAAAAGACTTACATTAAAAACTACTGATCCTTCTAAAACTTAAAATAAAGTGAAATTTGAATCTCAAAGCTTAGCCACTCTTTGTTCTAGGCTGTGTCTGCCCCTCACAGGAGGACAGAGAGAGAAGACTATCTCTACTGTGTGATTGATTGGAAAGACAGGGGTAAAAGAATTTCAAAAATTTCTTCTGCTTTTGGTCGTGATAGAATACACTGGACTTGCATTATTCATACATAGTTATAAAACCAGACAAAATATATGAAGAAGCTATTTTCAAGCCTAAGACTACAGGCAGAACAAGACTGATTCTTAAGAGTAGGGAAACACAAAAGATGAGCTACATGTTTGCTCCAGCTCTCAACTTGGCTGTCCTTTTCCTAATGTAGTGCAGGAAGGTGAAACCCAAATTTAGTGGCAGACTTGCTGAGCTAAGGCAGCAAAGACAGGAGTTTGGGTTGTTGAAGTGGCTGGAATTTGCAGTGTAGGGTTATGGAGAAGAGGGGACTCTATAATGTAGAGAAGAGACAGGGTTCACCACAGATAGTCTTGGCTAAGGGCTCAGCTGTGCATACAAAGGATGAGACTTGAATAAATCTGGCAAAAAGTAGCTTTCGTGAGACTGAGCACTGAACATAGGTATCACAGTTAATACAGTACTAGGAGACACTCTGGCTCAACCAAAGAGGAGATATTTCCTTATGCACTTTGGGCATTTATTTGACACCTAAAAAATAACATGCCTTGGACACAATTACCAGGTCCTAAAGCATGAACTACATCCTAAGACTAAGCAAAAAGACTGAAAATGACCCATTATCAGAAAAAATAAAATAAAACCTGGAAGAATCAAAAGGTTATACCAGTAATTTAACTACTTGCTATGACAAAATTCAACACCCTCTAAAAAGAACACAGCATTGACCAGACTCTCTACCATGTATCATTCACAATGTCTAGCATACAACTAAAAATATTAGATGTTTGAAGAATCAAGAAAATGTAACCCACTAACAAGAAAACAAGAAGTCAATAGAAGACCCAGATGTTGGAGTTGCCAGAAAGTGACTTTAAACTAGGTATAATAAATAAGACCAAGGAATTAAAGGAAAAGATAGTGATCATGTATGGGAGATAGGTAGTATCATCTAAGAAGTAAGAACTACACACACACACACACACACACACACACACACACACACACACAAAATGTTAATTCTCACACTGAAAGTGTATTTAAAATGAAAACTATGCCAGGTTGCCTTAATGGTAGATTGGCAACTGCAAAAGAAAGGGTTAGTGACCTTGAAGACAAATCTATAGGAATTATTCAAACTGAAGAACAGAGAAAAGGGACTGGGGAAAAAAATGAGCAGAGCCTCTACGAACTGTGTAAAAATATCAAGTGGTCTAATATATGTGTAATTGGAATCCTAGAGGGAGAAATACAGAGAATGGGACAGAAAAACAATATCTGAAGAAATGATGGGCCAAATGTTCTAAATTTGGTGAAAAACATCAACTTACCAAACCCAGAATCTCAGCAAAACCCAAGTAGACTAAAAATACAGAGAAAATTACATCTAAGTACATCCTAGTCAAATTCCCGAAAGAAAGAAAAAGAAAAAACAGTGAAAGAGGCCAGAGAGGAGAAAAAGACACATTAGATATAGAGGAACAATGATAAGAATAATGTTTTTTAAAAAGAGAAAGAAAGAGAGAGAACAAAAAAAACCTGTCAATCAAGAATTCTATATTCAGCATAAATATCCTTCACAGATGATAGTGAACTAAAGACATTTTTAGACAAATGAAAGCTTAAGAGGGTATGTCACCAGGATATCCACATTTCGAGAAGTGCTGAAAATTCTTTAGGCTAAAGAGGAATGATATCAGATGAAAATTCAGGTCTACTAGATGTAATGAAGAAAACCAGAAATGGTAACTTAGAAAGTAAACATTAAACGAATTTTTTCCTCCTAATTTATTTTTTAAGACAGCTAAGTGAACAGTGTGTTTCTATACACGCGTGTATATCCATATATATATACATATATACATACATATATATATACATACAGATACACATATTTTGAAGATATTGCAGGTTTAGTTCCAGACTGCTCCAATAGAGTGAATATCACAATAAAGTAAGTCACACCAATTTTTTGGTTAAACAAAAAAACAGTTTGTATAAAAGTTATGTTTACTCTATATTGTAGTCTATTAAGTGTACAATAGCATTATGTCTAAAAAAATTGTACTTATCTTAATTAAAAATACTTTATTGGTAAAAATTACTGACACATGAAGTGAACATATACTGTTGGAAAAAAATGATGCCAATAGAGTTGACTAATGCAAGGTTGACACAAACCTTCAATTTGTAGGAAACAAATGCAATATCTGCAAAGCACAATACAGCAAAATGCAATAATATAAGATAGGCCTGTAAGCCTGTGTATATATACACACACTTACAATGCTTGTGGGATTATAACGTGTAGATGTGAAATATATGAAAATAATAGTACAAAGGAGAGAGCATGTAAATGAAATTATATAGTTATAAAGCTATTACCCATAACACGAAGTGGAGCAACATTTTTGCTATGTGAACTATATTAAGGATGCATATTGTAACCCCCAGAGGAACCAAGAATATTCGTAACACACCTACTAGCAACTGTTATTCACATGTTTATCCTTACATGATTTCTCAATGCCAGCCAAGGTCTCAGTTAGAAAAAGCAGGTATAAAAATAATTTGGTCAAGATAAGCACCCTTTTTAATGACCTGGCATGAAACAAAGATAAAATTTTAATGCATTTTGTAACACAGAGTGTTATTTTTCATACCTCAATTTTGGTGAGATCTAAGATCTCATAAATCCTTGAATTCGCATGCCTTGTGGTGTTAGCTGTAACCTTCTCCTGGGAGAACCTATGTTACAAATATGGAATTTTCTTCTTGGTTTATTTACCTTTACCTTTGATACCTTAGACTAGTGTTGATTTATACCATGTGTATTTTCATGTCAAGGCCAAAAAGTTCCAAAAAGAATTTTTTTAATGTGCAATATTTGATGGTATATATTGGTCATTAGAATGGCTATTTAAATTTTTTAACTGAGTATACTGAACAACAGAGATTCCATTCTGTAGCAGAAAACATACTTTCAAAGCCATAGTACACCTTCTTATATCATTTGTATAGGATCTAATCCAGAAATCTTTCAGAGAGCTCTATAAATGATAGTCCTCAAATTCAGTAATCTGAGTTGGTGACATACCTACACATTGATTAATTTCATGTTCTTACATTATATATATAATTTTATTGTTTTAAAAACACTGAAAAGTGATAATGTGATATTTTAAAGGCAAAAAGACTCGTGATAGCAACTGATTATTTGTTTGTTCAAAAAGCTCTAGCTTCGTGCATTTAATTCTATTTTAACAGGAAAAGGAACATAAAATGTGTGATAATCTTGCAGATTACTCTGTTAGCAAAGATTATCTTCTTCTGGATAGTTTGCCCTTAAAGATTATATTTCTGGATCAGATTTTGATTCAGAATTAGGGATACTGAGGCTTGAGTCAAAATAAAAGGAACAGAATTATAAAAAGAAGTGTACATTTGCAGTATTTCCATTTTAAAAAGAAAGCAGACTTTAAGAAGAAACCTTGAGCCTTGAGACCACATCCCTGGTTATTAATTATTTAGTTCATTATTTTAAATGGGCTCAATGAACACTCTTTGTACAGGGAATCATTTAAAGATAAATTTACTCTTCTTGGATTCTAATCAGATTTGCCTGATGTCCTAGGCTGGCTTGTCACTTTTGAGCTTTTTGTTGGGTCTCTGTGGTTTCCCAGTCTGTCTTGCCTGGAGTTCATCATACTGGTTTCTCTTTACTCCCAGCCATCAACTGTGGCTTCACTTTGTTCATTCCAAGGCCCAGCCCAGCTCAAGAGACTAAATCTTAGTCCAAACCAGACTCCATTACCCAGATGAGAATTTTGGGGGGCCCAAGGATATCACTAGGTGGATCAATAAATGGGTTAAATGTTGGCATCATTATGGAATACCCTTAATGTCCAACAAGGACAAGTGATATAAAGTTGATCCAGGAAAAAGTACTTGGTGTCTGTTCTTACCATCCTTCTAATGAAGTGGATGACAAAAATGGAATATTATGCTAATTAATACCTACAGCTCTTATAAGGAATGACTGCAGCAATAAAATTCAAAGTAAGTTTGTCTAACTTTGAAAAATGTTGCTGTTCAGAATGCAAGAAAATTCTATATAGAAAATTTGAGGAATGCTATACTCTGTTAAGAACAAAAAGCCTGTTCAAAGGGCAAAGGCAAAATCAAATGGCAGTTAGAGGCCAAGCAGAGAAAAATGATAAAGAAAAACAACAGAAAAATTCTAAGAGTTAGGACTGACCACATATTGAAAATACATCAGCCAAATTGAATATTATGTCCAAATTAGTCACCACACTATCTTCATAAATCTTTCCTCCTCAGAACAAACTCTTGTACAGAGATTCTATTCTAATGCTTCGACTTAAATAATTATATCATAGTAATTGGAAAAGTCAGGCAAGTGGAAAGCATTTATAAGTCAAGAATTATCAAAGGATAAACTGTAATCAAAGAATAATCCATACTCTCCAAAGTGAGAAATTCAGACAAGGATTTAAGCAGTGGATTGCTCTTGGGACAGAAAATTTAAAAAACTGTTTAGTTGGACATAAGGATACAAGCATATAAAAATGAACACAGAATCTTAGAAAGCCTTCAAAATGAACCTGGAAGCATCTCAGGTTTGTGGGTAGGAATGGATTCTCTGCCTTAGAAAGCACATGAAGAGATTACATGACTTGTAACCTTACAAAGATCCAAATCCATCTTGGAATTTTAAAATATATATATTTCTGTTGAGGAACAATATTGATAATCATATGGTCAAATATTAAAATGAAAGTGAAAATAAACTGGGAGGACTAGTAGCTTCAGCCATGTCCCTGGCTCATTCTCTCCAGGTTCTTAATTGTCTTTTCTCATCTAGATATTTTTGCCTTAAATTTCCTTTATCTCTTGTGTTGTCTCTGCTCATTGCTTAAAGATCACTGTGATTATTGTTGTTCAAATGTCTTTCTGGCCCCACTAATATGTAAAGTTTAGATAATTTGCTTTTCCAAAAGGCAGTGATTAAATTATTAAGGAAATTAGATTAGGTTTCCAAATGCCTGAGGAAGTGACATAAAACACTGTAACTATGCATAGAAAAGAGACAAATTAAGGGAATTTGGTAATTATATGTATTCTACAACTTTGGAACAAAGGAAAATACTGTCGTCAGTTTTTGATATGCTGTTTTAGTTTATCTAATGATTATTAATTTGTGGGCAATCATGTTAAACACTGAGACAGATGCATAAAATACTGAGATAGAGGCTAGGCCCTTGGTTGCACTGGGGGGAGGAGGAGGTTATAGTTTTGTCAGGAAGATGAGAAAGGTTTACAGAAGATTAGAATGGAGACTGATCATATCAAAAGTCCCAAGTAAGATCAGAGAAGGGTAAGATCATCTCCAGGTGAGAGAGATGAAGAAGCCTTCAAGGTAGGGGTGGAGATGGAAACATTTCTAGGAGTACTGATAACAGAAGCAAGTCCCTCCAAGGAACAGCCACAATGCAATTAGGTTGGAGTAAAATGTTAGGAACCTTCAAGAAATCTTAAAACTTTGTGGGCCCCAGTTTGAAAACTGTGATAGAATCTGACCAGTCAAGGTCTTCCTTACCCATCTAAGGAATCTGAAATTTATCTTATTAATAATGGGAGAAACAAAGCTATTTTAGTAAGAAAATTGGCTGATGAAGGTAGTTTTTAAGGATTATATAGTGGAAGCAATGTACATAAGGAAATGAAGTTAGGAAACGAGGTGAAATGGATAAAGGAATCTGATAATGGACAATTGTCCAGGTAAAGACACTGGAGGAGGCAAGCCACCTTGAGACAAAAAATAAATATTATTTTCCTTAATGAGAAAAATGACAACTTTTAGAAATGGTGGGCTATTCATCATGATGTGTACCCAAGGGTTATGCTTTCTGTTTTTAATCTTCCATTGAAAACAGTATTATCCTTTTTTCTTTTCCTTTTTTTTTTTCCTTTCAGATAGGGTCTTGCTCTGTTGCCCAGGCTGAAGTGCAATGGCACAATCAGGGCTCACTGCTGCCCCGACCTCGTAGGCTCAAGGGATTCTCCCACCTTAACCTCTCACATAGCTAGGATTATAGACATATATCCACACCCAGCTAATTTAAAAAAAAAATTTTTTTTAGTTTTTGTAGAAATGGAGTCTCACTATGTTGCCCAGGCTGGTCTGGAACTCCTCGCCTCAAGCAATCCATTTCCTGCCTCAGCCTCCTCAAAGTGCTGGGATTACAGGCATGAGCCACCATGTCTGGCAAAAATCTGTATTATCCTTACCTAAGAATTTAATGACATATCATCTTTGGAATGTTATTCCAAACTCCCTTTGGAATATCTACAGATGATCAAAAAAAACTTGAAATGTTTTCTTGTTGTTGGTATAAAATATTAGGTGGAAAAAACACTCACTTTTCAAACTATCAACTACAGGATGAATTTCCAGAGTGTAGCTTTAAAGGTTTCCCTTTCTTTTCTTTTAACCAAAATAGCCTGTGTATATTTTTCAATACATTTTTTTCTACATCTTTTAATATTAACTTGAAGTAATGAATGGCAGGGATGGAAGAAACTTGGTCCAGTTGAAAAGTTCATTATTTTTTTCCTATTTTGCAGAATGTCATTTTAAATAAGTGCTAGCCTGGAGAAGGTTTTTATTGTTTTCAACCACAGGCTTTATATTACCTTAAAAAAAAAAAAAAAAAAACTCTCGGCCGCAAGTTAGATGCTTCTGGCAGCAATACAAATCTAGCACCACCCCGGGAGGGAGTGTATTTGCTTCTTCGCTCATTTTTGTCAGGATAGAGGAATGCTGGACATCCAGAGACAAGGGAGGCTGCAGCTCACTGCTCCCCAGTCCCGCACCTTGGGCCTCCCTTTGGAACACACAGGTGAGTACCTTGCAGTGCTGATTCAAGCAGAGCTCATTGCGAGCAAGCCATGTAAGTCAAGTGCACTGCACCGAAGGTTCATAATAGGTCTCGTCAACACCTTGAGGGAGCTCAACTTGGCCTGGTTTAGGTCATAAGGTTCTTATTCCCACCCAATAAATTCCTGAAAAGATGCTTTTCTGTTTTATTGTTATTTGTCTCTTTGCATACCACTTTGCAGCATGCTTTTCTATAGGCTATAGAAAATACTAAAACAGCTACTGAATGTTTGTTTGTTTGTTTGTTTGTTACAAATCCATGGCTAGTTGTTAATCTTATTCTTTCACATTGAGAAATTGTAAGGTCTTGTAACAATCTTTGTTGCTGGGCAAAGAAATATCATATAAAGTTTAGTTTTCAATGTCAATGTTTTAAAATAACACAAATGAATAAAATGTTAAGACTTAACATTGGACAGTGAACTGAAAAACTATAGAGATAAAATTTTCCCATAATATGGCAGTAGTTTCTAAATATAAAACTCAATGTTATAAATTTGGGTTCTTAATGAATTTTTTATATCACAAATTCTGTTTCCACTTAGATGTCAGAAACTGAGCTGGAAAAGATAAAAGTAAGAACAGCTGAGCATTTAGAAAATGATAAAAATAACATTTCTTGGTTGAAAGAAGGTAAGTCTTCTTGCTCTTGATTTTCTATTGGTGTGAAAATTTTGCTTTTGTTTATAAGCAAGGAATAGTATGGGAGAAGGAGTAAACTGTCCTGACCGTTCAAATAGTAGTACTTCTGATTTTCACTCTTTTCTTTTTTTTCAAATTCTCATGTGGCCTAAGTGGTTGTTTGAGGATCTTTATTATTAAAATGCTTCTTGTGGTCCCTGTATTGCAGGAAACATAGATTACTTTGTTGGTAAGACTTAATATGCATTTTCTACTCAGACGTATATTATCTGTGAGGTCTTTGCAGTGCTGTAGATTTTTCTCCTTTATAGCCAAGAAGACTAAATAATTTAAGGACAAGTATTTTTAAATAATAATCACAGAAAGGAATGCTTGCTATAGGAAAATATGTCTACAAATAGAATCACCATTCACTGCAATTAGAGAAGCCACCTTCCCAGGGGAGAATGCTGTCGGCCATGGGCTCCGCATGCGTAAAATGGTTGCTTGAAATACACACACAAATCAATATGTTCTCCTAATGAGTACAGACTCGCACACTTTTGAAAATACAGCTAAACCTGTGATTATTTACTAGAAGGCATGGTTTTATAATTTTTTGATTTTATGATCACTTTTAATATGTCATAAAGGTAACATTTGATATTTTATCTAAATAGGTATGCTGCGTCTTTTTCAGCATTTAATGAATCTATTATATTGTAAAAGGACAGCTCTTACTTAAGTAGTTGACATTCTTAAAAATTGCTTTATAAGGTCGTAGGAAACTCTAATAAATATGTCATGTTAATTAGACAACACCAAAATAATGATAATAATAATATCAACATTGACAAGGTTTATTGACATTTATTGATGATTTTGCTGAATCATCATGACAACCCTGTGAAGCAGTTATTGTCCATAATTTACCAATAAGAAAATTGAGCCTTAAAGAGTTCTAGTAACTTGCCTAAAATTACAAAATTGGAAAGTGCCAAAGCTGAGATTCAGTGCCAGTTTGTGTGATTCTACAGCATGTGAATTTAACCACCACCTCATCATGTTCCAAAGAAAAAAAATGTTTAAGTTACTTGTCAGAACATGATCTGTGCTCAAAAATGTTTTCCTACAGTGTTGAAATCAACACCTCCAACTTTATCATACCCTCACATCCACTCTTGTCCTTAATCTCACCCTACCCCCAACCCTAATTTAAAAATACACCTATGGCCGGGTGCAGTGGCTCACATCTATAATCCCAGCACTTTGGGAGGCCGAGGCGGGTGGATCACTTGCGGTCAGGAGATCAAGACCAGCCTGGTCAACGTGATGAAACCGTGTATCTACTAAAAATACAAAAATCAGTCGGATGTGGTGGCACACCCCTGTAGTCCCAGCTACTCAGGAGGCTGAGGCAGGATAATCGCTTGAACTGGGGAGGCAGAGGTTGCAGTGAGCCGAGATCACACCACTGCACTCCAGCCTGGGTGACTGAGCAAAACTCTGTCTCAAAAAAATAATAATAATACATAAAATTAAAAATAATAAAAATACACTTATTTAAAAAAGAAAAAAGATGATTATTTCTGCCCAATTCCCCACCAAGCAATTCTAATAGTAGGACATTATCTCTTTAAGAGACTCTAATTCAGGACTAAAGTTGATGCAGACAAAAAGTATTTCCAGAATCATTTCTGTTAAAAGCTTGAAAATTCTCTAACTTCTTTTTTTGAAAAGGTCTTTTAAATAGAATCCTTTAAAAACAATGTGGAAGGAAAAAAAGTAGAACATGCATCAAAGAGCCCCTGTGTTTTTCTTATGAATCTCAAATCCATGAAGATAGAGATGTTCTTCACCACCACTTATGGTGAAGTTCATATTATTTATTTTTACTTTAATTACTTCGTGCTACAGATGTCTCATACAGAAATAATAATGAAATTGATAGGCCAATCAATTGTTTCCTAAAGAATTTTCTTTAAAAAAAGAATTGTGTCCATTAAGTACAGTGTAGGCATTGAATTCTTGTAATCTATAAAATCTAATTTCCCAGGTGACCTGTTTTATCTCATTTGGACACTTCATTTAAGCTACACTCAAATTATGTTTACTATATTTCATAAAAGGAAATTGAGCCAGATGCTAGATGACAACATCTTAATTGGGAATTATCAGGATGAGTTAGTTTTCAAACATAAATGTCTTTTTTTTCAATGTTAAGAAAAAGTATATGGGTTGGCTTATTTTTAAAAAAGTCAAAGCGGTGCAGTAAAAGGAGCATGGCATTTGGAATCAGGCAGGCATGGTTTCTAAATCTCAGCTCAGCCATCTACTAGCTGGGTGATTGTGCCATGTTACTTTATCTCCCTGAGCCTCAATTTCCTAGCTGGGGACTAGAATGCTTGCTTTATGAGATTATGGGAATGTGATTTCATTACTTCTCTGTTTTTTTCCCTCTTTAAAAGCATTACTCAGAATAATACAGTTATGTTTTTTGAGAGCTTAGTTCACACTTTGAACCATTGGTAATAGCAACAACGCTTTTTATAGTATTTTATATAAATTCCTCCTTTTAATACCTGCAGCAAAGTGGTATGCAGTGGTACTGTCCCCATTTTACAAATTAAGGGATGTAGGCTTGGAAAGACTTTACATGTTGCTCAAATTTGCAGGGCTCTTAAGTGGCAAATTGAATCTCCAACCTCGGTCTTTGAGGTCCAAATTCTATTCATTTCATTAAACCATTTTATTACAGTGACTTCCACAACAGTTATCAATCAGAATTTTAAATGTGTCGACCTCCAACCTCCCTCACTCCCCCTTAAAAAAATAATACAGATACTTTCAGTTGTTCAAAAAAGTGTTTTTCTCATTAATAACAAAGTGGTTACATCTCACATGACAGTGACTCTGCTGCCTCCCTCTGGAACTCCAGCTGAACACTGCTCACTGTTAAAATGTGGGTAATCACAGCAATGCCTTATTCGGCTTGGAGCAAGCACTTCACTGGAGACACTGACACAAAGCACTGAGTGCACTGCTTGATTTCAGAGTGAACATGCAAGCAACAGGAGTTACTACCATCATCACCATTCTGAGTACTGCTATTATTTCTAACTTCTCGACTTCAAACATTCATATCATTTATCCAATTCAATTCAGTGTTATTAATTGGAGAGACTAGAGACAAGGTATAAGTGTGGCAGAGAACAATACAAAAAAGAAATACTCTCCTGCACTCAAGGACCTTATTATTCATTCATCTCATTCAATCGTCTTGCTTTTGCCAGGAAGGCAAAGAGTCTCCTAATTGCCCTTGACTTTCCCCAAATGGGTCATGGGCCTGTTCACATCAGTGGTGGTGTCAAAGATATCTGGGAAAGCCAGAGCCAGAGCTATTACAAAAAATTAGACTAAATTTTATTTGAGAAACACCATTGACAGACCCAAAAAAGCACTCATTTTAAAATCATGCTTGGAGAAACCCTCTTTTAAGATAATCAGATAAACAAGGCATGATTTAAAAATATGCAGCATTGCTCGGCATAGTGACTCATGCCTATAATCCCAGCACTTTTGGAGAAGATGGGAAGATCCCTTGAACCCAGCAGTTTGAGACCAGTGGTGAGATACCATCTCTACAAAAAAATAAAATAAAAACAAAAAAATAAAATTAGCTGGGTGTAATGGCATACCCCTATAGTCCCAACTACTAGACAGACTGAGGCCAGAGATTGCTTGAGCCTGGGAGGTTGAGGCTGCAGTGAGCTATGATCACACCACTGTGCTACAGCCTGGGCAACAGAGCAAGACTCCGATTCAAAATAAAATAAAATATATGCACCAGGCAGGATGAGCTGCATTATGCAAACTGTGGGCCAAGGTGGTCTAGGAAGTCCAGTCTTGAAGGCAGTCAGTCTCTTTGCACAGGTGGAGAGAAGGAGGTGATACAGGGAGCAAAGGCATCAGAGGCTGGAAGATGCCTATTTCAGAGCTAGGGAAATGGGCATATTGGCTGATTATTCATATACGGAATAATGCAAAATGAAGTGCGAAAACCGATTGAGTGCTGACTGTAGGTTAAGTAGTGGACATTGGTTCTGTGTTGTCACTGGAGGCCTGAGGACAAGAACTAAGAAACAGAGGCAAGGCTTGTGTGATATGAGCCTGTAAATATGTAACTGGTGTGCAAAATGGGGTGGAGCCAGCAGATGAAATGTTAAGGGAAGGGGGTGGTGACGGCTAATACAGACAGCTACATTTAGCAGCCTCGAAGCAAGAAAAATATGACCTGAATGAAAGTCATATCAAAGAGAAGGAGAAAATAGGCCCAAATGTGAAAACTTTATGGAGGAAAAATTGTTATAACATAGAAACTGGGAGGGGGGGGGGGAAATTACAGGTGGAATAGGATGTCAGGTAATACCCCATTAAGCCAAGGAGCATTGTGGGTAAGCATTTCAGTGCCTGTAGCTTACACCATTTGATACGGAAGAGAAACATCAAGATGAAGGGATGGAAGCCCTTAAATTGTTGCCATTTGCAGTTTAAAATCACAGCATTGCCAGCGTTTGAACTGCACACGATTTCTTATAGTGTCTCCTGATTTTTCAGGAAAAACTGGAAATCTGGATTTCTTTGTGAGATCTCCTGATTATTAAAGGTTAAGTAACAACAACAACAATAACAACACCACCACCACAACAACAACAATAAAATACCAAGGACAAATGAAACCAGGCTCTGGGGTCTATTTCAGCCCACAGACTGCCAGTTTGCAGCTTCTGTTCTAGGAGGGTGTATCTCTAAATGAAACTTAATATAATTTTCTGAAAACTGGTTTTCCATAAACATTGCTGCATTGGCACAGATTTTCTCTCTATTTGTCTCTCTCTCTATATATATAAATATATACACACATACATATACATATTTATTTGTATGAGCAAAGTCAAACAAAGTCAATGTGTATATATGTACATATATATGCATATACATACATATTTATACATATGAGCAAAGTCAAGACACCAATCATATGACCTAAAAAATGTGAAGCTAAGAATATTGAAATAAGTTTTTTGTCCTTCAGAAAACTAGCTACCTGTAATTGTTTTAGTGGGGCATTTTATTCACAATTGTCACCAATAGGGGAAAAACAAATCATTCCAAGTTCCAAGTGCACCTTTAATGCACCAAAGCAGTAGTTTTGCAATCTTCTAACCAGATGTTGGCGCTGTCCAATGACTGTTAAATTGTGTTGTACCCAAATGGGAAAATTCATGAGAGAGAAAAAAAATGATAAAAAAACAGGGGGTGGGGAATGGGCAATAAACAAGCTTTATTCTCTCCTTCCATCCATGCCAGGAAGGAAAGAGTGTGAAAGATGAGAGTTCTGTAGTTATTTTGAATTAAGTATACCTTCTTTTCTGTAACCAGTCACATGATGACTTCAATCTTTGGTGATATAAAAACCATTATTGGCCGGGTGAGGTAGCTCATGCCTATAATCCCAGCACTTTGGGAGGCCGAGGCGGGTAGATCATGAGGTCAGGAGTTTGAGACCAGCCTGGCCAACATGGTGAAACCCCGTCTTTACTAAAAATACAGAAATTAGCCGGGCTAGCCATGTGTGGTGGTGAGTGCCTGTAATCCCAGCTACTCGGGAGTCTGAGGCAGGAGAATCACTTGAAACTAGGAGGTGGAGGTTGCAGTGAGCTGAGACCGCGCCATTGCACTCCAGCCTGAGTAAGAGAGCGAGACTCCATCTCAATAAATAAATAAATTAATTAACTCCATTATTTAGGTGCATTTTGGAGGAAATGCCTCTAAACTTATTTAGTGTTGACATAGAAAAGTTACATCATCAGTGTTTTGGCACCTTGAATACACTGGTTATCATGGTTATCAGAATTAACACATATTAGAGACTAATAATCCAAAATACTAGAAAAGAGCCTAGAGGTCCAAAAAAATCCAGGTTCCAAAAATTCCCTTTTCAATATAATGCAAAATCTCAAATGCATAATACAAAAATCTCATCTCATTCCTAAACTTTCATGTTTGTTCTCAAATAAGATGAAGAAACTGAGAATCTTTCCCACATTTATTGACATTCATAAATTCACTGGACTTTCCTTCTTTAATTCTAAGTGAAGACAACTTACTTCATTTCCTCAAAAAATAATTTTGGATCATGAACATTAATAGAATTCTGAAACACGCATTTTATTCAACTCAGCAACCATTTGATGTGGCTCCTCTTGAACTCAGAGAAAACATGTGAGACAAAGAAACAAAGATGCCAAAAAATGAAAATGTCCTGCCCTCAAGGAACTCAAGTACTTAAGTGCTTTATTATAATAACTAAATATTAATACAATCTAATTCTTTCACTCAGATAATTCTCATTTCTAAACGGGGTATTTTTTGTATCTCATTTAAATATTAAGCCACACTAATGCTTATTTTAAATTGTTAGTTTCCCAAATAGCATATCTTGAGACTCTTTTTACTATGTAAACACAGGTAATGGAATTATTAGCTCTTATTTCTGTAGTTTTCATTAACTCATGAAAGTGCGTTACCTAATAACAAAAATAGGGGTGAAGAAAAGGTAACAGCCAAACAGAAAGTAGTTTTGTTTTTAAGCATAGCCGGCAGAAAAAAATAGATGTGAAAATATGCCCTTGTAAGTCATATAAATGAGTAAAACAAGACCATGAAATACATAATTTCACAAGGGTAATTGTTTCGAAGCTTTGAAACAAGATGTTGTGATAGAGAATGGCATGAGGACTACCCTTTAGAATCAGTGGTCAAGAAGTTCTCTCTGTGGGAAAGTTATTTGAGCTGAGACTTAAATAAGAAGAACGAGCCAGTGCTGCAAAAATCTGGGAAAAGCATTCCATTGGAGACAACAGCCTGTGCAAAGATAGTACAGCTCAGAATAGCTGGATAGAAAAGAAGGAAGGGAAAGGAAAAGGGAATGACGAAAAAGGGGAAAGAAGGAAAAGAAGGTGCTTAAAATGGAAATAATGCAGAACCTTGTTGGTCAGTTGGGAATTTGGATATTTTTTTCGCCTATTTGGAATTAGAAGCCACGGGAGATTCTAAACAGGGTAACATATGCAGTCATTTATATTGCATGAGGTAAAGAGAAGAAACAGAAACAAAGTAGGAGAGTATTGCTGTTGGCCATGCAAAAGATGGTAACTGGGATAGGATACAACTTTGAAGATGAAATAGAAATAATTGAATTTTAGGTCTATGCGAAGTTAGAACCAACAGGACTGGCTTGTGCCTTAGTGTGGGGTGATACAAAGAAAGGAGTCAAAGGCTGACCCCTGGCTTTAGAAATTGTGAAATGGTGATGATGAATGGTGAAGTGAGAGAGAGAAATTGGCTAGAAAAGGGAGGAGCCAAAGATCTGGGTAGAGCAGGTTACTTGTGAAATGCCTCTGAGGTATCCCCATGGAAACTGTCAATTGGGCAATAGAATATATGAGATGAGTTGTTCTATTTTGAGAAATGTGGACAAGAGAAGTCTTGAGATTTTGCTTAGATCTGAAGGATGAGATGGCATCTGTTGATGGGGAGAGAAATGGAAATTAAATAAAATTTCTGGTAGAAGGAATGGCAAGTATACAGGCACTTGGGCAGGAAAGAACGCGTCATGCTCCAAGAAGTGAAAGAAAACAGGAGTGACTGGGACATCTTCACCCAAGAGAAGGCTGGGATTCCGTGAGTGTAGAGAGCTTGGCTGGAAGCAGGCCCTAGAGCCTTTCATAGACCCTGGTTGACATTTGGGATTGCAATAAACTCCTAACCCTGGGAATGCCTACTAAAGATATAGTTTATATTGTAGTAAACTCTATCCTACTACATTTTATTCTCTAAAGAACTATCAGGCTGGGCATGATGGCTCATGCCTGTAATTCCAGCACCTTGAGAAGCTGAGGAGGATGGATCACTTGAGGTCAGGAGTTTGAGACCAACCTGGCCAACATGGTCAAACTCCATCTCTACTAAAAATACAAAAAATTACACAAGCATGGTGGCACATGCCTGTAATTCCAGCTACTCAGGAAGCTGAGGCAAGAGAATCTCCGGAACCCAGGAGGCGGAGGTTGCAGTGAGCCAGGATCACGCCACTGCACTTCAGCCTGGGCAACAGAGTAAGACTCCACCTCAGAAAAATAAAATAAAATAAAGAACTATCAAAGAGTGGCACATTACTTTCAAAATTCAGCAATATTAAAAGGGAGCTTTATCAGTTTTTGAGAGGAAAATAACATACACTGATTCTGGCTACATTAATGAAAAAGGTAATTTATTGGAAAATGCAAGAGTAGCTCACAATCTAGAAGGGAAGTCTAGGTTCAGGAGAATCAGGAACTAATCTAGTTCTGGTGAGCCTAAGAGCAAGATATAATACATTCAGATCGCCACTTCTGGAATTAATTAGCTCTGCATAATTTTTTTTCCTCCTATTCTCCTCCTTAAGAGTCCAAGTCCCAAGGAAGAAAGCTCAATAACTTTGGCCATGAGTCTAACTCCTGGGTTAGCAAGCCAAGAAAACTTGACTGCCAGCACCATAATGTTACACACAATGAGAGGCAGATGCTTCTTCAGAGGGAATTCAGGGTTCGAGCCTCAGAATAAAGGGAGAATAGATGCTGTGTGGCCCCAACATAATGTCTACTCTAAGAGCCAGTAGCAATGACCCATGCTCTTCTCCACAAGGAATAATATTTTCTTAAGAACCTGATATGTGCTGTTGATGAAGCACTGAATGTTTCAGGAAGGAGAATACTTACTTTAAATGTATTGGCCTTCTACTGAAGTTCAAATGTCAAAATCATTTCGATTCTCTGATAACTTTAATTTATATTTAGAAAGTTCAGCAAAAGATGAGATCTTCTGTGTTCTCATAGGCCAACAAATTAAATTCCAGTGTCATATCCTACTGCTGATGGTTAAAATTTCTTTCCAACTAAGCCTATGAAGTACTAAGTTCATTTCATATAAAATGATGAGGTTGATCCCAACGGAATGAAAGGCCTACAAGATGCCATGTCAGCCTTCAGACTGTGACCAGATGAATTAATCAGTGCAAAGTCCCGATAAGTTGTTAAATAGCAGATTTAGAGACTCTCGTTCAATGATGATAAGGCAGTACATCAAATCCAGAATGATCTTAGCTCACCATTATTAATTGCAGTTTTATGAAGTAGGAGTGAAGCAATCTGTAGAGACCAGGAACCAATCCTCCAGTCCCAATAGGAAGAAGACAATTGTAGATAACTAGAAATTTCAAGAAAGTTACACCTTTTAATAAAGATTTTCAGTAGAATCATTCATTTTCCTACATGTCACAACAGCTGTTGATGTGATACACTTAATCAACATTAGTATAAAGAGCAGTCTTATAGTGAGAGGAAAAAAAAGTCTCTTATGTTCTATGCCTCAGGAATAAGGACATTCCATTTCTAGTAAATTCTACAAAGAGACACTTTACTTTTATAAGATTATGGCCCATTTCTTTCAGCTTAGGAACCACATTTAGAGGAATATACTCGCTAATAAAATGCACCTACACTAGGTGTTCACCAGACCATTAGTAAAAAAAAAAAAAAAAAAAAAAAAAGATAAAAAAGGAATGTGAACAGAGCAAATGAAGACATCACTCTACAGGCATAAATCATTTCAACCATTTCAGCCATTATTTAAGCCTGTCGAGAAGTAAATGTGCAGCAAAGATGAAAATCAAGGGCAATGACAGTAGTTTTGCCAGTGTATAACTTCAAGAAAAAGTAGAGAGGACAACTCATAGAAGTATAGTATTAAATAAGACATCAGGCAATTCTTCTTCTTGAGCTAAATTTCCACACCAATATGGATCTGAAATGAAATAGCTACCCTGCAGAAAGTAAAGAAAAGTGCTTCATGATTTCTAATCTCAAACAACAGACAACAGAAGAAAATCTGCATTTTAACTCCTCTTTCACGTATCAAATATATTTCATTTTTTGTATTTAGAAAATTCAGCATTATAGATAGAAAATTAAACTTCCTGTAGAGTTACCAAAATATATCTGCTAATATTTATGTTCAATATCTTGAATATAAATTCCATAAAATATGAAAAGTTTATATAAATAAATCTTCTTGAGAATTAAGAATGTGTCAAAAATCTATATTCAGGCCACAAATTAAGATAAGATTCCACACTTCACGTTTGTCTTAAAACTAATTTGTTAGACCAATATGTGCAAACGCAGACTGATAAAACAAACCATTCCTACTGTAAAAGAAGCATTCGTTTTACAAAATAATATATAATTAAGGAAATGAAATCAACAAATGTTTTCATTTCCTGCAAGACACATACTTACACAAGGAATACACAGAGATTCCCGTGCCCAATCAAGAAACTTATAATTCAGTTGGGAAAATAAAATATCAGCAACACATCCTGTTTACCATAGGATTCAGATAAGCACAAGCTCTTCAGCTGTATTTGAAATATAATAGAACATGCAAAAACAATGTGGGTGGAATTTTGCAGTATGAAATCTCTCATACACGAAACCATATGAACATACCCAATTCCTTACATGCAGATTTACCTTAAAATTTAAAAAGTGTTTTTGTTTTGTTTTTAATGGACTCAGTAGGTTTGGGTTAAAACAACTATGCTAAAGAGTCACTTGAAACAACAGAATTAATTTTAAAATATTAACTTAAATTTTTTACAGCTGTGTCTCAGAAGAAAAGAACTTTTGTGTAAATAATCTTTATCACCCAGCCTCTTTTCTTAAAAGAAAATAGCTAATATCGTCTTTTTTAAATGAGGAAAAACTATAACATAAAGAGCGGAGGTACTTAATGGATAATAAGGAGTTCGCTTTTCCAAGGGAAATTACTAAATGAATCATTTATTTAGGAACAAAAGAAGAGGAGAAAATTGCACTAAGGGCTTTCTTGACTTTTTTTTAAAAAATAGCAACATAACTTGGAGACGTACTGTGTTTATAGGACATAAATACCTTGGAGTGTCCAAATTTGGTATAGCTTTAAACCTCTACATTCTGTAGGCTGACATCCGTTAATTAAAAAGCAACTCACTGGCCTCTGAACTCTAGGTCAAATAGCCAAGTATGGGTTTTGTAACATAACTTGTTCTATGACAGAAGAATGTACTTTTTGCTTCAGTTTTACTTCACAAATATCAGTCTCATCTTGGATTCCCCTAGATACAACTGGGAGAAATAACTAGTTCTTTTTATTCTAGAGATGAAATAATAATACTAATTAGGAATCAAATATAATTTTTGAAAACACTCAACAGGGAAAAGTAACATGGTTAAAGGCCAATATATATATAATATATATGTATGTATATAACTACATTGCTGGAAAAATACACATATCTAACTCTATCTGTCTCTATGCCCTTCTAACTATATTTTTATTGGATATCTTCAATTTGTAAGATAACTTGGTAGTTTATATGAGAGAATCAAACACAAATAATACTCGATGTGCCTATAATAAATGTCTGTATAATGTTGTAAGAGAAGGTGGTAGGTAAGGAAAGTTTATCTATAAGTCAATAGATTTAAATAAAGGAGAAATGTTAAGTATTAGATTGTTGTTTACTCAAGGGCAAGGGCGTTTCTGGCTTGTTTACCTCTACATTTGAGGTACAATAGCCCCTGAAGTAAAGCAGATGCTCAAAAATGACATGAATAAATGGAAGGATACATTTCAAAGAAGATATGCGATTCAGAGGTAGGAAGCAGCACATCTAGAATTCAGAAAAATGGGGAATTTGGCTGGACTATAAATCATGGGTAGTGTTTCAATAGGCAGTAACAATACAAACTGGTAGAATATGATGGCCCAAGGTATGGAGGCAGAAAAGTCTGGGGTATGTTCTTTTCAGAGAACAATAGCTACGTTTGACTGGAGAAAGGGCGTGTGTGGGAGTGTGAAATAAATCTTAGCTATATTATGAAGGACTTTTAACGTTAGGTTGAAGAGTGTAAACTGAATGTTATTAGACAAAGGGAAGCCATAAAATATATGTGAGGTTGGGTTCAGGAAGGTAGAGAGGACCTAAAGATAACAGAATCAACTCTGTGCTTTAGAAAAGATTTGTGATTTGAGGATATTATGAAGATGGACTAGAAGGGTAGAGACTGAAACCAGAGTGACTAGTTAGAAGCTTGTTGCATCCACAAATGAGAAGGCATGAATTCTGAATTTGAGATATCGGTTTCCAGGGCAATGAAAACAAAGGGCTGGCACCCAAGAGAACGCTGACTCCAACGAGCCTTGGCCACGGACTGGATATTAAGGGATCAGAGAGACAGGACTTGTCAGAGATTACAGAGATTTCTGGATTCAATGGGAATTTTTAATATGTCTCTATGGGTATGTGCTTGTGTGTGGCTTTACGTAAGTTATCTATTTTTTAGAAAAATTAGAAAATGAAAATGGAAAAAAATTATTTCAATCCCCACATGCATAGATAGCCACTGTACATCTTATATGCTTTATATTTGTGTGTGTATACAAATACACACAAATTTATAATTTTAATAAAATATGATTATGCAATATTTTAATAGCATGTTTTGATGATTCATGAATAAATGTGAACACCTTTCTAGGGCAATAAACATAGATTTACTGCATAATTTCAATGGCTCTACATATAGTATTCTATGAAGTAACAAAATATATGTAACCAATTACCAATGTTTGGATATTCAGGCTGTTTCACATTTTCTGCTTTTAAATCTCACAGGAATTCATTATGATATGTTTTGGTATCTCCTTATAATCTGGCTAACCCAAAGCACCACGTGAGATCCTCACACCTTACTTTTCACCTTTGGATGGCACTTTACAATCTATTGCACATCAATGCCTCAGCTTAGTTGCATAAAATATATGTGCAGAAGTATTACCATGCTTTTTTTACAAATGAGGAAAATAAAGGTCAGAAAAGTTTAAATAATTTGGTCCAAAGTCACCCAGGTAGTAAACAACAGGACCAGGTCCCAAGCCAGGTATTCTGATCCTAAATCCAGTACATCTTCTATCACAGACTCTGCTTTGAAATCTAGTTGAAGATGGCTAACCAAGAGCCCCTCATCTGCACTCATTACAACAAATAAAATTAAAGAAGACTGGAAAAGTTTGGGCAAGTCACTATAGCTGGGGTATTTTTAAACCTATTACTCATTCAGTTGGATTCCCCAAACACGAGCTTCAGCACAGTCACGGTGATTTTAACGAGAAAGAGGACTTAGTTATGAAATTAGATGAAGATTCAGAGGCCAACTTATCTGTAGGTCACAGTGATCAAATAGTTCAAAATGAATTACAACTTAGTAATATTGCTTCATTCATATTTACGAGATAAAAGTTGGAGTTCAGCTCCCATAATATCCAGTAATTTAAGACACAAACGAATTATAAGGATTAATCATTTTAATATCTTCCCGTTGATGTTGGCTAACTAAACAAAAACATGGCTGGTGGAGGAGAGAAGTGGAAATCTTATTTTGTTTGCTTATCTTTGTGAAACAAGCACTTGAAAATAAAACATATCACATCAAAGTGTGGGGAAAAAATAACTCCAGTGGCAGAATCAACTATGATCAGATTAAGAAACAGCAATATATTTTTGCATGGCTAATAAACTGATCAAAAACCTGCAAACCTAAGGATATTTAGATGCCAAATCTAACTTTAATTTTCAAATATCCTTATCTGGTCAAACCATCTCTCCAACAATAAAATTATATTATACACAGCCCTGTTTTTTCATATTCAGCAAATAGCACCCGATTGTCAATCTTAGATGTGACCCTGATTTTCCTTGTTATATTTAGAATTTTTAAAAATTTCTCCCCTGATTATTTAAGTAGCAGGAATTAGCAAAGAACAAGAGACCACTCTCTAAAAGCTTTAAACCATAAACAAACATAACATTTTTCAGATAGCCATTACGCATCAACTGTACTTTTCAATCATGAATTAAATTCAATTGTACTTTGGTGGTCAGAAGCCTGTGAGTTTATGATAATAATACTTTTTAGTTTAAGCTTTTTCTTTAGGTAATCAAATGACACTTTACAAATTACCTGACTTCTTAACACATACCCCACAAAAGGAAAAAAATAATAATAAACAAATGCTTAAGGAAGAAAATATTTTAACTCCTCATTTTACATAAGGGAGGAAACTAAGTCAAATATTTTTCCATCCTTGAAGGAAGAATTTAATGCATTTCATTTCAAAGAATTCCGATAACACAAATATACATATTGCTCCACAGGGTACCCAGACATATGCAATAATAAGCCTTCATATTTCTGTCTAACCAATTGAAACTACAGAGATTATATAAATTTGTCATTAGGAACCAGAGAAACTAAATAAACAACGTGAGGGTTAAGCAGAAGTATAGTCTAATTACAACCTTTGAGTGGCTCAAATATCTAAACTCTGAATCTCCACCAAGATATCCAGTTCTTTTTGTGGTCTAGAGCAAGCATCTCACAATCTCTATCTATTTGAACTTTCCCCAGCTTATTTAAGTAAATAGATAGGCTCTTTGATTCTTTTGCTTTATTTTTGTAAGGACTCATTTTACAATAACTAATTACCAAGAGCTAGGCAAAATAATTCATACACTTATTTAAATCATCCAATAGTAAATTTGACAAGCAGCGTACTGTGCATAAAAATATTTTTTTAAGTAAGCAAGGTTCAGAGAGAAATAGGTGTCTATCATTTCAAAAGAACATTTTGATAAGGAATAATATATTCCTTAATTCATCAATCAGCACGCCTTGGTTAAGCCATTGTATGTGTGTACGTGTGGTGGGGGAGGCGGTTGGGGAGCACGGGGATATTAGATCAGATATTGACAATAAACTAGACCAGAGAGGCAGATCACACTGGATTTATTAGCCATATGAAAGTTTACTCTAAGGGCAATGGGAAAACATTAAATGGCACTAAGCACAGAGAGGCCATTATTAGATATGCCTTTTACAAAGACCACTCCGGCTACAGTGTGGGCTGAAGAGTAGAAAAAGCAGATTGGAAGAAAGCTGATAGGCGGGCTTACAGTAGCCCAAGCAGGAGTTAAAGGAATGACACTGTGAATGAAGAAAAGTTTTAAGAACTTGTTGAAAGTTAGAATTGTCAAGACTTGCTGGTAATTGGCTGTGGGAATGGAAGAAAAGAAAACATCAAGGACAAGGTCCAAGCAACTGGGTAAATGATCATGCCTTTTATTCCATTGGAAACACAGGGAGAAATGTAGAGTAGATTCCAACTGATGTGAATTAAGTAACCAAATGATTTTTTTTTTTAATTATATTATTTGGAAAATTATGTTAACCAATGTCACGGTGTGAGAGGTGATGGGTTCTATAAACTGGGGCTCAGTGTTTCTTGAATTTTGGTTATCTAAAATTAGGTCCATTTTCTGGTAGGCTCTGGAACCCATAGTTAATAGTAAGAAAGTATCATGTTAAGAGTCTGTTTCAGTCTCTTACTTAGTAAGACAATAAACTGATTTGGAAAGGGAAACAAAACATAGGATTTAAATTAAATGTCACTGCATCTCATGTTTCAAACTACAACTTATTTGGGGGCTCATGGAAAAAGGATGTCTATGGTTAGTGATATGGGTAAAAGACTCATTCGTTTTATGTTTGTCTTATTACAAAGTAAAGAAAATGTACTGATAAAAAAGGCTTTCACCCTTTCCCTACCACTAAAACTGCTGCTGCATTGAATGAATTGTAAGACATAAAACAGATTCAGAATCCTGTTGATGTCTTTCACAAGTTAATGCATGTTAGCCACAGTTTTAAATACATGTACAAAAAGCAGTAAGGTTTGCAAGTCAGGATTGGTTCTATTTCTACACATAATTTAGCTTTATTGTTTTCATGAAGGAATATAATGAGCAAGTATGGGAAACAAGGCAAAGATCAAGTGGGAGGCACATTTCTATTAAACCACATTCAGCTTCATAAAAAATAAGGTATTATAATTACACCAAAATGCAACATCTTTGCCTAACACATTCAACATGAATCAAAAGATATCACAGATCAAAAGATACAGCACTTTAAAATATTTGCATTGTAGTATTTGTATATTTATTTGTTTATTTATTTTTGAGATAGGGTCTCACACTGTCACTCAAGCTGGAGGGCAATGACACAATCACAGCTCACTGCAGGCTCCACCTCTTGGGCTCAAGTCTCCCAAGTACTTAGGAATAGGACTACAGGTGCGCACCACCAAGCCTGGCTCATTTTTAACTTTTTTGTAGAGACGGGATCTCACTATGTTTCCCAGGCCAGTCTCGAACTCCTGGCCTCAAGTGATTATCTCACTCGGCCTCCCAAAGTGCTAGGATTACAGTAATAAGCCACCATGTCTGGGCTTTCATTATGGTATGTAAGCCTTTGGGAATAATTCAGTCAAAGGGTTTAGTTTTTGGAATCACACATACCTATATTTGAAATCTGGACTCATTAGATGTTAATCTTGGTCAATTGCTTAACATTACTGAAACTCAGTTTCCAAAGCTATAAATAAAAAATCATAATGGCTACTTTGGTTGCTTCCCCATCCTCCATTCTTCCATTCTTCTTAAGCAATCTCAATTTTGTTCAGGAATCCACACATCTCAGGGCAGTCATGCATTTCCAGGGTGACTCCATCACCAATCTCAGAAGCTGGAAGAATTCTGACTGGTTTAACCCAATAATGATCCCACTGCCCTTGCCAATGATCATTTTAGGGCAACAGATCATTGATTATTTTAGGCAACAAATAATTTTGGACAATGAGACATGAGAACCCATCTGCTAGGGGCTTCTAGTAAAGGTTTTTGGGGTTTTTGTTTGTTTGCTTCAGGAGAGGTGAGTTGGTTGTTTTACTTTGCTTTGTTTTTGGATCATTGGCTCCTTTAAGATGGTTCACAAAAAAAAGATAGTCTCCTATTTTGGATACCATCAAATTGCTACATGATGCTTGAAACTTGGGAAACCATCTTATAAGAGAAGCCAGACTGAGCAAAAAGCCACACATCTAACCTAAAATGACATAGAAAAAAATCTGGATTCTTAAAAGTGGTGTTGTGCCATTGATTTAATCAATCCTCAAGCCATTCTACCTTTAAAATGGATATATGAGTCATAAATTACTTTATTTTTTGAGCCCGTTTGAGTTGAAATTTTCTGTTATTTGCAGCTGAAAGCATGCTAAGTGACCCAGCTACCTTGCAGAATGAGCAATAATGAATGAAGAGCACTTCACACCCAATAATGACTACTATTATTATTTTACTTTTTTCCTCATAGTCATTTTTGGGATCTCTTTCTCCTTTTTTCTGACTTTTTTGAAACTATCAGGGAATACATGGTGTCTTATTCATTTCTATATTCTCCTACGTACCTACAGTAGTGTCTGTCAGCAGTGAATGCTTATAAATATGTGTTAAATTGAAATAGAATTGAATCTAAGTATCATTACTTCTTGTACTACAAGGTCTATTCATGACCTAGGGTGAACAGGTTTCATTAGCAAAAAAGAAAATGTTTTATAAAGAACACTATTCAAAAAATCAATTTAATGTAATTTTTATTCTAAAGAATAAGTTTTTCGTTCTACAGAAAACTATAAATTTCTATACACTAGTTTTTAAATGCTAGGGTAGTATTATTTTGAACAACTGACATTTCTAAAACACTGAGAATAGGAAACTTAGATGAGACAACTTAAAACATGGCCATGTCTTTATAAAGCCAAGCTGTATACTTAATAAAAATTGATAAATATTAAAATGCACCCAGCTGTTGCCCAAAGTACACTCAAACTCTTGAGTGATACCTTGAGCTTCTGCTTGTATGCTCTCTCTGTCATCAGATAACTTTGCTCTTTTTTTCTGGCTCCAAGGGTCTCTTTAGGCTTCAACATGTAACACAAAAATAAACAAGGTGATGAAACTGAAAGTGGTAAGTTGATTCTACCAATTAATAAATATAACCAGGCTCCTAAGGTCTTTTTTCTTTCCTTTCAGTAAGGTTCAGACACTCATTGTTATATTTTTCCTAAGACTATCTAGAGGAATATTAATGTAATTTTAAAAATCCTGTTACTTCTAGTGAAATAGAATGTTTTTCTGGAAAGAGAAAATGGAAGGAAAGGAACAGGCCTACAAAAAAATGTCTTATTTGGTGGCAAAAACCAAGCTAACACCATCTTATATCACTGTGGCACCCAAGTAAGGCACAGATGTTTTATTTTCACAACCTCTAACTAAAACTTAAGATTTCCTTCAATCAGAAATATAGGCAACATCACAATAGTAGGATCAGCATCGCCTGTGATTTTGTCACTAATAGAAATCAAAGATATTTTCATATCTATTTAATTTCTGTTGTTGCTGATATTACAAAGTATCCTTGGCTCTCATCCCCAAATTAGTTATTCCACTTCTAAGTCTTATTTAATGTATTAATAAGGACACACATATACAACTATATCACAGTTTTTTATATATTTTGATAATTGTATGTAATTGTTTTTCTTTGTAATACTATGTACTTTATTTTATGCACTTAAGAGCATTATTCTGAAAGGAGTCTGTAGGCTTCACCAGACTTACATGACAGAAAGTATTAAGGAATTGGACTGATGGGAGCTGAATACTTCCAGAAATGTAAAAAGCTGGAGGGAGAGCAGCAGTTGGTGAATACTGAATTTTCTTTCTTCTCATCATGTAATATGCTACTTTTTTTTTTTTTTTTTTTTTTTTTTTTGCTTCAAACCACAGAAATCAAAGTCCTGCATTGTACTACCCGCAAATAGCCTTTATTTCTTTGGAAAAGATGAAACATTTAAATTGTTAGTAATTAATTGTATGTATGTTTTTCTTGTTAGATAATTTCAAATCATAAATATTCTAAAGCTATTATTGAAAGTTCATTATATAGTATTTCTATCAAGGTAATTCTACCTTCAAAGAAAAATTTTTGAACAAAACTGCAATTTTTATTACAATTTCATTGTGTAACCACGAAAAGAAAATAATTCTTTTCTTTATCTGCAAACAGTGTGTGTGCGTGTGTGTGTGTGATCAAAGATCTAGTTTTAAGTATGTGTACATCACAAAAGAGAAAACATTTGGAAATGAATTGTTTTTATCAATCATTAGGGAGTTTAAATAGTTATTTTTCATAGAGAAAAACTCATCCAAAAGCAAGACAGATAAAAAATAGTTTGGCATAAAAAATACTTACAAGTTTATAAACTATCCTTTTTTAATGCCTCTCAAACCAAAGGAGTCAGATCCACATGGCTTGAATTCAAGCTTCATCTTTACGATTGTTTCCTGATTCACCTTTGCTAGTATTACTACTGATATCATGCTTAACAATAGTAAGTGACAATAATTGAGTTTACTATGTGTCAGGCATAGTGGATTTAGCTGAAGATATCAAGGCCAACAAGATATGTATAGTAATGGCTCTCAGAGGCTCCATTCTAATAGATAGATACTATATATTATAAATAATCAAATAAACACAATTGTTATCAATGAGTAAAAATCACAAGATGTATCACTCAATCTGTACAACAACTCTATGTGGTATTATTATCTCCAATTCATAAAGGGAAGCTTGAATTCAGAGACATGGAGTAGTTTGTCCAGTGCCACACTACTATAAGGGAGATGCAGAGCTACCAATACAACAGGAGAGACTGAAATACATAAAGTATTCATAAAGGAATAGCTTTATACAATAATCATGTTTACCTTCTTGAAGGAAGAGACTATTTATTCAGCTTTGAAACCATCGTGTCTTGTATATGATAGTAATGCTTAATGAATGGATGAATCTGAGAAATAAAGCAGGACCACTGCAAAACGTTGGTTACAATTTAAGTAAGAGGCGAAAGATGAGAGAGCAGAAAATATTAGACTCCTACATTCTTCCAGGAAGCCAAAGATAAGATCACCAGACAGCACATCTTGAAAGAAGAGTATTAAAAAGACAATGTATTATTCAAAATTTAGTGAGCATCTATTACATGAGGGGAAAAGACATATCATCTTGAACTGTCATTTTCTAATCTGTTGTCAGTGACTCACAGGAGTTTTGTGTTGAAGAGGATTCTGAGTGGGAAAAAGCTAGCAAATCTGTCATGAGTGAAGCCACAGGGGAAAGTGACAGCCAAGGGTTTGTCATTTGTGGATCCGATGTTCCCAGCACTGTGCTAAGTATTAACATATTGTCCCTTCTGAGAATCTCAGAATGTGATGAGAGATAAGACCAAATAAACAGAAAAAGTACAGTACAATACAATGTGAGAAGTAGAAGAACAGAGCTATAGACAAGATTCTAGGTCCATCTGGAGAAGGTAGTTAATAGCTCTACTTAGATAAATTAGTAATACGATATATTTGTTATATCGTAACGATAACAGTATTCATATAACACTGTTCTAAAGAGTTATGTGTATGAATTCACTGAATTGTCTAAAAAAAATGAGTTGGCTGCTATTATTATTCCCATTTCACAGATGAGAAAATAGGGTCCTAAATAATGTAACTTACCTGAGGTCAATACCTGGTAAGTGGAGGAGCTGATTTCAAACCCCAGTCAGTCTGGCTCCAGGGCCCTGGATGTTAAACATGCAAATATGTGAAAAATACTTTTTATGGTAAAACTGCTTTCAATGATACTCTTTTCCTTCATAAAAAAATAAGTAGCTCTGGAGGAGCCAAGATGGCTGAATAGGAACAGCTCCGGTCTACAGCTCCCAGCGTGAGCGACGCAGAAGACGGGTGATTTCTGCATTTCCATCTGAGGTACCGGGTTCGTCTCACTAGGGAGTGCCAGACAGTGGGCGCAGGTCAGTGGGTGCGTGCACCGTGCGCCAGCCGAAGCAGGGCGAGGCATTGACTCACTCGGGAAGCACAAGGGGTCAGGGAGTTCCCTTTCCTAGTCAAAGAAAGGGGTGAGGACGCACCTGGAAAATCAGGTCACTCCCACCCGAATACTGCGCTTTTCTGACGGGCTTAAAAAACGGAGCGCCACGAGATTATATCCTGCACCTGGCTCGGAGGGTCCTACGCCCACGGAGTCTCGCTGATTGCTAGCACAGCAGTCTGAGATCAAACTGCAAGGCGGCAGCGAGGCTGGGGGAGGGGCGCCTGCCATTGCCCAGGCTTGCTGAGGTAAACAAAGCAGCCCAGAAGCTCGAACTGGGTGGAGCCCACCACAGCTCAAGGAGGCCTGCCTGCCTCTGTAGGCTCTACCTCTGGGGGCAGGGCACAGACAAAGAAAAAGACAGCAGTAACCTCTGCAGACTTAAATGTCCCTGTCTGACAGCTTTGAAGAGAGCAGTGGTTCTCCCAGTACACCGCTGGAGATCTGAGAACGGGCAGACTGCCTCCTCAAGTGGGTCCCTGACCCCTAACCCCCGAGCAGCCTAACTGGGAGGCACCCCCCAACAGGGGCACACTGACACCTTACACAGCAGGGTACTCCAACAGACCTGCAGCTGAGGGTCCTGTCTGTTAGAAGGAAAACTAACAAACAGAAAGGACATCCACACCAAAAATCCATCTGTACATCACCATCATCAAAGACCAAAAGTAGATAAAACCACAAAGATGGGGAAAAAACAGAACAGAAAAACTGGAAACTCTAAAAAGCAGAGCGCCTCTCCTCCTCCAAAGGAACGCAGTTCCTCAACAGCAACGGAACAAAGCTGGATGGAGAATGACTTTGACCAGCTGAGAGAAGAAGGCTTCAGACGATCAAATTACTCCGAGCTATGGGAGGACATTCAAACCAAAGGCAAAGAAGTTGAAAACTTTGAAAAACATTTAGAAGAATGTATAACTAGAATAACCAATACAGAGAAGTGCTTAAAGGAGCTGATGGAGCTGAAAACCAAGGCTTGAGAACTACATGAAGAATGCAGAAGCCTCAGGAGCCGATGAGATCAACTGGAAGAAAGGGTATCAGCGATGGAAGATGAAATGAATGAAATGAAGCGAGAAGGGAAGTTTAGAGAAAAAAGAATAAAAAAGAAACGAGCAAAGCCTCCAAGAAATATGGGACTATGTGAAAAGACCAAATCTACGTCTGATTGGTGTACCTGAAAGTGATGGGAAGAATGGAACCCAGTTGGAAAACACTCTGCAGGATATTATCCAGGAGAACTTCCCCAATCTAGCAAGGCAGGCCAACGTTCAGATTCAGGAAATACGGAGAATGCCACAAAGATACTCCTCGAGAAGAGCAACTCCAAGACACATAATTGTCAGATTCACCAAAGTTGAAATGAAGGAAAAAATGTTAAGGGCAGCTAGAGAGAAAGGTCGGGTTACCCTCAAAGGGAAGCCCATCAGACTAACAGCAGATCTCTCGGCAGAAACCCTACAAGCCAGAAGAGAGTGGGGGCCAATATTCAACATTCTTAAAGAAAAGAATTTTCAACCCAGAATTTCATATCCAGCCAAACTAAGCTTCATAAGTGAAGGAGAAATAAAATCCTTTACAGACAAGCAAATACTGAGAGATTTTGTCACCACCAGGCCTGCCCTAAAAGAGCTCCTGAAGGAAGCACTAAACATGGAAAGGAACAACCGGTACCAGCCGCTGCAAAATCAAGCCAAAATGTAAAGACCATTGAGACTAGGAAGAAACTGCATCAACTAACGAGCAAAATAACCAGCTAACATCATAATGACAGGATCAAATTCACACATAACAATATTAACTTTAAATGTAAATGGACTAAATGCTCCAATTAAAAGACACAGACTGGCAAATTGGATAAAGAGTCAAGACCCATCAGTGTGCTGTATTCAGGAAATCCATCTCACGTGCAGAGACACACATAGGTTCAAAATAAAAGGATGGAGGAAAATCTACCAAGCAAATGGAAAACAAAAAAAGGCAGGGGTTGCAATCCTAGTCTCTGATAAAACAGACTTTAAACCAACAAAGATCAAAAGAGACAAAGAAGGCCATTATATAATGGTAAAGGGATCAATTCAACAAGAAGAGCTAACTATCCTAAATATATAAGCACCCAACACAGGAGCACCCAGATTCATAAAGCAAGTCCTGAGTGACCTACAAAGAGACTTAGACTCCCACACATTAATAATGGGAGACTTTAACACTCCACTGTCAACATTAGACAGATCAACGAGACAGAAAGTCAACAAGGATACCCAGGAATTGAACTCAGCTCTGCACCAAGCGGACCTAATAGACATCTACAGAACTCTCCACCCCAAATCAACAGAATATACATTTTTTTCAGCACCACACCACACCTATTCCAAAATTGACCACATACTTGGAAGTAAAGCTGTCCTCAGCAAATGTAAAAGAACAGAAATTATAACAAACTATCTCTCAGACCACAGTGCAATCAAACTACAACTCAGGATTAAGAATCTCACTCAAAACCGCTCAATTACATGGAAACTGAACAACCTGCTCCTGAATGACTACTGGGTACATAACGAAATGAAGGCAGAAATAAAGATGTTCTTTGAAACCAATGAGAACAAAGACACAACATACCAGAATCTCTGGGATGCATTCAAAGCAGTGTGTAGAAGGAAATTTATAGCACTAAATGCCCATAAGAGAAAGCAGGAAAGATCCAAAATTGACACCCTAACATCACAATTAAAAGAACTAGAAAAGCAAGAGCAAACACATTCAAAAGCTAGCAAAGGCAAGAAATAACTAAAATCAGAGCAGAACTGAAGGAAATAGAGACACAAGAAACCCTTCAAAAAATTAATGAATCCAGGAGCTGGTTTTTTGAAAGGATCAACAAAATAGATAGACCACTAGCAAGACTAATAAAGAAAAAAAGAGAGAAGAATCAAATAGACACCTTAAAAAATGATAAAGGGGATATCACCACCGAGCCCACAGAAATACAAACTACCATCAGAGAATACTACAAACATCTCTATGCAAATAAACTACAAAATCTAGAAGAAATGGATAAATTCCTCGACACATACACGCTCCCAAGACTAAACCAGGAAAAAGTTGAATCTCTGAATAGACCAATAACAGGATCTGAAATTGTGGCAATAATCAATCGCTTACCAACCAAAAAGAGTCCAGGACCAGATGGATTCACAGCCGAATTCCACCAGAGGTACAAGGAGGAACTGGTACCATTCCTTCTGAAACTATTCCAATCAATAGAAAAAGAGGGAATCCTCCCTAACTCATTTTATGAGGCCAGCATCATTCTGATACCAAAGCCAGGCAGAGACACAACAAAAAAAGAGAATTTTAGACCAATATCCTTGATGAACATTGATGCAAAAGGCCTCAATAAAATACTGGCAAACCGAATCCAGCAGCACATCAAAAAGCTTATCCACCATGATCAAGTGGGCTTCATCTCTGGGATGAAAGGCTTGTTCAATATACGCAAATCAATAAATGTAATCCAGCATATAAACAGAGCCAAAGACAAAAACCACATGATTATCTCAATAGATGCAGAAAAGGCCTTTGACAAAATTCAACAGCCCTTCATGCTAAAAACCCTCAATAAATTAGGTATTGATGGGATGTATTTCAAAATAATAAGAGCTATCTATGACAAACCCACAGCCAATATCATACTGAATGGGCAAAAACTGGAAGCATTCCCTTTGAAAACTGGCACAAGACAGGGATGCCCTCTCTCACCACTCCTATTCAACATAGTATTGGAAGTTCTGGCCAGGGCAATTAGGCAGGAGAAGGAAATAAAGGGTATTCAATTAGGAAAAGAGGAAGTCAAATTGTCCCTGTTTGCAGACGACATGATTGTATATCTAGAAAACCCCATTGTCTCAGCCCAAAATCTCCTTAAGCTGATAAGCAACTTCAGCAAAGTCTCAGGATACAAAATCAATGTACAAAAATCACAAGCATTCTTATACACCAACAACAGACAAACAGACAGCCAAATCATGAGTGAACTCCCATTCACAATTGCTACAAAGAGAATAAAATACCTAGGAATCCAACTTACAAGGGATGTGAAGGACCTCTTTCTTCAAGGAGAACTACAAACCACTGCTCAAGGAAATAAAAGAGGATACAAACAAATGGAAGAACATTCCATGCTCATGGGTAGGAAGAATCAATATCGTGAAAATGGCCATACTGCCCAAGGTAATTTACAGATTCAATGCCATCCCCATCAAGCTACCAGTGCCTTTCTTCACAGAATTGGAAAAAACTACTTTAAAGTTCATATGGAATCAAAAAAGAGCCCGCATCGCCAAGTCAATCCTAAGCCAAAAGAACAAAGCTGGAGGCATCACACTACCTGACTTCAAACTATACTACAAGGCTACAGTAACCAAAACAGCATGGTACTGGTACCAAAACAGAGATATAGATCAATGGAATAGAACAGAGCCTTCAGAAATAATGCCGCATATCTACAACTATCTGATCTTTGACAAACCTGAGAAAAACAAGCAATGGGGAAAGGATTCCCTATTTAATAAATGGTGCTGGGAAAACTGGCTAGCCATATGTAGAAAGCTGAAACTGGATCCCTTCCTTACACCTTACACAAAAATCAATTCAAGATGGATTAAAGACTTAAACATTAGACCTAAAACCATAAAAACCCTAGAAGAAAACCTAGGCATTACCATTCAGGACATAGGCACGGGGAAGAACTTCATGTCTAAAACACCAAAAGCAATGGCAACAAAAGACAAAATTGACAAATGGGATCTAATTAAACTTAAGAGCTTCTGCACAGCAAAAGAAACTACCATCAGAGTGAACAGGCAACCTACAAAATGGGAGAAAATTTTTGCAACCTACTCATCTGACAAAGGGCTAATATCCAGAATCTACAATGAACTCAAACACATTTACAAGAAAAAAACCAACAACCCCATCAAAAAGTGGGTGAAGGACATGAACAGACACTTCTCAAAAGAAGACATTTATGCAGCCAAAATACACAAGAAAAAATGCTCATCATCACTGGCCATCAGAGAAATGCAAATCAAAACCACAATGAGATACCATCTCACACCGGTTAGAATGGCAATCATTAAAAAGTCAGGAAACAACAGGTGCTGGAGAGGATGTGGAGAAATAGGAACACTTTTACACTGTTGGTGGGACTGTAAACTAGTTCAACCGTTGTGGAAGTCAGTGTGGCGATTCCTCAGGGATCTAGAACTAGAAATACCATTTGACCCAGCCATCCCATTACTGGGTATATACCCAAAGGACTATAAATCATGCTGCTATAAAGACACATGCACACGTATGTTTGTTGCGGCACTATTCACAATAGCAAAGACTTGGAACCAACCCAAATGTCCAACAATGATAGACTGGATTAAGAAAATGTGGCACATATACACCATGGAATACTATGCAGCCATAAAAAATGATGAGTTCATGTCCTTTGTAGGGACATGGATGAAATTGGAAATCATCATTCTCAGTAAACTATCGCAAGAACAAAAAACCAAACACCGCGTATTCTCACTCATAGGTGGGAATTGAACAATGAGATCACATGGACACAGGAAGGAGAACATCGCACTCTGGGGACTGTTGTGGGGTGGGGGGAGGGGGGAGGGATAGCATTGGGAGATGTACCTAATGCTAGATGACAAGTTAGTGGGTGCAGCGCACCAGCATGGCACATATATACATATGTAACTAACCTGCACAGTGTGCACATGTACCCTAAAACTTAAAGTATAATAATAAAAGAAAAAAAAACTTAAAAAAAAAATAAAATAAAATAAAAAAATAAGTAATTTGGAACTGCAGTGATTTAAGTTTAACCCATGTAACATTGTTAATGAAACTTCAAAAGCGCATGAATCAGTTACACCAATGCCATTTACTCTTTTTTGTTTAACTTTTATTTTCAGTTCAGGGGTACATGTGCAGGTTTGTAACATAGGTAAACTTGTGTCATGGGGGTTTGTTATACAGACTATTTCATGACCCAGGTTTTAAGACTAGTACCCATTAGTTATTTTCCCTGATCCTCTGTCTCCTCCTACCCTTCACCCTCCAATAGGCCCCATTGTGTGTTGTTTCCCTCCCTGTGGCCATGTGTTCTCATTGTTTAGCTCCCACTTATAAGTGAGAACAGGCAGTGTTTAGTTTTCTGTTCCTGCGTTAATTTCTAAGGAAGATGTCCTCTGGCCACATTCAGTCCTTGCAAAGGACATAATCTTATTTTTTTTATGGCTGCATAGTATTCCATGGTGTATATGTACCACATTTTCTTGATCCAGTCTATCATTGATGGGCATTTTGGTTGATTCCATGTCTTTGCTGTGTGAGTAAATGGGTTCCAATCTCTTGTCATTCTTCAAAGTGAGAGGTTCTCTTTTTGTTTTTGCTTTTGTTTTTAGAAAGTTTAATAGAGTCTTGCTGGAAACATATGAAAACTCAAATGCCAACTTTATTAGTTTACAACTTGGAACCAGGCTAACTTCACTCTATAAAATTGTAGAGCAGTTTACAGAAATAAATCATAGGGATTAGCAAGTACACTTATCTTGGCCTTGTCCTAATTACTATTAACACATTTCTTGGTAGTTAATATCATTAAGTCTCTCTAATTTGATAAAACCTATAAATGAAATACACCATGACTCTTGCTTTCATGAAATTTTAACTAGAACGATGTAACAGTTTTAAGAGTTGCACTCATGAAAACCAGTCCAACTGAGCTTTAAAACCAAGTTCATTCCAGGATTTTAAAAAACCAATAGCCAATACCTCTGCCACCCAAAGGCATGGAAACTCCTTCTGTATGACAGTAGGGTGGTGGGAAAACTAGAGATCAGGGATCAGAAGTAAAGCAGAGTTAATAATCTTAAGATTATTAATAGCACATGTATTAAATACTTGATTATTGACATTTTACACATTCTTTTAAAAATACATTATGTACTCACAATCCAGATTTAACAGATGTTAACATTTGGCAATATTTGCCTTTTTCTTTTTCTTCTCTCTTTTTTTAACAAAAAATAAGCATTACATACTCTTTATTCTCTGTTACTCTGTATGAAATCAAGATTCTAACTTGAAACCCTTTGAAATACAGTCATCCAAACCCAAATGTTATTGTGAAAATAGCTCCAAAAGCCTGACCCCAGTATGAATCCCTTTAATCTGCCCAAGAACCAGGTAGGTGGTGGACACAACCAAGCTCATTGTATAGATGAGGTAACAGAGGCTAGAGGAGGCTGACATTTGTGATTTCAACCCAGTTCTGTCTAGTTCTGAGGCTGACCTCAAAGTAATTTGATGCTGTATGTGGGATTCAAATCCTCTCTTCAAGGCCCTTGCTCTTTGAACAATTCTACAGTATCCAGGAAGAATTTCAGTATTCATCAGCCTGAACAATAACCATCCAGTTTCAGGTTCTCCAAAGTCCAGGCCCTATTCATTCAGCCACTATTGAGCATTTACTATCTGCCAGGCACAGTGCATTGAAAACACAGACCAACCAAAAAGCAATCAATCAGAGGACTGCATGAGTTTACAAGGTTCCCACAAATCTATTTCAGTGTCTTCATTCCTGATGAAGCTGGGATTCACAGGCATCTCCTGCCACAGGACTGCTTATGCTCACAACCACCTAGTGCTACTGTTGATGTCAAGATAAATGCATTTTCTTGACTTTATTATTAATATACCCAAGACCTATTGGTGGAGAGAATCATACTGTGGTTCCTGAGTCACTAGCCTCAACGTCTTGATGATTGAGATGTAATCAACTGTTTTTTCAGTCTCCTGCTCCATTTTTTTCTTATTCTGAGTGACAGGCCTGCCTGGACACTCAATGGTTATAAGAGTCATCTTTTATTACCCCTTTTACTATTTCATTCTGGGGAGAGAATGTTGGCAGATTCATGAATTCTACAAATATTTACACCTCTCTTTTCCAGGCACTGCTATGGTCATCCTTCATAAGGAATAAACCAAACAGTCATAGATATTTGTATTTTAGTCAGGAATAGGAGGCAATAAGTAAAGTAACAAGTCTGTAGTAAGTCTGGTGACAAATAAGCAGGAAGGGCATAGATAGGGTAGTCGAGGAAGGCCTATCTTATTTGGCAGCATCCTGGCAGAAGCAGAATGAAATAAGGGCAAGAACCATGTTTAGATCTAGAAAGAAAGGATTTCCAGCATAGAAAATAGCAAGTGCAAAGTTCCTGATTCAGGAGACTGCTTGGCATGTTCAAAGCCAACAAAATAGAATGAACCAGGCTGAGTGATAAGAGCTAAAACCAGAGGCTCAGGGCCCAATCGTAGCAGGCCTTGCAGGCCATGATATGACTTTAAATTTCCATTTGAGAGATAGGGAAAATCATTAGCTTCTGTAACTAACATGATCTGATTTACAAAGTTTAAGTCGTAGGTTTAAGACACATTAGCATTTGGGAATTTGATAGGGCAGCACATCAGATTCCATGTGGTGGATACATCTTCTTAAGTGGTGTGTCTGTTACTGAAACACCAGGGGTTCCTTCTAGGTCCCATTGCTCACTGCACAGAAAGCCAGTCCCTGAGACAGCAAATACTGCCAGGAAAGAAGGCTTTTTTGATTACTGCATCCCAGGAGATGGGAGCAATCTGTTCAGTAACAGATTTTGGTTCCCTGACCCATTTCCCCAGCTGAAACACCTGAATAAAAAAGCCTTCTTCCCTGGCAGTACTTGTCTCAGTGATTGGCTTTATATGCAACAAGCAAAGGGACCTAGACTGCACCCCTGGTGTTCTGGTAATGTGTCTGTCCAGGTGGACTTCCATCCTAAGCCAGGACTGGCCTTGTGCAGTACACAGGGTGTTACTGTACAACCAAAAATTACCCAAGATGCTTTTTAAAACTGAAGATTTCGTGGGTCTCACCCAAGGTATGATGAACTAGAATTTCTGTGGCTGAAGCTAAAGAATTTGCATTGTAAACAAGGTGCACTTATGATTCATACGCGCAAGAATTTTGAACTACTGGAATCAGGGAAAGCTTTGCAGAGGATGGGATTCTCTATCTGAATTCCAAAGATGTGAAGGAGTTCACTTGAGGTGGGGCAAAAAGCAATGATGGTGAGGATTCCTCAGGGAGAAGAACCATCGTGCATAAATACCGAGAGACATAAAATATCAGACGTTTAGATTCCTGTGTATGATTTGACATAACTAGAGCAATTTGTTTGTTTGTTTTGAGCTTTTAACCTGTGCTAGATACTTATATGATCTCATTTTATCACCTCCACTACTATTAAAGAGACTTTAAGGAAAATGCGTGTCAGAGAACCCAATAAACTAAGTGGCCTGTTCACGATTACTTGCCTAGAAAATGGTAAAGACAGAATTCTAGGAAACGGGGTTTAATTCTGAAGCTTATGATCTTACCCATTAGACAGAGGAGAGTCAAATAATGAAGTGGAGAGAGAATGGATAAGATCAGGAGGTTCTTGAATGCCTTCCTGTAAGCCAAGAAGTTAGGGCATTGACACGAATCTGGGGAGGTTACCTTGAAGAAATTTATGCAAAAGAGTAACATGATCAGATGTGAACTTTAATATGATCCTTCTGGCATCCTGACAACTACACCAAAATTGTAGGGGCCAAGAGAAAATTTCCTCTTTACCCTCTGAAACATCCTTGAAAAATCAATTCACAAAAGGCTGATTAACAGGAGAAAAGGCATACAAAATTTATTAACATGTACATGAGATCCTTCAGCATGAAGACCCAAAGATACAAAGGAAATTGTCATTTTTTTATACGTAAGTTTAACAAACTACGTACAGCTGTGTGGAAATATGATCACACAAAAAAGGGTATGATCTAATGCTAGTAGACTGAGTAGGGAAACCCAGCAAGTCCTATCTGTTTAGATTCTTCTTGGACTTTCTGTGCAGCGTCCCTTCCTTCTGGGTGTGGGGCAGTTCCGTCTCTGGGATGGGGGTTTCATGACCTACGGTCAAACAAGTTAGGTCAGATCATGTCTCTATGGCCGGGTTTTACACAGAAAAGCGGGGGAAACTAAGAGTAATGTTTTTAGGTTTTATGGCTGGCTTTGGAGACCTGCCTTGGGGAAGAGGTATTCTAGTTTCTATGGCCAGCCTCAGAGGAGAATGAGACTGACAGACAGGAGGACAGAGAAGAACCTTAGCTTCTGAGGCTGCTTCTGAGACCTTCATTTTAAGATATCGTTTTCTGAGTCCCAACATTCAATACAGGCAAAAGTAGAGATAATGCTTCAGCTCAGCTCGCCTAGAAAGCAGGGCTTGAGGCAAGGGTGCAAGTATTGATGCCTTATTTGAGAGTTACATGCCTAGGGTGGTAAGGGTAAGAAACAAGGTAAATGTAGTAGGTTGAATAATGGCCACCCAAAATGTCAGGTCCTGATTCCTGGAACCTGTAAATATTACCTCGTAAGGAAAAAGGGTCTTCGTAGATGTGATTGAGTTAAGGATCCTGACATGGAGAGATTACATGGATCACGTGAGTGGCACCTAAATTGAATCACAAACATCTTTTTAAGGGAGAGGAGGAGGGAGATTTGACACACACAGAAGAGGAGATGATGATACAGCCATGGGGACAGAGATTGGAGTGCAGCAGTCACAGGTCAGGAAATGCAGGCAGCCCCCAGAAGCTGGAAGAGGCAAAACATAGATTATCTGCCAGAGGCTCCAGAGGGAGTGCAGCCTTGCTGACACCTTGATTTTGCTCCAGTGAAACTGACTTCACACTTCTGGCCTCAAGAACTGGGAGAGTTTTAAGCCACCAAGGTTGTACTTTGTTACAGCAACCCTAAAAAACAACTACAGTAATGGAACAAAGACAGGATCTCAAGCAATATGATGTCTTTCTATTCTGGCCACCATTTGACAAAGAACCAGGATATGACACAGCAGGTGGTTTGGCAGGTGTAGTTGTGCAGCCCAGGAGACTTCTCCAGAAGATATGCAAGGAGAAGCCATGCCCCAGAACAGCCCATGGAAGGAAATGAGGGATTGCATTTATGCCATCCAGCTCCTTGGCAACTACTCAGGAAGCCTGATTCCACACCCCAGGGTGTGTGTTTGCATCTGTAAATGCAGAAATGGAGGAGCTGCTTAATGCAAACAGGACTCAGCATGTAGCACAAGAGAGCCACGCAAATCTGAGCCTTCAACCCAGACTCCGTCTGGACTGGGAGCTCATCAAGAGTGCCAGGAAAGGTGATGATGGGGTGACACATTTGGCAAGAAGAAAGTAGTCGAGGAAAACTGAGAAGGTGCACAAGATTTGTGTGTGGTACGGGGGATGAAGAGAAAATGACAATGTACTCAGAGATGTGAAGGAGATAAAGTCCAGAGGTCTTTCTGACGAGTGTGATATACAGAATTGTAGTTAATCAAATGACCGTTGGAATTGAATGGATTTGGTTTCAAATCTTAGCTGTATCACCCACTCCATATGTGATCAAGGATGATTTGTTTGATATCTCAGAGTCTTGGTTTCTTCCCATCTGTAAAATGAAAATAATAATATGTACTTTGCAGGGTTCTTGTGAAACACTACATGCAAAGCATTTATCACAGTGCACTTGCTAAATAAAGATATGGAATGGCGCTTATTGTTGTCATGATTGCATGTAGTGAGTGAAACAGAGGAAATAATCTATCTAGTATGTCATTTGGAAGTCAGCCTTGGGCAAATGAGAAGATGTTAGGAAAGGGAGAAAGCTTGACAAGGGAGACAATTAGGTACTGATAGGCATCTACATTTAGATGGATTTTCTCAGAGCCACTTCACTGTTTTCCTTGACCACCCAGACCATTATGAAGAGGAGAAAGAAACTATTCATTGAGCTCCAGATACATGTCAAACACTAGCTCTCTATGTTACAATTGTTATTTCATTTGTTTTTACAACAACCCTTCGATTTGAGGTGACTTGCTATCCTTTATAGAAGAAGAATCTGAGGCATAGGAAACATAAGTGACTTTGTTAAGGCCTCCTAGTTATTACTTGGTAGAAACAGAGCACCAACTTCGATGTCTCTGATTTCAAAACCTGGGTTCCAACCAGGTTGGATATGCCCTAGCATATCCATCATACAGGCTCAGTTGTACATAAAAGACATATTCTAGAGCCAAGTATATTTTCTGTGCAAGTAGTCAATAAAGGCATTCAAATCTATTAAAACAATATTGCACCTGAAAACACTAAATGCTGACAACAGCACAGAGTGACTGGAACTCTCATACAGTGTTGACGGATGTATAAATTGGGACTATTCTGGAAAACTGCTAGGCAGTATCCACCTAAAGCTAAAAGTCTTCCCATTCTACAATTATTTCTACTTCTGGGCTTCCTCCCCAGTGTTTATGTCAACCAAAAAATGTTCAAATCAGCTTCAGTCATAATATCCAACTACTGGGAATAGCCTAAATGTTCCTCAAGAATAGGTTGGGTACATACACATATGTAGTCCTGTCATGGAGTACTACAAAGCAATTTTTGAACTAGTGGTACACACAAAAATGTAAATGAATCTTTCAGACAAAATGTTGGACAAGTAAAGTTAGATATAAATGAAAGAATATACACTATGAGCCCATTTATATAAGAACAAGCAAAATAATTGTAATAGAAGAAGTTGGGGGCAAAGGTGCTGCTGACTGGGAGGTGGGGGAAATGATGAGAGCTGTCTATGGTGCTGAAATGTTTTTTATCTGGATGAGGTGGTGGTTAGATAGGTGTACCCGTTTGTAAAAACGGATCAATGTATATACTTAAGATTTGCGCGCTTTATTTTATGTAAGTTGTAACTCAACAAAAATTTAAAACATTGAGAGGGCTAATGAAATCTGGCCAGTAGGGTCTCAATCATCTTCCTCTGATTAAGACTGAGTTCCATCTTAATCAGATCTGTCTTGCCCTTTCATCTCCTGTACCTGGCACATAGATCTCAACAACTATTTGTATAAAAAATGGGCACACACCTGTGACACTAAGCAAGTTCCCACCCAACCTCAAGCACATCCCTCCCTGTTTCTGAAGTGAATCTTAGACTGAGGTGGCATCATGCCCTGAAGCTCAGGAGGTGGTGAGATCCTCCCCATACTTGACCATACTTTCATTAGAAGAAATAAACCATAAAACCAAGTAGCAGTTTTGCAGTATGACGCAGCATTATTGCTTGCATTAGGCCAATTTTCCACTTATGACAGCAGTAATAGCACTAAAAGCCAATAAAAGCGGTCTGTTCGTTCAGAGATCAGCTTTTATGGCTTATTCTAAATATTATCAAGTGAATCAAGAGCCGTCATTATAGTGTCTAAAAAGCCTTCATACCTTGTAAGCAAACAGTGTGACTTTGACAAATAATCATTAGAGTGCCTGTGTGAGGCCAGTGCTGGGGGAAAAAAGTCAAATAACAGATATTTCCGTTTACATAAGTTTTTAAGGTGTTGTTGGTTAGTTTCAGAGTAAACAAAATGAATTTCATATGTAAAATGATACACTATCACTTTCAACAATTCCAGCCTTTTTCGTATTGTATTTCCAGGCAGCTGGAGATATGGGCTATGTTCATTGTTCCAGCCTTCTCAGTCCTTAGGAGCCTATCAGGAAAGTTTGATAAAACTGCTGAGGTCTCACCTAATCACACAGACTTAGCCAATGTTTCTCACGCCTCGTTGAAAATAAATCTCAATAATTCTGATTTCACTCATTTCAAATTTGGTAATTATCCATGAACGCCATGCTAAAAATTATGTGTGTGTGAGGAGTTCCTTAAGAAATAATTTAAAAAATCCAGTGAAAAACCAAGACATGTTCACTTTATTAATGTCAGGATTTCTCACTGATTACAGCTGAGAACATAAACTTTCTGGAGTGTAATTTGACAAAACTACAATCTAATTTGAAGGATTTGTCAATTTTTTTCTGTGTTGGGGCAGATAGTAAATATTTCTGGCTTAGTGGGCCATGTAGTCTTTGTCACAACTATTCAATTCTGCCATTATAGTGTGAAAACACAGATAATACATAAATTAATGAGCATGGCTGTGTTCCAACAAAACTTGACTTACAAAAAAATGCAATACGCCATATGTAGACCATGGGTCACAGTTTATCGACCTCTGCATTAGATTATTAGAAGGTAAACAAAGGTAAATCCACCATGGTATCCTCAGGTAGGTGTCTAACACAAAGCACAGATTACATATGTGATAAATATTTACTAAATAAACACGGAATGAATCATAATTCTTAAAATTTCGCATAATTCACTGGACAGCCACTTCTAAGTATTATCCTAAAAAAATAATGAGAGGCATATGCAAAGATTTGTTATGGGTATTTGTTACAATGTTTACTTATAATCACAAGGTAATAGAATTAACATACATTTCCAGAAGTAAGAAAGTGGGTGAAGAAAGTGTGTTCATAAGATGGAATAATATACAGTTATTTAAAATGACAGTATATAAAATTGGAAGAATAATATTTATGCTTTTAAAATAGCTTTAAATACACTTAGTAAAAAATTGTATTGCAAGAAATTATTTTTCACTGAACAAATATTCATTGAACATCTGCTATATACCAAACATTATTCTAGACTTTGGAATTCAGCAGGAAAAAAACTGGCAAAACTCCTGTCCACATAAGTTATATTATCATATTATCTTAATTATAATTGTATTTTGTTAAAAAGAGTATATGTACATTTTTTTAAAGTTTGAAATGCTCTTCATCAAAATATTTTTAAAAGTTTATTGTGGGGGAATAAAATCATGGGTAATTCCACTTATTTTGATTAAGAATATTAATCAAAGCTGATTAGTTACCGTGATTTGCATCGACAATGAGCAATCTGATTTTAAGTAATTATTGCCTAATTAAACACACGGTACAACATGGGTTTTAGCATATTTTAGCAGAAAAGTTCTTATTTTAAATGGAATTTATTTACCAGGTCCTCATATAGCACTTATTATATGCTATAAACTTCTGAAAGTACTTCACAACTTATTTAATTGTACTTCACAATTTATTTAATCCTTTCAACAACCTTTTGAGGTAAGTATTGTTATCGCTGATGAACAGATGAGGAAGCTGAGGCGTGGGAGGTTGAGTAAATGACTTGCCCAGGTCACAGAGCTAATGAGTGGCAAGGCCAGGATTTAAACCTAGGCAGTGCAGTCCCAAGGACTGTATTCCTTTGTTTTTTTTGTTTTGTTTTGTTTTGTTTTTTGAGACAGGGTCTTGCTTTGCCACCTAGGCTCTGGAATGCAGTGGCATGATCACAGCTCAGTGCAGCCTTGACCTCCTGGGCTCAAGCAACCCTCCCACCTCAGCCTCCCTAGTAGCTGGGACTACAGGCACATGTCACCACACCCAACTAATTTTTTTATTTTTATTTTTTGTAGAGACGAGGTCTTACTATGTTGCCTGGGCTGGGCTCAAGTGATCCTCCTGCCTCGGCCTGCCAAAGTGCTGAGATTACAGGTGTAAGCCACTGCACCCGGCCCAAGTCCTGTATTCTTAATCATCATGAATACTATTCAGAAGCACAATATATAAAACAGGAAATAGTTTATTAACTTTCTTGTAAGTTAGAATTCTAATATTTAAATAACTATAAAGTCAGTGAGAATGATGACCACAAGAACTTCTGTTTGGAGGTTATAAATAACAGCTGCAGGCTTATATCACCTGAAGAGGTAGTTTCCTTTGAGTTTCTGTAGTTTCCTTTGAGAGACAAGGTTCTGAGAATCTTCATTCTCACAGATAAATAGTTTCAAACAGTAATAGATTTTATTTCCCATTTTTATATAACTCATTTTGCCAAACTGGTAAAGATCTTTAACAGAGCAAATCCAGAGTTTACAGAAAGAATAGTAGGACATTTGGGTTTTAGTTACATCACTAGCAATATCTAGTAGTTTTTATAATATTCCTTAATACATATTCAATTTGGAAGTTTCCTTTTTAAAATATTTTTAAATTTGTTTTAAGTTCCAAGGTACATGTGCAGGATGTGCAGGTTTGTTACATAGGTAAATGTGTGCCATGGTGGTTGGCTGCACCTAACAATCCATCACCTAGGTATTAAGCTCTCCCTCCCCACCACTCCATCCCCAACAGGACCCAGTGTGTGTTGTTTCCCACCATGTGTCCATGTGTCCTCATTGTTCAGCTCCCACTTATAAGTGAGAGCATGCAGTGTTTGGTTTTCTGTTCAATTTGGAAGTTTCTTACTAAGTTCTTCAGTCAACTTAACATTAATTATTTGGAGAAAAATACTTTTCAAATATATCTGGTAACACTAAATTGATGAACAATGTCATTAAAAATTATATATCAGTGCTCATTTCTATCACATACTCATTCCATATTTCAAGAGAATTAAGTTTATTTTGTTGAATATGATGATTCTCAACCTTGTTTCATTTCCATAAGTGATAATTTATCTGCAATCAAAAGCTCTAAAATATTAAAATTTGAGTTGCCTGGTTGAACTAACTGAGAGTATTAAAACATATCAATTGTCTTTCTCTACAAACACACAAACACTCACATCCCCCACCCCCTACACATATGTATGAGAGTATAATTTCACATTATTTTCTAAACGTATTTCTTTAGCCCAGTCTCTCTCTCTCACACACACACACACACACACACACACGGAGGTTTAATTTCTTACTTTTATTTATAATATTAATAATGGCATCTTAGTTTTGAGAGAAGCCAATAAATTTTAGTGTCAAAAAGAAAATTCTGGGCCGGGTGCAGTGCTGTGTGCCTGTGGCTGCTCTGGGGGCCAAGGAGGGAGAATGACTTGAGCCCAGGAGTTCAAGTCTTCAGTGAGCCATGATTGTGCCACTGCACTCCAGCCTAGGCAATAAAGTGAGATTCTGCCTTGGAAAAACAAAACAAAAGAGAAAAATAAAGGAAATTCTGGACCTCTTTCTACATTTGACTGCTAAACAAATCTGAAAAAGCTACTCTTTAAAAACTGGGATTGATTAGTAATGCCTGCCATTGGCACAGGCCTGAGTAATGGCAGCATATGTGTGCCAAGTCCATCTGTACCTTGTCTTTTCCTCCTTTGATACTGTCAAAATGCTCTTATAAACCAAACACAAGACCTGCATTTCTTTTTTTTTAATGTCCTCATAGCTCAAGTGTTTCACTAGGCTTGACCTTTTCCCAGTTAGGTGATATAACTGTATTATCTGGAGTTTACTGTTTTAGGGAAGATTTTTCTGGACGATCTCCTGAGTGATGGCAATGATCCCAAAATACTCCTGGAGAGAAACAATTCTGTGATCTCATCCTGAAGCTTTTAAGACTTCCCTTTGGATTAAAGGTCTTAGCATCTCATTTTTACGAAGAAAAAAGAGGTGATAAGTACTATATAAACACATATTTTCCTAAGAGTAGTCTTCAGAGAAATTGTTGAGTCGACTAAGATTTAATGAACTCACTGGGCTTAGCACACTTGCTATTCCATCTCTGGGGACAAACATTCACATCTGCATGAAACCTCATGCATACCTTTCAAGTCTCAGTGATCACCGGGATGAATCTTAGATTTGTCAGTCCTTTTAGGATTGTATTCATCTTCCTTGTAACGGCAGCCTTTCCCAGACAAAACTTGGGTCACTGGCTGAACTTCCCTTGACAACAGGTAAGCAGGAGAGTGAGAAGGATATTTGGAGGTGGAGTGATAAGGGAGGAAGTGATTTGACCTGGACTGAAGCCGAAAAGATGCCAGTTACAATGCACAGGGCTGTAAATGACTCCTCAGGGTTTTTGCAGAATGTTAGTTGCTAGCTGTCTCCTTAGAATTTTGTTTCAGTGATTTCCTCTGATCTCTTTTTTATTTCCCTTCCTTCCCAAAGTCTTGCCGAAAGAAAATTCTAACTTCGTGAAACAAGCAATATTCATTTATGCTTTCCAATGGAGGAAAGAAAGCAAGGGGAATTTAGAGGAAGGATAATAATGTTTGTACGTTCCAGCAATGCAATGTACTCTATCTAAAATCAAAATTCAAATTGTGCTGAGCAGCTTTTTATAAAGTTAAACATACACCTGCCATTCGACTGGGCAATTCTACTCCTAGGTATTTACCCAAGAGAAATAAAAACATATGTCCACGTAAAGACCTGTACGGGAATGTTTATAGCAGCTTTATTCATATTACCTAAAAACAGGAAACATCCAAACATCCATCAGAGGAGAACAGATAAACAAATTGTGGTTTATTCATACAATGGATTATGCCCCAGCATTGCAAATGAATGAACTCAACAACACGGATGAATCTCAAAAGCATTATACTGAGCGAAAGAAGCCAGACACAAAAGAGTACATAGTGTATGAAATCTTAGGAAAGGCAAATTTAATCTATAGTAGCAGAAAGTGATTGCCTGGGGCTGGCTGGTAAGGGTGTGATGATTGCAAAGGAGCGCAAAGGAGCATCTTGGGGAGATAGGAATATTTTTCATTTTAATTGTGATGGTGTGCACTTTTGTCAAACCCCCACTATGCATTTGGAATGGGTACATTTTATTGTATGTACATGACATATACTTCGGACAAAATAAATGTGCTGAGCAACTCTCGCATGTGATATTTGGGGATTGTTGTTATTTCCTTAAAAAAGTGTTAGCCATAGCCAGACACAGTGGCTCACACCTGTAATCCCAGCACTTTGGGAGGCCAAGGCAGGCGGATCACCTGAAGTTTAGAGTTAAAGATCAGCCTGGTCAACATGATGAAACCTTGTCTCTACAAAAATACAAAAATTAGCTGGGCATGATGGCAGGTGCCTGTAAGCCTAGCTACTCAGGAGGCTGAGGCGAGAGAATCGCTTCAACCCGGGAGGTGGAGGTTGCAGTGAGCAGAGATCATGCCATTCCACTCCAGCTTAGGTGACAGAGCAAGACTCCATCTGAAATAAATAAATAAATAAATAATAAGTGTGAGCCATAGCAATTTTGGCCACTGTGATTTAGGGCTACACTTTCATTCTTTCAGATGCTCAGATTCAAGGCTCTGCTGTGCCCCTAACTCCAGAGACCTTCTTAGATGAGTCAGTTACTTACCTGGGTCTATTGTTTTGGCTATAAGATGAAAGTAATGGACCAACCAGAATTTGCGAACTGGTGGCCTGTGAGTCAAATTTGGTCAACATTTGCAAGGCCAGGGTGATGTTTGTTAAATAGTTAAGCAAATTAACATTTAAAAATCAGAAATTTACCATAAAAATTCCAGACTTCTGGCTTCTCTGAAAAACAGATTTGATGATACTGAATCTGCATCCCAAATGGTTCCAGTGAGCTGGAGGTGAGTAGCCACAACACAGTTTATTTGTGCATAATGCTCTCCAGTTTACTCTGCTTCCTACCAGGTCCTTTTCATGATTTACATACCTGCCTAGTCCTGGTCATTTTGAGTTTGCAAACCCTAAGGTAGATCAATGATAAATAACAGATCCTCAAGATAATTAGGTTGGTGCAAAAGTCATTACTGTGTTTGGCATACTTTTAAATGGCAAAAACCACAATGACTTTTGCACCAATATATACAACTTCCCAGCTTCGATAAATGGCCTATGATTTAATTTACTATTTTTTTATTTTCAATATTTCTTTTTTATTATTATACTTGAAGTTCTGGGATACATGTGCAGGATGTGCAGGTTTGTTATATAGGTATACATGCGCCATGGCGATTTGCTGCACCCATCAACCCATCATCTACATTAGGTATTTCTCCAAATGCTATCCCTTGCCTAGACCCCCATCCCCTGATAGGCCCTGGTGTGTGATGTTCCCCTCCCTGTGTCCATGTGTTCTAATTGTTCAACTCCCACTTATGAGTGATAACATGTGTTTTTGGTTTTTGGTTCCTGTGTTAGTTTGCTGAGAATGAAGGTTTCCAGCTTCATCCGTGTCCTGGCAAAGGACATGAACTCATCCTTTTTATGGCTGCATAGTATTCCATGGCATATTTTAAAAATACAATTTTAATATATTAAAGATCCATCCCAGGAAGTCACTCACTCCTGTATATACATAGAGAAAACACTGGCCAGCTGTGAAATTCCAGCCAACCTTCTGCAAACACTGAACTCAGACTAAGAAAGCAGCCATTTATATACATACTTGAGAAAGTTTTGGTAATTAAAGTACCCCAGTACTGACAATAATGAGAGGTAGCCACTGTCAACAAGTGAATGAAACACAAAACTTAGTGCTTAAACAGATCCTGTATTTATATGTGTTTGGTCTGTGTTTTTCTTTTCTTTTTAAAAAATTTAATACTAGTTTAGGGATCAGGGTTATATATTCTTTATACATCTATTTTTGGAAGCTGTTTTTATTTATTTCCCATGCTTTGAAATATTTTGTAATGTGCTAGGATTTGCTGTACCTTAGAAACTTGAAAGAACTCATTTGTAAAACCAACTGGTCATTGAGACTTCCACCACTTTTTTTCAAAGTTGTTAGTCTATTCTACTTGTCTACGTATTCCAAATTTCAAAATAATCACACATTTCAAATTTATGTGCATAATGCTGTGGATGGCATCATTAGATTTCTTAGAACATTGTATTTTTGCTGTTCTTCATTACCTGAAGGAAAAATAAACTCATGGATTTATTTATCACTGTACTCTTGTCCAGTTGTTTGTTTCGATCTGTTTTCCCTTCCTTCTCTTTATTTGAGGATCATTTTCTTTTTCAAATTTCTTGAGATGAATATTTATTTCAGTTATTGTCACTTAAGAATACTAATTTTTCTAAGTTTATATTTGGCTCCTTCCTTAAGTTTGGATATTTAGTGTTATCACCGCCTTTGTTTTTGAAATGAGATGTGATTTTGTTTAAATTTCTTCTTTGTCCTTTTAGCAATTTGGAGAATAATATTTAAACATTCAATAGACTAGGCATTTTTTAAAACAGTTTTGTCATTAATTCCTAGTTTTTTGCCACTATATTAAATATAGCTAGTGCATTTTCTGCTGTTAAAACAAAAACCTTAGACAAATTAAATTGACAGAATTCAATTGAACAAAGAAAAAGTCAAGAGCGAGGCAGCCCCTGAACCAAAATTGGTTCAGAGAGACTCCAGCCCTGCTACGTGGTCAAAAAATATTTATGGACAGAAAAAAGAAAATGATATACAGAAAATGGAAGTGAGTTACAGCCAGATTGGTTAGAGTTCAGCATTTGCCTTACTTGAACATGGCTAGAACAGCTGACTGCCTTTGATTGGCCAAAACTCAGGGATTGAGACCTAAGTAGGTTACAGGGTGTTTATGTATCCAGACAGGTTACAGTTCAGTATATTCATAGAAACCTTTAGCTCGAATGTGAAATATATAATGAGCCAGCTTTAGGCTAAACTTAATTTAACACTGCTTTTTGGAATTTATTGGGTTTTTTATGACCTAGCCTGTAATTGATAATTATTAATTTTTATGAGTATTGTATGTGAATATTCCAAATAAATATATTCCACAGATGTTTAAAAATACCTATTTATCTGATATGTCAGCCTTGTAAATATTATTATTCCACTCTTTACTCTTTATATATGTATATATTTTTTAACTTTTGACAGGTTGATAAAGGGACAATAATATATCCTATCACAATAGAATTTTTTTCCATTTCTTTTTTTATTTAACCTTTGTAATATACAAGAAGGTTAAGATTTTTCCTGGTTCAAAGGAGAGCACTAAATTTTAATTGCTTCCATTGTCAGTTATTAATAGTGGCCATACATAATATGTGCTCCAGAAAAAATAATCCTCATAAACTGAGATTTTATAAATTTATTGATACAAAATATTTAGTAAGAATAGTTTGTTTTGTAAATGAAGGAAAAATATTTATGATGCAAATAATCAGATATAAAGTAGATACTTCATTGAAGTATTTCTCTAAAGCAGTTGCCAAAATCAATAGATTTTAAAAAGAAGCTCTTAAAAATCAGCTGCAAGAACAAAAGAAGAGAGAATACTGAAAATTTAATGGTTTGACAAAGAAAGCTACATGTCAATATACATTTGTCCAAACCCATAGAAGGTACATCATCAGAGTGAACCCGAATGTGAACTATGGCCTTGGAGTGTTGATGTGTCAGTGTAGGTTTGTCAATTGTAACAAATGCACCATTCTGGTGGGGATTTTTTTTTTTTTTTTTTTTTGAGACGGAGTCTCACTCTGTTGCCCAGGCTGGAGTGCAGTGACGCGATCTCTGCTCACTGCCACCTCCGCCTCCCGGGTTCAAGTGATTCTCCTGCTTCAGCCTCCCAAGTAGCTAGGACTACAGGTGCACACAACCACGCCCGGCTAATTTTTTGTATTTTAGTACAGACGGTGGGTGTTTCTCCGTGCTGTCCAGTCTGGTCGCGAACTTCTGCGCTCAGGCAATCCGCCTGCCTTGGCCCCCCAAAGTGCTGGGATTACAGGCGTGAGCTACCGCTCCCAGCCGGAGAATGTTGATAATAAGGTGAATGTGCATGTGTGGGGGCAGGAGTATATGCGATATCTCTGCACCTTCTGCCCAATTTTGCAGTGAACCTAAAACTACTCTAAAAACAATGAAGTCTTTAAATATTGGAGAAGAAGGAGGAGGAGGAGGAGGAGAAAGAGGAAGAGAAGGAGGGGAGGAGAAAGGGGAGGTGAAAGGGGAGGCGAAACGGAAGGCGAAAGGAAAGGAGAAGGGGAAAGGAAGGGAAGGGGGAGGGAAGAAAAGGAAAGGAAATTGGGCCCTTGGCTCAAATTTTCGAGTCTACTTTTCAAAAGGTAAACAAGTTATCTGGATATATTAGTAATCATATTAAATTTCCATTTTTTACCTAACAAAACTTGTTTCCTAAAAACACTTAACTCTCATCCAGTGAAGACCCTTTATCTGAAATCTTTTACTGTGAAGCTGCCGTTAAAAAATGCTATTTTAGGCTGGGCGGGGTGGCTCTCGCCTGTAATCCCAGCACTCTCGGAGGCCGAGGCAGGCGGACCTCGAGGTCAGGAGATCAAGACCATTCTGGCTAACAGGGTGAAACCCCGTCTTTACTAAAAAAAAAAAAAAAAAAAAAAAATACAAAAAATTCGCCGGGCATGGTGGCGGGCGCCTGTAGTCCCAGCTACTCGGGAAGCTGAGGCAGGAGAAGGGCGTGAGCCCAGGAGGCGGAGCTTGCAGTGAGCCGAGATCGCGCCACTTTGCACACCAGCCTGGGCGACAGAGCGAGACTCCCTCTCGGAAAAAAAAAAAAAAAAAAAAAGCTATTAAAAAAGAATCTGTACAAGAGAGTAGAGTCTATAATCCTGTAAAGGTAGGTCTCATGGAAAACTTGATACTTAGATGATATTTTTTAGAACATGGTAGAAATACCTTCACAATATTAAGATTTACCCATCAATTCTTGTTTTGCATTCTGCCCTTTGTAAAAATGAGACTTCTTTTACTGTCTAAAACATAAGGGGGAATTAAGTATAAAATCCCTACATAATCAATCAGAGAACATTTATAAAAATAGAAGCTTGGTACTTCCTATTCTCCTTCCCACCCCCTTCCCAGCTAGCAATTTTGGGGAGCGACCCAACTTCATTCATTGGCACGACATTGCTCAGAAGGAAGCTATTTCATGAGAGTTTAGCTAAGACAACTATGACCGGAAAATGTTGGCAGTCTCCATCCAAGCATGTTCATATGTGAAGGCTCCTCAGCCAACAAATTTCCAATAATCTAATCCCATTGCCAGGCCATGCCTTCTGTGGCAGGCAGTGGATGTGTCAGACGAATGATTCCAAACTTCTCCCTTAATGGTGTTCACTATATCTGTGTACCTTCTGGACTGATATCTACTAATTTGCTTTGAAGCTGATTCATGTTTCAAATACCATAGAAATATATTTTAAAAGAAAAGTATAAGCCAGGTGCAGTGGCTCACATCTTTAATCCCCACACTTTGGGAGGCTGAGGCAGAAGAATCTCTTGAGCCTAGGAGTTTGAGACCAGCATGGGCAACATAGGGAGATCCTGTCTTCACTGAAATAAAAATAAAAAAATTAAAAATAAAAAAATTTACCCTTGTGTGGTGGTGTGTGCCTGTAGTCCCAGCTACTCGGGAGGCTGAGGCAGGACTCTGGATCACTTGAGCCTAGGAGATCCAGGCTGCAGTGAGCCATGATTGTGCCACTACTCTCCAGCCTGGGTGACAGAAATGAGACCCTGTCTCTAAATAAATAAATAATAATATAATATGAAAATATATATCTCTATGATAAGTAGAGAAGTGAAGCAGTTACAGTTGCCCCAAAATGTTTATATTTAATAATGATTACAGTTTAATCAAAACAGTGTTGAACTATATAAATTAAAAATTTGACATTAGAAGTACATAATTAAATATGTCATAATAGGTCAAATCAACTCACAAAAATACAAAGCTGAAAATAAGTTCCTCCTTCAATAAAAAAACATAAATGTTTGTAAATATTTTTAATAAAGCAACATTCTGCTTAAGGCTACTAAACTGAAGAAAAAGATAAAATAGCCAAAATAGTGTGAGAGACTGGTTCAATAAACTTGGCTCAAAAGACAAAGAGATTTCACATTCTCTTTTCTGAATAAGCAAACTTTTTTGGTGATATGATTAGGCTTTGTGTCCCCACCTAAATCTCATGTTGAATTGTAAGCTCCATAATTTACACGTGTCAAGGGGGAGACCAGGTGGAGGTAATTGGATCATGGATGTGGCTTCCCCCATGCTGTTCTCGTGACAGTGAGTGAGTCTCATGAGATCTGATGGTTTTATAAGTGTCTGGCATTTCCCCTGCTGCCACTCATTCTCTCTCCTGCCACCCTGTGAAGAGGTGCCTCCCATCATGATTATAAGTTTCCTGAGGCTTCCCCAGCCATGCTGAACTGTGAGTCAATTAAACCTTTTTTCTTTGTAAATTACCCAGTCTCGGGCAGTTCTTTACAGCAGTGTGAGAATGGACTAATACATTTGGTAAGGTGCAAAGCACATGGAGAAAATGTCCCTTATCTGCTTACCTTTGCCAGTCAGTTTGAAAAAATATTAATGAAGCACCTTGATAATGCAACCCCACCCTAAAAGTCCTGAGATGGCTGGGAAGTTTTGCTCATGAACTTGTGTGTTAGTGTGTGTGTGCAGGGAGTATGGAGGTAGCATGGAGCAGGGTGGGGTGGGTTGGGGTGGTGGTCATCAAATCCTAAAATCAAGAGATTTCCTGCCTTCTCTGCAATCTCCATCTTCCTTTACCTTTGCTCCAAAATTGATGCCTTTCCTGCTCTTGCATTCCATTAGTGAAAAGAATATCACACTTGGGAGAATATCTCACTAGGTTAGTTTTTTCTCCCTTCTTTACCTGAATACTTCCTTTCAATCCCCTATATCTCAACTTAAATATGATTTATCCAGAGAGACTTACATGAACACTAGCCTACTTTACATTCTCCCCCTGATATGCTTTGGCTGTGTCCCCACCCAATCCCATCTTGAATTGTAGCTCCCATAATTCCCACATGTCATGGGAGGGACCAAGTGAGAGGTAATTGAATCATGGGGGCAGGTCTTTCCTGTGCTGTTCTTGTGATAGTGAATAAGTCTCACGACATCTGATGGTTTTATAAAGGGGAGTTCCCCTGCACATGCTCTCTTGCTGCCACCATGTAAGATGTGACTTTGCTCCTCATTCACCTTCCACCATGATTGTGAGGCATCCCCAGCCATGTGGAACTATGAGTCAATTAATCCTCTTTCCTGTATAAATTACCCAGTCTATGGTATGTCTTTATTAGCAGTGTGAGAACAGACTAATACATCTCCGATGTCCCTACACACACACCCAAGAGTTTCCATAGCTCCCTGTATTTTCCCTATCATGAGATTCATCACACTGCTATTATTACCTGTTTAATATTTGTCCAAGAATTCTGTTATTATGGGACTGCATCTGCCATGTTCACTGTGTTTAGCAAAGTGAGTCTTTAGCAAAGTAAATGGCATACTTTAAGTGCTCAATAAACATTTGTTGATGAGATGAGTGACTTAGTATATGGCCTGATGCCAGCAACTGTTTGACTTACCCAACTCACTTTGCTCAAAGTCCATGCTCACCAATAAATTCTCATGGTTATTCTCTAACAGGGAGAGAATATGCTGGTCATGTGGACTCAGGCACATTGATCCTTGTGATCTGTAAATTAGCAAGCCGATATTCAGTTCTTAGACAGTCATTGGATGAGCCTTGTTGCTGTGTTTGCCCTCTAAAAATAAATCCACTCTTAGAAGACTAAAAAAGAGCAGATTTCTAAATATGTAAAGGTGATAAAGGCCTGCATTGTGGCAAATTGCAAAAGTATACTTAACTAGAGAGACAGCAGATAACACGACGGCCTTTTTAAGGTCAAGAGGGGTCAAGAGATGTTCAAGTCATTGCCATTGCCATTTTTATTTACACCATCTGTATATATTTTTAAATGAAGAAATGCAAAACATATGCTACATTTTAAACATATATATTTTGTAATCATTTAAAAAGTAATCCTTTCTGCAAAAATATTAAATGCAAAGTGATTGTGCTAGCCACAAGATGATTACAGAATTTATAACATAATGATAATTCATAGTAAAGTTAACTGCTTCCAGTCATGACAGAGTAGGAGATCCTGAATCATCCTTCTGCTGTTAACACCTAAAGAACTAGAAATAATGTATTCAACAACCATTTTAGATATTGGACAACAGCAATTGCAGGACTGTGATCCCCGAGAGAAAGGAAACAAAGTGAGTTCCACCATCGCCCAGACCTTCTGCCTAGGAGTAATTTCTGGACTGTGATATAGCAATGGGAACCCAGATGGAGCCAGACAGTGTTACTGAGTTGAAGGAAAGACAAATTGAAATTTGGGGAGGCAGAGAGGATAGAAATTTGTAGGGCAGAGAACCCAAGAGAAGGGAGCTCGGTAGATAAATATTTTATAAGTTTGCATAGGGCTCCCTTGAGTCTTTTGCTGAATACCATCTACATGTGTGAAGTGAAACCCTATGAGGCTAGGCATGACAAACTTTCTGGGAAAGAACAACTACTAGAGATCTGTCAACCAAACATTTTCCAGAGATCTTTCAGGGCTGAAAATTACTTGAATTCCCAACAGCCCAAGAGGAGAAACTTCTGTGAGTATGGGAGCATTCAGGGTCACAACTTCAGAAGGATCACACCTTAGAAAAGCTAAATTAGCTCTGGAGTAATTATTCCTATAGACCTACCCTAAAAGAGTTTTAAAATAAAATAAAAAAGAACTATATTGATCACAATTGTCACTAGAACAAAGTCAAATACACTTAAAAGAATATTTTTTTAAAAACCAGCACTCGATAACATAAAATTTATAATACCCAGCATACAATAAAAATTACTGAAGAAAGAAGAAGCAGGAAAATATGATCCATAACCAGAAGGAAAAATCAGTTGGTTCAAAACAGAACCATTAATGACAAATATAGAATTTATAGTCAGGGTACCAAAACAACTATTACAAATCTGTCCTATATGCTCAAAGATATAAAGGAAAGACAAACATAAAGAGAGAGATGAATTACCTAGAAATAAATGAAATAAAATTTTTAGAGAAATGCAATACCTAAAATTAAAATTTCCCTGAATAGTATTAACAGCAGGTTAGACAATACAGATAGGAAGAGCAGTGAATATGAAAATGTAGCAACAGAAACTATCCAAAGCAAAACACAGAGACAAAAATATTGGGAGAAATAAAACCCAGACTTATTGACCTGTGGGACAATATCAGGTCATCTAACATAGTTTTGAAGGACAGGAGAGAGATGGAACATAGAAAAATATTTGAAGAAATAACAACTAAAGATCTTCCAAATTTGATGAAAACTATAAACTTACAGATCCCGGAATCTCCAATAACCCCAAGCAAGGCAAGCATGGTGCATGCGCCAACCCTGTTATGTGACACAAGTATAAAATTTGAGAGTCAATGACTACTTGCTTTGAACCTAGCAGAATATTTCTGTAATATAATATTACATGCAACTTCATTTGGAAATAACTTCAAAATTCCTTTATTATGACAGTAAATAAGGCCCACATGAAATAGCATTCCAGAGCCCCCAAGCCATCCCCATAATAAACACTGAAGAGCTCTGCATTTACTATAACTGGTCTTATTTCATTTCTACAGTCTTATTAAGAATGCATCTGCATCTTTTAAAGAACACTGATTGAAGTTATTGTCCATTATATTTTTCTCATCAAAACTTATGTTATCAGATGGTGAGGCTCAGCAATGCATCGTTTTCTATTTTGCGTTGGCTCCTTGGAAACTCAGAGTTAAATTTTGTTTGAAGCTTCACTGCCTGTTTTCAGTCTCACGTTATTGGTATAATTATTCATGCATTTTCATCCTTTTATCATATGATTTTTGTTCTTTCAACTTTATTTGATAATTCTATTGAAAGTATTGTTACCGAGCAATGGCCTTGCTGCTCAACACACATAGAAGACAATACTGTGGCACCAGCTTTTGAGAAAAGAAACGGCTTTATCGTAAGATTGACCAGCAAGGACACATGAGGAATGGCTCAAATCCGTCTCCTCTATCTGGGGTTAGATCAAACTCTTACAGGTAAGGAAGACAGGTTGGTGTGCAGAAGTGCTGGCAGGGCAGAGTTCAAGGGCTTTAAACTTGGCCGTTTATGGTAAGGTATGAAACGGTGGATTTCAGCCCCGGATCTTCTTGGATAGCAAACCCCTTGTTTCTAAAAGGGTCTGGCATTCAGGTTCCAGTCACATCCTAGTCTTCTTGGTTCCACGGAGAGGAAATCTTGGTTTCAAATGCTATTTGAGGTTAAGGCTTTCCTCCTCTGCACATGCCCAGGTTATATGACTTGCAGTTTTGGCTTTGCTACATCTGCAAGATAACTTGGCATTCTGTTTTCCAAAATAAGGCCAGTTTTGGCTGGTCCTGCACTTATGGTAGAAATAGTTGAAAGTGAAGAAAGCCCATTCAGGGATGTCAGGGAGACCAAAAAGGGAGAGCATGGAACCTTGGAACTAGCAATGATATGGAAGTGAGTCATTACCACGGAAATTGAAATGTAATTATTAATCAGGATATAGAGAATGAATCAAGGAAAGTACAAACACAACCATGGAGGGAAGTTGCATCTGAAGTGCTAGATGGCTGCAGCTGATACAGTGAGAGTGAAGCTGCTGAGGTTTCAGATTAAACATATGCATGTTCACATCAACTTTTTTTGAAGCATAGTTGTTAGAGTATGATGAAGGGACAAGCCAAGAGAGCAATAAGGAGAAAGCCACACTGCACTAACTCTCTTAAAAGAGATAGCATGGCTTTGATTTTAAGAATCCAAGATTGACTCTTGTGAATGATTCAAAGCTTTGACCACCAAATGTCTTTGAGTAAATTTCAAGCAATGCATAAGGGAACCAAACTGAAATACAATATTATCTGCTAATGGACATCTGATTTTTGTGCCTTTTTTCTAAAATTAATGGAATTGAACTTCAAATAAACTTTGAAGTGCTTATATTCTTACTGTTTGAATAATTTGCGTAAGGTCTGTTTCATGTCAAGCGGAATTTTTTAAGAGACCTGGGGCCCACAAGTTCTGCAAATATTATAAACTTGAGAAAATCGCTTATCTTCCCTGGACTCAGTTTCTCCATTAGCTAGAAGTATATTGGTCCTGATCTCAGCAGGAAAAGATGGTACATTCTCTAACTGGAGGAGAGTTTATAAAGGGACTGCTTTTAAAAGGGTGGGCAGATGTCTGGGAACCCACCAAGAGGGACAATAGTACCTTGGAGCTAGCAATAATTGAGAAGTGAGTTCATTACCATCCCTAAATCTGAAAGTGAAAGGGGAGGGATAAGTTATAGGTATCCCAGGTGCTGAATCTGGAGAGAACAGCTGTATAAAGAGGGCAGTCTGACAGAAGTTGTAACCTTACATGGAGTGATGCAGCCACTAGGGAACCTGAAAGGAAAGATAAATAAATAAATAAAATATGCAGACCTTCCCTTCCTCCCTTCCTCTGGTCTCATGATAGGGACTCCTAGCCCTTGACTTAACACAATCAGAAGATGATAGGGAATGGGGCTGTTACGATTTGAATTGAGGGGATGTAAAAAATATGTTGAGGTACTAACCCCCATTACCTCATAATGAGACTTTATTTGGAAATAGGGTTGTTGTAGATGTAATTAGCTAACTTAAGATAAAGTCGTACCGGAGTAGAGTGGGCCCCTAAATCCAATATGACTGGCATCCTTATAAGAAGTGGTGATGGGAAGACACAGACACACACAGGGGAAATGCCATACGATGACAAAGGCAGAGATTGGAGTTAGGCAGCTGCAAACTAAGGAATGCCTGTGATTGCTGCAAACCACTAGAAGTTAGGAAGAGGGCAGGATGTTTCAGAGGGAAAATGGCTCTGCCGACACCTTGATTTCAGATTCTCGCCTTCAGAACTGTAAGCCAATTGATATGGTTGGGTTTTGTGTCCCCACCCAAATCTCATCTTGAATTATAACCTATAATCCCCATGTGTCAAGGGAGAGATCAGATAGAGGTAATTGGATCACGCTGTTCTCCTGATAGTGAGTGGGTTCTCATGAGATCTGATGGTTTTATAAGGGCCTCTTTCCCCTTCACTTGGCCCTTCTCCTTCCTGCTTCCTTGTGAAGAAGGTGCCTTGCTTCCCCTCCACCTTCCACCATGATTCTAAGTTTCCTGAGACCTCCCCAGCTGTGCTGAACTGTGAGTCAATTAAACCTCTTTCCTTTATAAATGACCCAGTCTCGGTCAGTTTTTATACCAGTATGAAAACAGACTAACCAGTATGAAAACAGACAACAATACGTTTCTGTTATTTTATGCCACCCAGTTTGTGGCACTTTGTTACAGTAGCCATGGGAAACTAATATGGGAGCCCACTGATGAAGACCTTACATGTCAGACTTTCAGGGTGTAGAGATGGTTAAAAGAAAGCAGAAAGTGAACTTGGAGGAGTAAATTAAAAATATTTCGCAGAGGGGTAATCCAGAAAGCCCTGCATGGCTCTGATTTCTGAAACAGCCATGAATAGAGCAGACAGGCTCCCTGCCCTTCAAGTGCTTGCATGCTACCTCCCAGACCTGGGTGTAAGGTTTGGTGCTTACTTTCTTTCTTTTTTTTTTTTTTTAAAGTCAATAAATTTTTATTCAAGGAATTCCATGTTGTGATTTCTTCCACTGTCTATTAAGGTCACTTTAGATCCTCTAAAGAGCTGGAGTCAAAAGATGGTGCTTACTTTCTTTAAATGGATAAATGTCAGTTTTCTCCCAAAGTAATGTGAAATTCCAACTCTTACCTCTTTCTTGTAGGTTTTTAGCATAGACTATGAATAGAATGTATTCTGGGAAATGGCTAGAGCTGAGGTTGTAACTGGAAAAAGGACCACATATGAAAAAGGGCCTTGTCTGCCATCCTGAGACATTCAGAATATAAACTGAGTGCTAGCAGGACGTACCGTATAATTTCAATTAGCAAACTGACCTGATAAGCACATCAACTGTATCTTTCTCTAATTAGCACTAACTTGAGTACCTTTATTATATATCTTGCACCCTTCTTTATCTTTTTAGCAGTTTTTCAAATATATATTAAAATTTCAATGATAAAAATAAGAGATTCACTGTGAAAAAATTAAAGAAATTGAAGAAAAATTAAATTTAAAAAATTAAAGAAAAAATTTAATCATAATGTCATCACCTGCTCTCAGCATTTTTGTGTGCCTCCTTCTATGGTTATATTTTATTGGCTAAATAACACTTTTTGCAAGGTTCCATTTCCCTATTGTTTGTTATTTTTATAATTTTAAAGTTTTCGCTATTAAAAACATGCTTCAATTCACATTCTTATACATAAAGCTTTGACTGCATAGTTTCTTTTTACTTTCTATAAATTTCCAGTGGTGTGAGAGCTAAGTCAGAGCATATGAATATTTTAAAAGATTGTGCCAATCAGTACTCCCTGTTTGCAATGGATAGAAATTTAGATCATATTAACTTAAAAAAAATGAGACTCTACTAGCTCATGTGACTGGATAGTCTAGGAATGGATCTATCTTCAGTTTCGGTTGAACCTAGAGGTTATAACAATGTAAGTAAATCTCTCTCTCTCTCTCTGTAAATACATGTTTCTGTATTCTCAATTGAAGTTATTTTTCCAATAAATGAACTGTAAATATTCTCTTCATATATGCTTGTTTTTTATTTTCTCGATGGTATTTTTCAAAGAGCAAAGATTTATAATTTTGATGAAAGCCAATTTATTAAGTTTTATGGCTCATGCTTTTGGTGTCTGATCTAAGAAACTGTTGCCCACCCTATTGCTCAAAGTTGCAAATATTTTCTCCTATGTTTTATTCTAGAACATGATAGTTTTTGCCTTACATTTAGATCGATGATCCATTTCAAATTAATTTTTTTTGTCTATGATGTGAAATGAAAGTTGGGACTCATTTAACTTTTCCTTATGAATATCCAGATGTTCTTCTAGCACCATTTATTGAAAAGACTCTCCATTTCCCCCATTTAATTACCTTGACATCTTTGTCAAAAATCAATTGACCATAGTTACATAGGTTTATTTCCGAACTCTTCATTGAGTCTTATTGATGTATATGTCTATCCTTACACCAATACCATGCTGTCATGATTATTACAGCTTTATTGTAACTTTGGAAATCAAATAGTAAAAGCCTTTCTGTTGTGTTCCGTTTCAAAATGGTTAGGGCTTACCTAGATCTATTGCATTTCTACAGATGCCTGCTGCTGGGATTTTTATTGGGATTGCACTGAATACATAAGCCATTTTGCAGAGGATTGTCATGCTAACAGTACTAAGTCTTCCGATGCATGAATAAAGTATGTATCTCCATTAATTTAGGTAGTCTTTAACTTCCCTAAGCAATGTTTCATAGCTTTTAGTGTTCAGGCCTCACATATACTTCCTTAAATCTCTTCCTCAGTATTTCATGGGTTTTGATGGCATTGCAAAGCGTATCTTCCTCTAATTGATTTTCCAGTTCTCCCTCCCTTCCTTCTTCCCTTCTTTCCCTTCCTCCCTTCCTCTCTTTGTCCATCTTACAGCTCTGCTCATTTATGATTCTTCTTTGCTTCTTGGCCACATTCTCTCCTGCCATGAACAAGTTATCTGCAAAAGAAATGATGGCTACTGACATTCCTAAACCTAATTCCTTAAAACCCATGATCCAAAAAGGGAAGATTCTTCCCCAATATCTCCATTACCAAATTACTAAAGAAGTCTATTCTTGAACTTCTTTGAATGGCCAGATGTGCCAGGTTTTAAGGAATGGGGAAGAGCTTGCCGAAGAAACCCGTCCCAAGTACGGGGAAGACCAAATGTATAGTTCACAAAATTTCCTACGATAATCATGACATGTATTATCAAATCATTTTCTAGAAAAGTAGCGCTGGCTTTAAACAGTATATAAATATCCTCTTTCATTTTTCATAGTCTATGCTCTAATCCTGCTTTTCGCCATCAGATCTCTGAATCATTATGATATTCTCTCCACCACTGGACTTGCCCTCCTCTCCTTTGCTCAGCCCATAGTCTGGCTTTTCCTTGTGCTTCACAGGGTGGACCAATTATAATCCATTTCCCAGGGAAGTGAGAACATGCGCTGACATCCCAAGCATCCATCTACAGAAGTTTATTTAAGCTTCTAGTTGCAGACATAGGTGAAACAGCCCATCTACTTTGCATTCCAGTATTAGTATATTACATATGTTTAGAGAACTCTTAACTTGGAAGTAAATGATTAATAGGGGACTTCCTGACAGTTAGAATGACCTAGAAGGCCAATAATGCCATCTGACCCTTTCCATTGCTTCCCCATACTGCTAGAAAAGGAGGGACACATCTCATGGCTCGAGGACTTCCTTTCCCATTATTTACTTTACTTTCCCATTATTTACTGATGGAGCAGCAAGTGGCATAGCATAGGTTTTCCAATATTGTATTAATTTCTTTAAAGTCACTAGGGTTTCAATACATAGCACTTAAGAAGAACTAAATGAACTAAATGAGGTCCTGAGACCCTCAAAGAGTTAATATACCTCCTTAAATTAGAATTGAGAGCATAAGCTTTTATTAATTGCAGTTTACAGTCAGCATGGCATTTTAAAGGAATCTTAGAGATTAGTTTATGATAGATCATCATAGGGAAGATTGCTAAAAAGGCCAAACTATGTCTTTCACATGACAAGTACATTTCTCTCTGTCTGACTTAGAAAATCCATAACAAAGGTGTCATCTTGATTCCCAGAAAGTGGCTTCATTTTTATTAGAAACAAAAACTTTACAACTAAAGTTTTAATGTTTCCATCTGAATAAAAAGGATCCATCTTAAAGAGTCATTCGTAACCATGGGGAAACCAATAGATAAAATCATTTGACCTTGTTGGTTCTTGCTCCATTACCTAAAACCCTGAATTTCTAAGTATATTGTTACTATGTGTATCAAAAAAATAATTTGGGGTGGTATTATTACACCTACAAACTGGTTCAATGCCAGTGGAGAAAGAAAAGTGGGTAGATCTTGATTTTCAATTACGTGTTGTAAAAAGTTTACCAATTCTCCCTGTAATTAGAATTTTTTTCCTGCAAATGCTCAGGATCCACACAGTTTGCACCTAACCAAGAAGTTAAAGCATTTTCTAAAGCTATGGAGGCTTCCATCAATTGGTGTGCATTGATCATTTCCCAATTCCTAATGTTCAGAGGGCACATAAGCTGTAGTTGAAAAATAGCCCCCTGGCTGGGTACGGGGGATCATACCTGTAATCCTCCCCTTGAGAGGCCAAAGTTGAGGGAATACTTGAGCCCACCAGTTCAAGACCAGCCTGTGCAACATAATGAGACCCCACCTCCACAGGAAAAAAAAATAGCCAGACTTGGTGGTGCATGCCTGCAGTCCTAGCTGCAGGACTAGGAGGCAGGAGGACTGAGGCAGGAGGACTGAGGCTGCAGGACTGAGGCAGGAGGATCACTTGAGCCCAGGTGGTCAAGGCTGCAGTTAGCTGTGCTCATACCACTGCCTGGGCAACAGAGCAAGATTCTGTCTCTAAAATAAAGAAGAAAAAAAATTACTGAATCACAGAACCAAAATGCTTATTCCATATCTACTTATTATGAACCAAATGTCAACAACAGCCAAGCCTCTTCTTTGGTCCTTTTATTTCTGCACTTTTACTGACTATAAAATCACAGTATGTATGTTTTACCATAGAAGTTTTGTTTTACAAAAATTTATGTGTCATTGGTCCACTAAGCTACTATTCATCTTATAGTTTACTAATATTTTAATTTTTTACTTTTCTTTTTTTAGATAACATAAATCAAATTAACTTCTTTGATACCAAAGGATCAGCATGGTTTAAGAATTCCACTAGTTCACTGTTTCATTTGTTGAACTTTCAATTGTTCCACAGGTTTTACCTGCGTTTCTCTCTTTCTCAACCTGATTTTCCACTCATTTCAAAAAGTATTGTTGTAAAATTATAAGGAACAATCTAAATGTCCATCAGTCTATTACTGGTCAAATACATTATTGCATATTCTTAATAGGAATATTAGGAAACCATTAAAGAGGAATGTTACAGTCGGAAAAGGAAATACAATGACAATTTTATATAATATGCTCTCAGTTTTTTAAACAGAAATAAGGGATGCATAAAGACATGTATGCATAAGTCTTGTATAGAAGAATGCACAAGAAGCTACCAACTGTTTAGTTACTATGGAGAGGTGATAGAATATCTCTATTGAGTAGAGTGCGTCATGACAGAACTTCTGCTTTTCATTTTATAATCTTAAGAAAAAGATTATCTACCACTGTGATAAACTTAAATAGTAAACTTTTAGTAATCCCTGATTTCATAGTGGAAAATTGTTTTCCACTTTTGCTTTGCTAAGTATGACAACCTCTGCCACCTCACCATTAGGGAAAATAGATTTGTATTTATTGTTCCAAAAGCTCTCTAAGTGAAAACTAATTTTCCCCAAAGTTTAGTGGAAGGAAAGCCCAAAAGAAGGTCTATTTTTCTTTTATGCCCTTTGTGTCTAAAATGGATTATGTTATTTCAGTTCATGCTCACATCTGTTTATAATAATGTACAACTTGTACAAAACAAAATAATAATTGAGAATAATTGCATGGATTGAATAAAAATATGCAATTTTAGAATGTTTGGGGTTGAGATTTTTTGAAAAAAGAATCCCTTAAGTAGTCTTAAAATATGACTTTAATTTATCCATTAAATTTAACAGAATTCAAATGCAGACTTCACAGCTGTTAAAATCATGCAATTGACACTAATGTTTTATCATTACTAGTTAGCATACAATTTTTTTTTGTAATTGGAACTGGGTTTTGTTATGTACAATTACCAAAAAATTTTAATGCTCTGAAAAGAATATTAAAAATATAAATATGCCTACTAAATAACTGTTATCTGAATCAAACTGTACAGATTCATAATTAGTCTTATCTCTGCATTTGTTAACCCTTTTTTTGAATCTTCTGAGCTAGCTATATTATGCCACAGAGCATACTAGGAAAGCTTCTGGACTTTGTTTTGTTTTTAAAAGAGATTATACATTTTTAGTATGTTTAAAAAGTTTTATCTCCAGGAACAGAATTTTTTTCACTTAAGCTTATTTAATACAAGAGTTTCACATCTTTCTAAATGGGTTATGATATAGTCTTATTGAGTATTTATGTGCAGATTTCAACATCTGGATAAAATATTTTCTTTTTTTATTTGTATTTTTACTTTTTTTAGAGTTGGGGTTTTGCACTGTAGCCCAGGCTGCAGTACAGTGGTGTTATCATAGCTCACTGCAGCATTGAACTCCTGGGCTCAAGCCATCCTCCTGCCTTAGCCTCTTGACTAGCTAGGACTACAGAGGTGCATCACCACACCTGGCTAATTATTTTGTGTTTTGTAGGTGAGGTCTTGCTATGTTGCTCAGGCTTCCTATCTTGGCCTCCCAAAGTGCTGGGATGACAGGCATGAGCCACTGTGCCCAGCTGGATGAAACATTTTCAATGTGGAAATAAGGTGCCCCACCTAAAGCAGCCAAGGCTCTGGTATTCTACAACTCTTCATCCACTCTCTCCTTTATCCACTCAGCCCCTTCCACATTTATCCCCCACCTTGGACTCCATGCACACCCCTGCCTCTGTATCCTTGCACTTCCCATTCCCCATAAATAAAATGGTCTTCCCTATCCACATGGCTCCCTCTATTACTTCTTTCAGGACTTTACTAAAAGGCACCTTCTCAGTAAGGACTGACCCTACCATATTTTCCAAAATGTTGTATCTCACTCACCTGCTGTATACTTTTCTCTTTAGCACTTATCACAATCCAAAATACTTTTTTATTTTAGGTATGTTTCTTTTTGATTTTTTTTTTCTTTGAGCAAAGTCTCACTCTTGTCCCCCAGGCTGGAGTACAATGGTGTGATCTCAGCTCACTGCAACCTCCACCTACTGGGTTCAAGCGATTCTCTTGCCTCAGCCTCCCTAGTAGCTGGAATTACAGGCGCCTGCCACCACACCCGGCTAATTTTTGTATTTTTAGTAGAGAGGGGGTTTCACGATGTTGGCCACGCTGGTCTCGAACTCCTGACCTCAGGTGATCTGCCTGCCTCAGCCTCCCAAAGTGCTGGGATTACAGGCATGAGCCACCGCGCCTGGCCTTCTTTTTGATTTTCTTTTTAATGGTTTGGTTTGTTTTGTTCACTGATGTATCCACAGAACCAGTTCCTGACATGTAGAGGCATTCAATTTAAAAAAATAAATAAATAAATATAGGGCAATACAGTGCCTGAATGATGAAATTAGTTGGAACCAAATAGTTATCTCCTATAAATGGGGCACATCTTCTCCAGTTTACCGTGGATATCTCATTCCTGTTATCTGGCCCACTTTATTGATTTATATTGTTTGCCTAGCCTCACTTAGCTTTTGCAATTGTAACCTTGAATCACGTTTGTAACTTATTATTCTCTCTGACCCATCTTAATTGAACCACTTGACTCCATAATCCATCGACAGTTATTACCACAATAGTTTATGTCCTCAGTTAAGACCCACTCCCCAACACCCAATTGTCTAAAAAAGTCATACACTGAAGCAAATGGGGTGACACCTATGAAAGGCTTATGGGAGAATTGTACGCCACACCATACACCAATGGAAAATCACAGCATATGATACATATACTTTAAGCCTAAGTCATACATTGGATAAGAATTCCACTGAAACTATGGGTTTGCAGAATTCCCCCATTTTGTTCAGTTTTGCCAAGTAACAGGTTCGGGACATTGGTCAATTACACATGACTCATAACTTTATTAAAACTTTTCAGATCTATATGAGCTGAATTCAAGCTGCAGCTTCAGAGCTAGCTTAGAATTGAAAGACTTAATAATAACAGGAGAAACTCCTTTTGCCTCCTCACATATGCAGAATTGAAGGCACTTGTTTTGCCTTCAATTTTAGTTCCTTAACACGTGTTCTGAAGACACTTAAGGAAGTAAAATTGGCACACTGTATTGGTTAAATATTGCCATAATTACAGTGTAACAAGACATCCCAAATTTCAATGGCAAATAACAACAAGCATTTATTTCTTTCTTGCTTATCTATGAGTCAGCTGCAGTTTGGCTAATCTGAATAAGGTGCAGTAGGGTTTGACTCAAAGCTGCAGGTGTGCCTAGGTCCGTTCTACAGGTTCCTCATCTTCCTTAGACGAGCAACTACTTAGGTATGGTATTAGGTTGGTGCAAAAATAATTGCGGGTTTTGCCATTAAAAGTAATGGCAATATTATAATATTCTCAATGCAAAAGCAGAACCTAAATTTGCAGGTATATTGCTGTCATCATATTGTTTATGTTGGCCAAGTCAAGCCACTAAGCCTTCCAGAAAGGAGCAGGAATGTACACTCCACCATCATGAGGCCAGAGCAAGGCTATGCCTATAAAATACTATTTAAGGGAATGAAAAAGTGTAGACCAATACATTGATCTAATATATACCCACTATTATGCCAGTAGACAGATACCTGATATATCTGTAACCTTAAATCTTGGGATGCATAGTCAGATAAAAAAAATCAGATAGTCCCCCTATTATGGCATAGGTGAACAATGAACATAGAAAATGAAGACTGAAGACTGCAGTAAATCACTTTACTTTCTGGACACTGAGTTCTAAGAACTCAGATATTAGAAATGAAACTCTACAAAGCATAGGCATCTCAAAATTCTGAGACAGTAATAACCACAGAACCTGAGGAGTAGCTCTGTCTCCAAAGATGTGGGCAGAAACCACCTTTTTGCAATTTCTCTAATGGAATTACAATTAACCACAGGCCTGTTGTACAATAAGGCTCCACTGGGTATTACGAGTTTGGTTTAATGAATACGATTCAACGGTGTACAGCATATTCTCTAAGTCTCTCTGGAAAGGCGTTTAAATGGTGATTTCACAAAATATTACTTTTAATCAAATCACATCGGGATGTCATTATTTAATAGTTTATCTTTCTCTAAATATATTAAATTTTATTGGAGACCATTTTTTTTCAGCCAAATGTACTATATATTTTTGATGAAGCCTTCTTACTATTTGACAATCTGCCCATTCAACCTGGCTTTCCCTGAAAAGAACTGTGTGCTGAAGAAGAAATGCATATGTTTATGTCTGTAAATCCAAAGAGAACACAATATTTTCTTAGTCCCAAATTGCAAGATGCTTCCAGGACAAACAAAAGAATTGCCAGTGAAAACTCTGGATATTAGTATTTGAAGTGTTCTAGGGAAGCTGGAAATTTTTGTGAAATAAAAACATAGCGTAATTTGAAATTACGCACATTCGCTGAACAAACCTTTGCCAAACTGGCTGCTGAGAGACTATTTTTCCACCCAAATAGTTTAATGGTTTTTCTTTTAAGTATTAGTTGAAAATATTTATCTACAAGCTCAAAGAAATGTCCTGGAGTTGATTGAAATCTCGTTGGAAATCATTCTGAGGTTTGTGTTTGTGTGTGTGTGTGTGTGTGTGTGTGTGAGAGAGAGAGAGATTCATTAAAAGAAAAATACAGAATATTGTCAATAACAATAAAAACACAGGGCATGACTTCTCAATTACCTAAAAAATGTCACTGGCAATAGTAAAATTACAAGTTACAAATTATGTCCTAAGAGAGTAGAATTAATCAATAGAACGTGAGAGATTTGGTGCTTCAGCAGCACAAGATGAGAAGAATTAAGAGGCCCAACTCAAGAAGTTGTGAGAAAGTGTTAAAAACTCCAAATCCTTCACAATATTTATTGAACAGAGAAGAATAACTAGCAACAGGCTAAAAAATAAATCCCCTGGCTTAAACAACTAAATAGAAGAAGGGATGTAAAATTTGCACAACCTGACCACACCGTTTATTTTAAAAGAATAACTTAATAAACAACTCGAAGCCAGAACTTCTGTCTAGATTTTACACCAAAATAGCTCAACACCAGCTAGGCTAGTGGATCTAATTATGTGCTATAACAGAGGCCACTTGGAGTACTGTTCCTTTTTTGCCAGAAAATTCTCTTGCCCCCTCAAGAATTTTTTTATTAACGTTAGCAAATAAAGGAATTTCAGCACTTTATTTTATGACCACTGGCATCAGTGGTTACAATTTGAAATAACTACCGTATCTTAGCAACTCTAATCTTAACAAAATAAATGCAGCAAGGAGCAAACAGGCTTTGCGCCATACTAATGTCTCATCAACATCCGAAAAAGGGGAAGGCGGGAAATAAATGAAGGATGACTCTCACTGTGCTGGTACTGTGGAATTGGCAGCTCTCCCATGATCAAAACATTACATTTCTTTCCATTTTCACAGCAGGGGCACCTGCAATGATATATTTTAAGAAAAAAAAATTTACTTAGACCTAAAGGGGCAGGCATAAAAGAGAGAGGGGAAAGGATGATTAATCAGAAAGAGAAAGATGTGAGGGAAAAATTGAAATTGTATCCTGCTTATTTATTTTTCTTATGATGCAGAGGTCACAGCAATGGTAGTATCTGTTAGTTGTCTCCTAAATTGCATTCCAATCAATGCTCATATTTGCACAATATGATAGATCCCCGCCTTAGACACTGAAGCCTGAGGTAGCTCCAAATTCAAATTATAACTACCATCAGAAAGAAGGCACTACATAAATTGTGAATGAATGAATGAATCCAGTTCTGTCCCTTCAAACCGGTTAGTAAATATTAAGGACACAAAGCTCTTGATTCACTTCATACCTCTAGATCAATCATTTAAAGTGTTCCTAATGTAGAACTTGGTCCAAGTGTACATCCACATCTATCTGACGTCAACCTCAGGAAGCACACCTTAAAGAAAAGATCAGGGACCTTGTGGTTAGAAGGACTTGAGTAGGGACCTCCACTTCCTCATTTCCTAGCAATGTGAACTTACGATAATATCTCTGAGCTTCCAATTCTTCTTTAGCCGAATGGGATAGAACTCCCTAGCAAATAAAATGACAGTGAAGTTATCAATTGGAATAATGTCTTAAAGCTTCTTAGCCCATTTCCTGGTAAGTAGATTTACCATCCAGTGAGTCCTTTCAATTGATTTCCTTTCAATTGAGTCATGTAGGCCACCATTGGCAAACATATCACACATGGTAGCCTACTCAATACTATCTTGTTTTATATTAACCAGGTTAATCACCATTTTCCAATATGTTGAGCTGTTGAGTTCTTTTGTTCACTAACTCTTGAATCTGGTTATTCTGTCCATTTCCAATGACAAATTAACATCTTGTTTAAGCTTTAATTAACTCTTGTCTTTACTGTTGATTGTAAAAGCCTAAATATTGCTCTTCTAATCCAATCTTGTCCCTTCCAATCTGCTGCCAACATTCTCTTTCTAAATTTGACTATGTATTTTCCCTGTTTTAAATTCTCCTTTGTTTAATATATGAGCCTCCAAGTTCTGAGCTATGCCTACTTTTCAAGTTCCATTTCCTGGCATTCTTTCTACCCTGAACCCTACACTCCAGTTCAAACCAGTGTGCTTCTAATTCTGCTTCATAACCCAACACTTTTTGGCAATTTTGCTCTCAACATAACACGCTTTTCAAAATTTTTTCTCCATTTATAAACTCCTTCAGAGGTGGAACATTATTTCTCCAGTGAAGACATTCCTGCAATCTATTTAGAAAGTTGATAATATTCTACATAAGATCATATCTATACAATATATTATGTTTTTATAGCACATAACTACAATGCTTTGCAATTATTTACTTACTCATGTTTCTGTCCTATTAGACTGTGAGTCAGAGACTTCAGGACAGAGAATAATATGGTTCATTACTCTCATTGTCTAGCACGGTGTCTGAATTTAATACATACTCAATAAATGTTAGCCTATCTCCTTTACCATTCTCCTTCCTACCCTTCAAATACTACAAAGATGGATTGAATTGACCTGTTTAGACTTTTATTTTGATCATTGTAGCATTAAATTCGACTTTATTTGTGAATGTAATGATTGATCTCATCAGAAAGAATACACATCTCCTTACTACAGAAAACAGAAACTTATAAAAAATAACTTATGATATTATTTTAGTGCTTCATGAATATTTTTATATCTATTTTTTTTAATGACCATAACCCTATTTTGTGTGTTTGAAACCTTGAATCTTCCTTTAGGCTCTATCTCACTCTCTTTTTTTACCTTGGTCCCACTTGCTTTATATTGCATTGGCAAATGCTCATAGCATGTATACAGTAGAAACAAAACCAACGATAATGATGATTGGGATAAAAATAGTTACCTTGTGCTATTAGAGTCATAAATTCTGAAGATTAAAAGAGATATAATGTTATATATTAAAATTCTAATAGAATTGAGTTGTGGCATTGATATGTGATTAAAAAATTGGTATAATATAGAAAAATCCTATATGTTTAAACTCCTCTAGAAAATTTTCAACTAATTCATACAATAGATAATATATATTATATGATAAAGAATACATATGAAGTGCTCAAGAGCACTGTTAACTTTCTGTTATACAACCTTCCTGGTGGGTTTTAAAAAAATTATTCACTAACTCTCTCCGTCTCCAGGAGACTCATCAACCATTCAGAACTCCTCTGTTTTCATCCTTGTAAGAAATACTGCCAGAGAAACACAGCCTATAACTTACTGATAGGAGGGTGTCAAATTTCACCTTGCATCTGCTGAAGAATATCTCAAAATGGAAATAAAACCATAGAGGTAAAACTACCATTATGTCTGAAAACACAGGGAAGTCATCCAAAGTTAGAAAAAAGGAGAAAAATCAATCCAATGGCCAAGAATAAATTCATTCAAGCAACATGAATTGATCTTCTACCATGCGCTCGGTACTATGATTGGCATTTAGGAAAATAAACTAAAGAAAAAAAATAACTATCCTTCGTGGTAGTCATGGAAACAGATAGGCGACCACTCACTGATTATTATGATATGCCCTGAGCCTTGTATTCTTCATGAATGTTCCATCCAGAACCTATAATTACGAATTATTGAAAAAAGAGTCATGTCTAAATATAATATTATTTCTATTTTGTGAAGAAGAAAATATATTTACAAATATTTAAGATGGTAGGGTTGTTTTAAGGGTGACAAAAAATAAAGGTCTATTGGGTTTTTTTTCCCTCTAAAAATGTTTTTTATACCAATGATAGTCTATAAAGAATACACAAAGCCTTGCTTTCGTAGTTTGAATTGCCAGATTAAATATAGAGTGCCCATAATTTTTTTTAGTTTTGTGTCCCACATATTGCTATATAAATGTAGGTTGTTGTCAACAACCCCTTAAATACGTTTCAGTTATCAAGTATGTTCCTCGTATTTCATGGAACATCCTTATACTAACAACTGATTCATTATTTAACTGAAATTCAAATTAAATTGTGCATCTCGTGTTTTTGTTTGATAAGTCTGATAGCCCTATTTATAGTGATGCCCATCCAATGATCAAACTCCCCACTTTGAGTTCACTCTGTGTTGTTTCAGTGGACCAGTGGATTGAACAATGATGAGATACCAAGCAGCCTACTTGGTCTTGTGTTTACAACAGCAGTGTTGTTCAAGCATTTAGACTTAGACAGTTTCTTTCCAGCTTACGTTCAAACTGTTTCTGACATGTTGCTCAAGTAACAAAGTGTGACCTTTATCCTTTCCTCCTGGTGAACAAAACAGAAACTTTCTAAGGAGATAAAAATATCAAAAATTAAAAATGGTGATGTACTATTCCAAGAATCGTACGGCTGTCAATACTTTATGCTTTTAAATAGTTGCTACGGTTCACCCCAGAAGCATCGCATATATCTGTGGGTTTTTTTTTATGGTGTGTAGTGAACTTTGATATCTTTTGGGAATAAAAGAACTCTCTGTCTATCTACATATATATATTTAACAATGCAAGTTATTGTTATATAAATGTAGGCTGTTGTCAATTTCAGTTCCCTACCATATCAAAAGAACAAAGCAGGCAGAAAGAGCAAGAGGATGATCTAATATGCCTACGCTAATAACAAAGCCAGTGTCCTAAATTGGCAATGGCAGCCCTCTTCTGCGGAGATTGTTTTTAACACCATCAGTAGACATTCAAAAAAACTGGATGGTGACAGGAAGAGCACATTTTAAATTGTCAACCTTCATGATGTCCTTTTGAAGAATAGCAATTACATAACTCAGGGAGCTTTATTTTGCATTTGAATATATATATATATTTATATATATATATAAAGCAGTTTGCAAAAATGTTATGCAAGAATCCATATTCTGATTTCTTTGTAGAAATTAAAGTTACTTATTTTTGACTATAATCTCATTTCCCTTTATTACCCAGTTACTAGTTAAGGTTGGCATCAATATTAAGTAAGCAGTACAGAATTAAAACTGCTTTCTATTTAAGTTATTAACAAAGTCATTTAAAGAGGCCATCGACCATATGCTATTTCTTAATCATATTCAAAGTCAAGTTTGTGATTTTCCAAGAATCATGTACTTTTTAAATCTATACAGCATTAAAACATTAAGAGTGTGTTAATATTCTAATATTTTGTTAAAGTTTTAAGTTATTTTCTCTTAGGCAATGAGAGAGGAAAATGTTATCCGAAAGTAATTTTATATCACCAAAATTTCATTTGGTTTTTTTCTAATTCTCATCTTCTTTTGAAATAATTTTAGAAAAAAACTCTTTTAAAAATGCAGACTTAACGCCAAGAGAAATGCATTGCAAGCACCCTAAATAGTTAATGTATTTTCTAAATGAATGATTTAAAATAGCTATTAAAGGAGAGGAAATGAGCTTAGGTTTCTAGTAATGACTTCTCCTCTTCAAAATGAAATCTGTAAATCCCTGATTGCAATTCCAAATCCCCTAAGGACCAGCAGTTCTGGGACCAGGGCTCACTGGCTTTATGTCTAATAGCACCAGATAAGTAGTATGATTTTTATATATATAATTTGGGGGAATATTCAGAATTTATAGTCCTGAAGACAATTTATGAATGAATTTCCTTTTTAAAGTACATTATTCTAAAAATCAACTTTTCCACCCAAACTGTAAGTAGAGCACATAGGAATGTGAGAGGCATGGATATATACATAGAGACATATGTGTATGTATTTATATATGCGTGCACACACATGCACAAAATATAAGTACCATTTTATTCATAAGAGCATAATGATTCAGCCTGTGATTGTTAATAAAAATGCATTTCTAACCATCAAATTTGAGTCTATTATTCTAAGTTAATTGCATTTGCCCTAAAGAGACTTACAGCTGGCTGTCAGCCTGTTTGTGTCAGTTTCATTTTATTCATCAGTCAATCTTGTCTCTTCTTCTTTTTACATCCCATATATTGATCAAATAGATTTGTTAGCCTACTCACAGCTTTCACAGCATTAAAAAAATAAAAATAATCTTGATATTATCATCAGATGCATTTGATTACTTCATTCATTTACATGTTATTTTAATTGATATTTCAGTAGCAAATAGAATGCCCTTTTGACAGGCCCATAAGACTGCCATTAAATACAATAGATGTAACTCACTCAAAGAGGCATTGAGAAAATGTTAAACATGAAAAAGTCTGCACTGCAGTGGTCGGCAGCGTTTCAGCTTTTCAGTTAGAACAGAGAATACTCATCACGGTAAACAATAGTTCCTTACTGGAGTACATTACAGAGTAAGGAAGCATCTTGTTAAAATTGGTCTTCAGCAATTATTAGATGGTGAAGTGGATTAAAGAAATAGTGGGCACCTTGTTCCCATTTGAGCCAAAGAAAACCAGTGGGGGAAACCGAAGAGCAGGGAGGTTAGGCTAGGAAAGTAGTTAAGGTGGAAAATCTGTGAAGAATTAGAATCTTCCATATGTGAGTCAAGTTGCGTAGAGGGGAGATGAAAGGCATCACAGGGTGAGGAGATAATTAGCAGATCAGAAGCAAAGCAGTTAAAAGGTGACCCTTACCTCCTCTGTTACTTACTCTAGGAAACTATAGACAATTATTACAGTATTTTCTCCAGGGATGTGTGATACAGTTCCTCCACATATCCTCCTAGACACAAAGCTCTCTCAGAATTGTCATTGCATTGCTTGAGTTCAGTGCTTTTTATGGAAATTCCTTTACATCATGCCAGCCTTGTCTTTCAACCTTGCTTTAGATCAGTGATGCCCAAATGAGGGTGATTTCACTCCCCAGGGGACATTAGGAATACCTGGAGACGTTGGAGAAGGTGCTGCTGGCATCAAGTGGGTAGAGGCTAGGGACGCTGCCACCCAACGCAGAATGCATAGCACAGACCCCCCTCCACGACAAAGAATTCTCCAGTCCAAAATGACGATAGTGCAGAAATTAAGAAATCTTGCTTTAGATGTGTGGCTGAAATACACTTAAAGCCAAAAAACGAAAACTACATCACAGTTCAGCAGCAGTGCAGTGAGTAGGATTTAAGCAACTCTGAAAGAAAGAGAGCAGTGCAGCTGCTGCACACAGAATTTCACACTGGCCTATCAAATAATACAATTCATTACCTAGACCCCAGGAACAGTTGAGCCAAATACAACCCCAATTTTAAGGAAAACAAAGAAAAATGAAAATTGTTGCTTGATAGAAGACATTTCAAAGGCCTCCAAGACAAACCAGCTGAAAAATCCCCAATAAAAAGACTCAGCAAGAAAATTGTGTCACAGCCCCTAATCCTCAACAGACCTTAACAAGATGTTCATGAGCCAAAGACTCTTGTCTGCAGAAGACAAAAGGCACAGGAAACAATATAGTCTAGAGAAGGATTATCATTAAGAGGCAGGAGAAAGATAAAACAGATTCCTCAACCTTACAATTAGAACTCCTAAAAAGAATAACCAGAAATGTGCTAAAAACCCATGTCACAAAACGGTTATATCGTTCTGCTCTTGGGAAATTAGTATTTAGGTTAGGCCTGGGGCAATTTTTTTAAAGTCTTTTTTTGATGGTTGTTTTTTACCCACCTGCCTAGACACCCCTGCCACCAAACCCCTCCCTGGCACAGATGGCCAAGACATTTGCTTTTTCAAATACTCCATATTTCCACAGCCACCCACCAGACAAAAATTAGATTACCAATGCTTGTGTAAACTTTCCAAGCTCTGACACAATAAGATTCCAGGAAATGTACATGCACAGCTAAAAGCAGCATTATACATAATGCACTGTAATTCCAACAGACAAGTTGCTATCTTCGATAGATATACACATTTTTCATGCCAAACACATGAACGTCAATACATTTTTCTCAAGTTAAAATGGAAACCATTTAACAGATATAATGGGCACAATGAATTTCATTTTGCATTACTAATGCAGCAGAGAAGGAGGGAAGTTTTGGAAAGGATTGCAATGAGGCCAAGAACAACAGGAAACAACTTAGAAGCTATCATGCTTGTCCAAGTAACTGCCCCAAAGGATGGTCATGGGACCTATGGGCCACTGAGATTTCATATTCTCAATTATCTAATTCCACAAAAAGAAATTTTCCACAAATGGGAAAAAAGTTTAAAAACTGACAAAATCATAGCTGTGTTTTTGCAAAAAGATCAAGAGGATGTCACTATGTGTTTTTCCCACCATTTCCAAAGAGATGTTATCAGAGCCAACTTGATTTTAGGGGAGATTAATTGGAGGCATATGAATGAAATGATGTGTCATATAAAAAAGGTTGGAAAGATACTCCAGAAGCCCAATCCCCAGCCTCTGCTTTTACCAGTAGAAATACATATCCTCCAAGACTCCTTTTCATCCCTATTATACATATGTCACAATAGCAGTACACATCATTGGCCCTTACCCTTACGAGGAAATTGCCTCTAGTCTTTCTGGAATCAGAGATAGTGTAGTCAGCCATTGCACACAGAAGAACTGTGTTGGTGCCACCTACTAGGATTAGATAATAAACTCTAAGGGCCTAAACAAATGCTATTATACAGTTTAGAATGAAACTTTTGAGCACAGGTTATTGGACTCTGGCAAACCTTTGTTCTAAGCCCATCTCTACTACTTACACACTGTGTGAGCTTGAGCAAATCACTTCATCAGAGTTTCAGTTTCTCCATTTGTAAAATAGGTATAATATTTTCAACATTAATGGTTTTTAGGAAGGATTAAATGGACTCATGTGTGTGAGACATTAGACGCCTTAGTAGCCGCAATGTTTAGGAACAGCAGGACATGATTGAACACTCTGGCCCTATTTGGTTAAAGTATTTGCTTCCACCACTTTCTGACTCTGTGAACATGGGTCAGGTACTTAGTATCATTAAATTTCAACTTCCTTACCTCTAAAATGAGAAAAATACTAACAAGAATACCTTTAGCAATGTTATGAGGATTCAAGTGTGATAATAAAAATAAAGGGCTTAACAATTCCTACCATACCTCCCATTACATTTTAGCCCTAATAATTCTTTTCATCATATTTACAAATGAGATATAAACTTTTTTAGGGTTAGTCACCAAAATGACTGGTGAAAACATCTCAAAATATAAATGCATATACAAAGACAGATTTTGAAAGAAAACAATTGGAGAAGCATAGCACATTCTTCATCATGTTTATCATGAGTTCCAGCAATAATTTGCCTTTTGATTTTATGTTTGCCTCCAGTATATAAAGACACACCTCTAAAGAGTGGAGTTTTAAAGTAGAAATATGACAATATTTATGAAGACCCGTTCTAGCAATTCTTCCAGAATATCTCAACTCCCAGGAACTGATAAATTTATCAGCCCATATATCATTTATGGTACCCCATCCATGAACAGAAGTCAGTGTCACCGCAGTCACATCACAGGCTAAAAACACTGTGACAGTAAATTGGTTACAAGGTGTAAAAATGGGTGGACACAAAAAAATGAATATCCTTGACTGTGAAAGGCCAAGATGAGCTAGTAAGCTATTAACTTGGCTCATTTATCAAATGATGAATCAACTTTTATAAGAAATATTCAGTGTTTTCATACTGCTTATCAAGTATCCTAATTCTGTCATCTTATGGGCCTATATTACTGAAATTTTCAGAACACCACTTAATATCTTAATTATTAAATTACAGTGATGTGCCCTGGCGTATGAAAATAACTCAGACTTGTGGCTTGTTTCTGTCTTCTCGTGCAGAATAAACTAGGGGTTTCTGAAATGCTCCATGTTTAGCCAGGTGAAAAATAAACCAGATTGGTACTATAGTCAGCAATAGAAAGATAAACAAATTAAGTACTTATAATTGACGCTGAAGGAATGAAAGAATTCACACTTTCTTAGAGCTATTATTTCAGACAGTCTGGTGTCAGAATTAAAAGCCAACCAGTGCATCTGTTTATATTGCCAAGGATTTTCACAGTAAGAAGGGCTAGGAAACACATATTTTTTAATTAGGGTCCAAATTCCAAAGAACACCAAAAAATAGTATGTCAAAAATATATGTTCTTATGATTTTTATTGTCCAATGTCTAAACAAAGACAAAAAACCACATAGCTCACTTCTACTTCACAAACACAAATGGAGAGATTAAAAAAAAAAAAAGTAATTCTGTCGCTTTGGCCACAGACTTTTTTTTTTTTTTTTTGGTTATTCTGCTTGTTTCTGGCTTAGCTACTGTTTTTTTTCCCCAAGATGAGATAATATAGGAAAAGCTGATTAAGGAAACTTTGTTCACATAGAAAGTTCACCAGGATGGCTCTGTTACCAAGCCTTAAAAGTTGAATTACAATGGTTATCTAAAATGACCATTTTACACTTTAAAATACATCTCTTATTTTAAAAATTTCCATTAACTCCTTGCTTATCTTGAGCTTCTAGTTAAAGAAATGTCCTGTGTAAAATCCATACTGATGTATTGAGCACTGAAGCACTCAAAACTATCATTAACCTATTTTCACTTCTCATCAGCAAAATTAGAATATTAGGTATTTTCTTCCATTTCAAAGCTTACTCCTTTGGTCAGTGAAAGAAATACAATACACACACAAAAAAAGTAATATTTTGTCCACAAGAGTAAATAGACTTCATTGTCTCATTTATTTATTCAACAAATATTCATTGATGATCTATCTGCCAGACGCTGGACTCACTATTGGGAAATACTGAGTTGAACGAGACGTCACTGTATTTAGCATATAATCATAACATAGGGCGATATGATCTCCTACAGGAAAAATACAGGGCTCTGGGGAAGCACTTACCAGGAGAGAAATGATGAAATAGACTTGAGAGATGATCGGCCCTCATTCCCCTTGTTTGACCAAAGAGGAAACTGAGGTCTAGAAATGTTAAGCTTCAGAATCACAGAGCTCTTTAGTGAAAATGAAACTGGAATTTATGTGTCTCTAAATTCAAATTTTATACTCTCTTTATAGTAATGTACTCCCTAGAAAGTGATTGGCTTTGTTTTCCTCCAAAACAATAATGATCAAACCATGAACTTCAAGACAGTTGATTAAAGTTGGAAATGCTCTGTTTGGGAACAGAGTCAATATCCAACCTAATTGCATAACATCCTGAATGGTGGAGAAGCCTTGAGAACTCAGACAGCTGGGGTCTAATCTTCCATTTCTATACCTAATAGCTAGGGTAAGACTTGGACCTTGGGCAAGAATGAAACTCTGAAAACCATTTGATTTTTTAAAACAATCTTTGAAATCAAGATAACAATATCTACAAGATACAGGTAAATTTCATGACATAGTTGAACTGAGTAGGTACTCAACATAACATACGTAAATTCCTAGCCCCACTTTTCACTATTGCAAATTGAATAGAACTGATGAAAGACCAGTTCAGCAGAAACCACATCTCAGTTTCTTTATTCCTTTCCATTCATTTTAGCATAAGATTCAGCCTCCAATTTTAAGCCATTTTTGCAGATCATTTTTGGCATACCTTCACAAAATTAAACATTTCCACTCTGTGAATATTTTAGGAGTTAGAAAGCAGAGATTAAACAATTAGATTTAGAGAATTTAATCAGCATGCATCCTCTAAAAAGAGATGGGAAGAAAATAGAGTCAGAAGAAATATATAAAATTAATTAAACCTCCTATGCAATTCTGTGAGTCTCTTTCCATTACAGGTCATAGAAACCTAACCAGTTTAGATAAAGAGGGAATTTGTAGACTCACATATCTAGGATGTCCAGATGGAGACAAGCTTCAGGAGCAACTAAATATGGGGACCCAAACAATACATTTGGAATTTGTCCCTGTGGTTAAAGTGCCCTGCCTTTACTTTCTTTTCTTGGCCCCCTTTTGGGGGTTTATTCTCAGATAGACTTTTTTTTCTTTTTTGAGACAAGTGCTCACTCTCATCCAGGCTGGAGTACAGTGGTGTGATCATGGCTCATTGCAGCCTTCACCACCCAGGCTTAATAGATCTCCTACATCTGCTTTCCAAGTAGCTGAGACCACACGCATGCATCACCATACCTGGCTAATTATTTATTTATTTATTTTGTAGAGATGGGATTTCTACATGTTGCCAGGCTAGTCTTGAACTCCTGGGCTCAAATGATCCTCTTGCCTCAGCCTCCCCAAAATGTTGGAGTTACAGGTGTGAGCCACGATGCCCAGCCTCAGATAGACTTTTTACACATGGCAGAAAAATGGCTCTGTCTATCCAAAGCCCAAATAGTGTTTACACCTTACATAGAAGGAGAGAACTGTTACTCCCAGTATGCTAATTTCAAGTGTCAGGGAACGCCTGGATTGGTGCTATGTGAGTCTCACAACCATCCTAGAACAAGCTGCTGTGGCTAGGAGATAGAGGACTCTGGCTATCATATGTCTGTGTGAGGAGCAGGAGAGGGCAAGCCATTTCCACTCAAGGTATAAAGAATACGTTCTTCACTATAAAGTACAGTTCTCTTTCCTGAAAAAGGGATCCTGGACAGGCAAAAAAAAAAAAAAAAGATACCACTCAATTAGTTTCTTTTCCCTTCTCTTTTAGGATTATCCACCTCAATTCTAAATCCTCTTGGAGATCCTGGTAAGTTCATCCTCCTTTCTTTGTGGTAGCTTCCTATAGTGATTAAGGGGCACTTTCAGTGCAATATTTAAGGAAAAATACTCTGCCTTTGTCCATGCCCACAATATGGCTGCCATGGCACCGGCATACAAATCATAACACATGCACATTATTCAAAGCTCATTGAGGTATGTTTCACCTTGGAGTTGCTTATAATCTGTGTGTATACATGTTAGATAACAAAAGGTTAACAATCTTTTCCCTATTTAGGCAATACATGGATTCCAAGTTTACTATATGTAGGACACTAGGTTTAGCTCTGTGGGAGTATAAAAACATTAGAGTCTGTCCTTGAATGATTGAGGAAGAAGAGTAAGAGGTGTAAGTCATCAATTTTAGCATAGCATGATGGACAGAACATGGAGTTAACATTTGAGCTGAGTTTTGGAGGATAAGCAGACGTTTCACTGAAAGGAATCGGAAAAGAAAGGCATGCACAAAGAGGTCAAGATAGAAAAGTCTGAAATGTGCTTTTTTATTTGGTTAAAAGATCACACATATGAGAAGGATGGGAAATAAACATAGCAAGGTAGTGTTTAAGCATTCATTAATAGAGGTCTGTCTATATTGTGGTGTATCCGTACTGGAGAATATGATGCAGTAATTCTTTAGGATGAGGAAGATCTAAATGAGCACACCTCCAGGATACACTAACAAAGGGAAAAATATAGCTTCCTATTAATAAATACAGCTTGCCCCCTTTACATTAAGTAAAAATCAGATATGCAAATGTTCGAGAATGAATGCAAAAGATCTGGAAAAGCTTTATCCCAAACTGATAATAGGAACCAAATAAATTTGTCAAAGAGCAGTGAGAATGGGGCAAGCTGCAGTAATGAAGTGGAGATGTTGCCTTGACATTGACACATCTGTGTTGCTTAAGCTACGATTTTTCACAATAGAAACTTACCTACATGTTACTTGCTTAATAAAGAAATATTTTTTACATAAATAAAGGTTTTCTGCTAGGCGCAGTGGCTGTTACCTGAAATCCTAACACCTTGGGAGGCTGAGGCAGGGAGAATCACTTGAGGCCAGGACTTTGAGACCAGCCTGGGAAACATACAAAGACCCCATTCCTACAAAAAAAGTTTTAATTAGCCAGGCATGGTGGCATGCACCAGTGGTCCCAGCTACTCAGGAGGCTGAGGCAGGAGGATCGCTTGAACCTGGGAGGTTGAGACTGCAGTGAGCCATGATTGTGCCACTGCACTCCAGCCTGGGTGACAGAGTGAGACCCTGTCTCAGAAAAAAAAAGTTTTCTAGTAAAACAAGGGTCAATTTACAGGCCCCAAAAGGAGTATGGACTTTAAAAAATTAATATTATAATTATTTTTGGTTGTCAATGTGGAGGTTGCTAATACATTAAGGCTTACACATTAGTAAGAAGAATGTGTTGCAAGTGGGAATATCTTAAGGCTAATAAACAAATAGGCAGGTAGAACTCTTTAGAGGCCATTCCAAATATAAATGTATAATAAAATACATAAAATATACAAGAAGTGAATATATATGAGTGAATAATATGGATTAAGGGGAGATAATCATTCTTTTTTAAGTGCAGGGAGTTTAAAGTCTCAAAGTGATGTCTCTGGAAAAGTTATTTTGGGAAGTGTCTAAAAGACAACACATCTGGATCTGTAGATCACAAGGGGCCAAGTCGATTTTAGTTTGGATTTAGCAGTCATCTATGCGAAGGAGAGAGTTGAAGAATGAATAAGGTCAACAGGTCATTAGAGAATAAGTTAGGTTAGCAAGGGAAAGAGTGAAGAGAGCTAAAGCCAAGGTCGTGGGAAAGATTATTCATTAAGAGAAGTAGAATAATGCATTTGCTCATTCATTCACTGCTAGTATTTTTCAAGCACCTTGTGACAAATCCTGTGCAGGTTTTGAAGACAGAATCATGATGGTGGGAAAAATGGTGTGGTGACTGCCCATAGGATGCTTATGTCCACTGAACCACTAATATGAACATTTAATGAACATGTATTGTCTTTGCTGTGGCATTTAAGTAGCACATCAACCTTTGAAACAATGCTATAATTATTTCTTTTCTACGGATAAAGAAATGAGGCTTAGTGACGAGGGATAATTTGTCCTAAGTCATACAGCAATAAATTGTCAGTGGCCTGATTTGAATGCCAACTTTGTCTGCCACCAGAACCCTTACACATTGTGCAGACTAACATATTCAAGAGTGGACAGCAAAGGGGTCGTAGAGAAACCTCTAAAATAGGAGAAAAACCAGGATTCTACATTAAAGAAGACAAGGACAGAGCCATGAGCCTGACTGACCATGTGTCAAGGATGGAAACTGATTAAAGATCATTGATTTGGTGATTAGAGCCATGTATTCATGTGTTTAACATTCATTCAACAATTATTTATTAAGCACCTAGCATGTATTATCACATGAGCTTTGAAAGGTCAGTTTAATTTGCGAGGAGACGGAAGCCAATTGTGAGGGATTAAGGAGTGAGTGGGTGATGAAATAGTATGTATTAAGGACTACCCAGAGGAATTTGACGATGGAAAAAATAGTGCACAAAGGATTTATAGGCTCTAGTACACCTAAGAATGCATCCAGAGGGAGGAAGCAGTCAGTAGAGTAAGACTGAAGATGCAAGGAAAGAGAATGACGGTTGATGAAGACACATCTTTTGTGGATGGTAAAAGAGATAGGGATGTAAACCCCTCATGCAAAGGTTCACCTTTAAAAGACAGAGGGCCCCTTCTTCTCCAATAGAGGTTGGAAAAAAATATAAAGGAACAAGGACATTCTGCAGCAAAGTGCAATCATAGGAAAATGTGCTGATAAAATCTCTTTGGGGCAGAGGTTCTCAAGCCTGGCTACACATTAGAATCATCTTCACAGTTGCCAAAAATCGTGATGCCCAGACTGCACTCCAGACCAAATAAATCAGGAAACCGTGAGGTTTCTCCAGGCTGAAGATGTCCAAGGCAGCGTTTAAAAAGTGACAGGCAAGATTTGAATAAGTGAGAAGAAGAGGAGGCATTCCATGAGATGACATCTTAAGCAGCACCAATTAAAAAATTAATTTGCTTAAAACGAAGCAAGGAAGAAGTGAGGGACGAAATAGAAAAGTTGGTCTGTGAGTAGATCACAAAGATTTCAAATTGCTGCAAAGTAGATGTATGTGTGTCCATTATTTGTGACCATAGCTCTATTAAGCACCAGAAACTTTTTTTTTTTTTTTTTGAGCCAGGGTCTTACTTGGTCACCCAGGCTGGAGTACAGTGGCCTAGTCATGGCTCACTGCAGCCTCGACTTCCCAAGCTCAAGTGATCCTTCCACCTCAGCCTCCCAAGTAGCTGGGACTACAGGTGCATGCCACCATGCCTGGCTGATTTTTCTATTTTTTGTAGAGATGGGGTTTTGTAACGTTGCCCAGGCTGGTCTCAAACTCCTGGGCTCAAGAAATCCACCTACCTCAGCTTCCCAAAGTGCTAGGATTACAGGCATGAGCCACTGTGCCTAGCCTAGCACTGGAATTTTATCAGTACTGTTTGCTTTTTATCCCAAACCTCATCAGAGTGCCTAGCATATAGTAGAAGTTCAATAAACATGAGTTGACTAAATAGCTTAATAAATAAACAAATGTATTTTTTAGGTGTCAACCCAGCCCTCTAAGTGTCTAGAATACTTGAAAAGTGGAATTGTCTCATACTCAATCCTTAGTCATTCATTGTAAGTAGTTGTCCACATCCCACTCAGATATTTCTGGGTCTCATTAGATATGACTCCAGTCTTTTTATTCTTAATGTGTGTATCAGAATTTTATTAAAGTTTGTCAAAAATGAGAAAACAATGGGCAAGGCACACACCTATCACATGACTCAGCATTTTACTCCTAGAGTTTTAGCCAAGAGAAATATCCACACAAAAACTTGCACAGGAATTTTCATAGCAGCTTTATTTGTAACAGCCAACAACTGAAAACAATACAAATATCCTTCAATTGGGTGGATAGATAAACTGAATTAAGGTATATTCGTGCAACTAAATATTACTCAGCTAAAAAAAATTGTTTAGATATGCAACAATCTGAATAACTTTCAAAATAATTATGCTGTGTGAAATCTTGACCAAAAAAAGGTACAAACTGAGTGATTCAGTTTACATGAAATTTTAGAAGTTGAGTCAATCTGTAGTAAGAAGAATGGGTCGGAGGTTGCCTACTGAAGGAAGTAGAGGGATGGATGGATTACAAAAGGACATAGGGAAACTCTGGCAGAGGGTATGACGGAAATGTTTTCGTTGTTTTGATTGTGGGGATGGCTTCATGGTGCACACATATGTCAAAAGTCATCAAATGTTATGCTTTAAAGCCTTGTCAATTATTGTATGTAATATATCTTAAATCTATAAAAAGGTTTTAAACAGCAAACAACGAAAAGGGAAGCTTTATCATCAAAATGCCAGCTGGCAAGTGATTTAAAATGAGATATTAGATATCTGTATTGTGAACTGTGTCACTTGCTTACTGTCACGGGTCATTATTCCACGCTGAAATCTTGCTCCTGTCATCTTGCTGCACTCATATCTCCCTCAAACATCACCAGGGCCACCCACTCCACAGATTTCAGCTTGTATCTTTTGTGGAGCAGTTTAATTATGACTCTTTCCTACACTAGGGTTTTGGGAGACCTCGCTTTTAGTACCCAAACTCTGAGACTCTGTTGCCCAGGCTGGAATGCAGTGGTGGGATCTTGGCTCACTGCAAACTCTGCCTCCCAGGTTTAAGCGATTCTTGTGCCTCAGCCTCCCAATTAGCTGAGACCACAGGCGCATGCCACCATGTCCGGCTAATTTTTGTATTTTCAGTAGAGACTGTTTTTCACCATGTTAACCAGGCTGGTCTTGAACTTCTGGCCTCAACAGATCTGCCTCCCTTGGCCTTCCAAAGCGCTGGGATTACTGGTGTGAACCCCAACGCCTAGCATAGGGCTTCAAACTTTCATAGGCACTTATGATTTTAGAAATGGTAAGATTTTTTTCCTTCTTTCTGTACAAAGGAATCACCCTGGGAAGACAAGCAGAAAATCTCCAACCCAGTAAGAAGTCAGTCCCTGTGATGGAATAAATATTTATTATTGGTAAAAACAATACATATTTACATTATTATTGTGACTAATTACCTCTCTTGTTGAGGGGTTTCAGGAATGATGTCTTCATCCTAAGCACTTTGGGAGGCTGAGGCGGGCGGATCACGAGCTCAGGAGATTGAGACCATCCTGGCCGACACAGTGAAACCCTGTCTCTATCAAAAATACAAAAAATAGCCAGGTGTGCTGGCGGGCGCCTGTAATCCCAGCTGCTCAGGAGACTGAGGCAGGAGAATCGCTTGAACCTGGGAGTCGGAGTTTGCAGTGAGCCAAGATTGCCACTGCACTGCAGCCTGGCGACAGAGCGAGACTCCATCTCAAGAAAAAAAAAAACTAGGAACATCATCATTGTGTCCAGCCACATGAGTGTGAATATTGTGGGCATTCGACACATGTGCACTGATCATGAGGATAAAGGTTGAAGATGAGACACTTGCTGGGATTCTCTACCTTATAATAACAGTAGTAATAATAGCTACTTGGTGTGTCCAAAGCTGTTGAAAAGCATTAACATTTCACATGGTGCACATCCTCACAGAGCAGATCAATATTTATTCTTCCAAGTGTGTCGAGTGTACGGTTGGGGCACCTCGAGGTGAAAACATCTCGCTGCCAGTGTCACCGTGTCAGCCTCAGCACTTGGAAAGCACATCTCCCAGTTCATTATGTCAGAATAACAAAGTGACCCTCAGCAGTTGAATATACTTATTAATGGCTAAGGGGAAGAAGGGTGGAAGGAGCAGACAATAACGCTTTGGGGGCTCCGAACACTAAACAACTGTCAAGAATACACGACTGTTATTTGGTGTAGCATCAGCTCTGGAAGGGAAAAATAGACACACATGCACACATCACAGCAGGCCTGTTTAGTAGCTTCCAGATGAGAATTTATTTTTGTGACTCCTGGTCCAAGTAATTTCATTGCCACCTAATTAGTAGGGGCAAGGGGGCAGTAGTGGGACTGGCTTTTGTCCCATTTCTTCTCTCCTTGTCCCATTTCTTCTCTCCGTGTATCTGTCTCTCTGCGTGTGTGGCTTTCTTCCCTTCTCTCTCTCTCCTTAGCGTGTGTTTCCCTGATTAAGCAAATCAGCCTTAATTGGTAACTAACCAGGGAAGGACACCCCAGCCTGTTCTCCAAGCCCATTAAGGGGTAATCATCCAGCACAACTAACAAGTCACTCAGACCAGAATTTTGGAATTTGGCTCTTTTGTTCTGTCAGTTTGAAGAGTACGCGGCACGTGTGATGCAATTTAGAAGGGAGCTCTTTTAGAGCTTTCACTCAGGAAGGCGTTGGGAGCTCTGGGGGTAGAGCTTAGCTCAGAAAAAGAGAAAAAACGCAAGTTTGCGTTGACAGCTTGATCCCAGAGAGAGATGGCGGGCTGCTTGTCTAGCAGGTCCTCTGGGTGTGGAAAAGGCAGGGGCAGGAGCCTCGTCTTAAGCGAACGTGTGCCGCCAATGTTAAAGGAACTATTCCCTTCCTTGAGCATGGCTAGCTGTTTGCCACTGCTGTTTCCTTCAATAAAACCTCTTTGCACTTGCTGACTGGAGCCTGTCAGGCAATAATATTTTTCACGTACATGTACGAAAATGCCCTAGTGTGTTTTTAATACATTTACAATTGATAACAATAGAGCTGTTATGTCAGGAATGGTAGAAAAGCATTTGTTGCAAATGCAGAGCGATGGTAAGACACGATGTTCCAGGGCTGCTAGGCCCTGGAGGGTCAGTGCAGCATCCTGGAGCAGGGAATCACTGCGAAATGGGATCAGGTTGTGGTCTTTTCATCCAAATTGAAAAGTGGAAGTTTGCCTTTTCAACAGAGCTGGGTTTGTTAAGATTCTCTTTTCTGACTTGGGAGGAAGATAGTAACACAGCAGGTGCGGCGTGGGCATGAACATCCTTAGATTTGAAGACGTATTTGGACCTTGGTCTCACCATGAAGCATTGCCTTTAAAACTCAAGGAGGGTGAAGGCATGGGATGAATTCTTCCACAGACAAACCACCACTTACAGAGGAATCCACCAAAGAAACCTAGAATTGATTATCAAATTACCGTTTGCTGTCATTGCAGCTCAACTTTTTTTGTTGTTGTTAAATTAAACCAGTTTTTAAATAATAAACAATAAGTAGACAACTTCTGCCAGTAATTTCAAGAGAGAGTTCCATTATTCAAACATCTATTTGGCTAGGATTGCAAAACTGTATATATATATATATGATTCATCTCGAATTTGTCTAATGTAACAATAATTTCATAGAGGTTTTGAGATCCAAGTAAAAGTTCTAGTGGTCAAAAAATAAGCGTTTGACACCAGCCCTCAAATATATACAGATTTTTATGAAAGGATATCCTGGTGAAAAAAATTTCTATTGCTATGCAGTGAAATTTCGTTGCAGTGAAATGAATCTCCTATGTTTGTCTACAGAATGAAGGGAACTGCATTGGGTGGTGTTAAACTATGTTTAATTTCTTAAAAGGGCATTCACTGACCAATGTAAATTATGGTATCTACCAGTCAGAGACAATGTGCTGTTAAATGGATGGCTCTGGTGTCTGATAGCATGGATTTCAATTTCGGCCCGACCATGTTTAATTCTATAATCTTAAGTAAATATTTCCAACTCCCTGAGCTCAATTTCTTAACCATTTTAATGGGGATGGCAGCAATAGCATCTAAGACATAGCACTTACAATTTGATAAAATTAGATAATAATATACTTTGTACAAATCTTAGAATTCAATAAATATTAAATATTTGTATCATTATAATTCCATAATAAATACCCCAAAATATTCTTGATTAATTCACATATAAGTTGTATCCCAAATTAACATGTTATTAGCTAGGCTGATTGACAGTAGCTGTTACAAATATTGACCCCCAAATTTTAGTATCCAAATTTAATAAAAGTGAATTCTTGGCCACCAAAATCTCAATGCAGATAGATATCCCTAGGTTGCTTTCCACCATGTGGTGACTCAGGGATCCAGGCTTTTTCTATTTTGTGGCTCTGTCATTTTTAGGGGCTCATCAGAGTTGTCTACCGTATTTTCTGTTTTCAGATGGCCAATAAGTAGAGAATAAAACGTGAAGAATCATATGATACATTTTAGAGGCCTAACATGCAAGGGAGGTACATCATTTCTGCCCATGTCCCTTCAGCCAGAACTATTTGTAGGTCCTGCTGAGATGGAAGAAAACCAGAAAAATATAGTTTAACCGTGTGCCCAGAAAAAGGAAGCAAGTTCTGCTATGTAGCATCTAGCTAGTCTCTGTCACCAACATAAATCTTTATGAGCTACAGAGAGGGTAATTAAAATGATCTTCTTTAGCCATATTTGAAGGATCGGATATACCAGCATATGCAAATAAGGATCATTCTGAATACAGAATATTACTAATATATGCACTGACATGGTTGCCCACTAAATTCTTTCACACACTCACCCTCCTCGGCTATCTCTGGAATTTTCTCTTGCTTCCTGACCATTCCTCTTCTGACACCTTTTCTTTTCTTGTATGTGTAAGATGCTGATAACTAAAAATTGTGGTAAAGTTTACAAAAAGTGTTATGCTTTTGATAAAAGAGAGGGTACATCCTTTCTATTCTTCCTCAAAATTCAGTTATTGGTTCATCTTCTCTGGGAAGACCTCTTTAGCTGTGGAGGCTAAGTGGGGTGCCCTGCATTGGTATCCCATTAGCCTCTGTTGTAGCATTTATTACATGGTATTCTCAGTGTTTCTTCACTGGACTCTGCTCTTGGACTAGAAGCTATTTGAAAGCTAACTTACGCCTTTTAGCTGAGTTTCTCCACACGTACTACATAGTCTGCCATATAATAGACACTTGGTAGCATTAGCTAAAGGAATTAAGGAATTTTGAGGTATAACCCAGCTATCCATCTTAATAGGTAGAGAAAAGGAGAATGCAAATGAAACTTGACTGTTGTTAGTAAAAAAAAAATTATTCATGAAAAAATTAATGAGAAGAATATACATTTCCTTCATCAAATGTAAAACTGTTATTTTGTTTTCAATTTTTAACATTTAGCCCCACACTAAAAAAAAAAAAATAAGAAGAAAACTTGAATGTTTCACCAGGTTCCAGTAAGTAGACTCTGAAATATTTTCCTTTCATTTACTTAATCTAGACATTAGAAAACAAACAAACCAACAAAGAACTTAGAAAAATTATAACAGGGGTCCTTCTCCCAAAACTATACTATATTAAAATACAGAGTCTATTTCTGAATCTCTATCAGTGAAGCATTATTTTTTTTTTGGCAGCCTAACGTCAGTCATAAGACAACAATTCCTTCTGAGAGGAAAGAAAAGCTATCCTGAAGATGAATTACTTGTCAAATGAAACTTTGATTAAAGAAAAGATTTTTTGGTTAATATTTTCCATTCTAGTGAAACATAAAATATATAATATAGTGTTATGTTTTCTTCAGCATCTTGGCATGTTTGCAATGTTTTAGTAGATAGTATAGTGGATATTAGCTGTAAAATGCCTTTCTTGATACCAAAACCTCTAAAAATTAAGGACAGTAAAGACAACTCAGCACCTTCTTCACTTTTAAATGTTGAACTATTTAGTACATGTTATTTTAACAGTAGTAGTGACCTATTCAATCTGATATCATTAAGATTCTCTGTTGGATATTATTTATATTGCTTATTATATTACTATTATACTACTATATTATCAATATTATTTATTATATTATACTTACTATGAATGTTATACTATTCACCTACTAAGTTTGCTTTAGCAGAAGCAGTGCACCATGGTAGTTAAAAGCTCATGCTCTTTTCTAGAACCAGACTTCCTGTATTCAAATCCCAGCTCTGCCACTTACTACTATCTGCATTTATAATTCACAGTTTGTATTACCTTTCTGTGCCTCAGCCTCCTCATTTGTAAAACATGGAGGGTAGTAGTGCTTATCCCACGGAGTTATTGGGAGAATTATCAGAGCTTATTCGTTGAAAGCCTCAGAACACTATCTGGCATCTCAAAAGCCTGTAGAAATTGTTAAGTAGTATTATTAGGTTGGTGCAAAAGTAATTGCGGTTTCAATGGCAAAAACCTAATACCTTTTGAAAGAGTAATCTATGTTCAACTTTTCACTTTCTTATTTTTGGTTTCCGTCATTCAGCCCACTCACTTTGTCTTCTAGCCTTGTCCCTCTATCGAAATTGTTCTAGCAAAAGTCTACAATGACCTCCATATTACCAAGGTCAGTGGTCTGTATTTCCTGCCAAACTATACGTGCCTTCTTTGCAGAACTTGATATTTTGAATCACATTGTTTTCTTGACATATTCTCATCTCTTGAGTAAGAAGTGGTATGGAAAAAACAAAAACAAACTAGAGAGACTGTTATCACAGTTCTCCAGGAAAATATAGTATAAGGAGGAGACTATAATAGGTTTAGAGATTAATTTAAAAAAGAACAGTGAGATAAGAACAATTTTAATCCAGTCTATTTCCTTTCTAATTCATCGTCCATCATGGCATTTCTAAGACAAAAATATGATCTTGTTGTAGTCCTGCTTTAACCTGTATTTCAGGTATCTTACACAGGAGTTAAGGGAACTTGGATATAATTTGTGTGCTGGGGATCAAAGGAATCTATATCATATGTCTGCATATGGTGTATTTTCCCAGGAAAAAGATGCATGTATTTTTTCGAGGTCCATCCCCTGTCAATCAAGAGCCACTGCTCCAGTGCCTCTCCATTGTCTATAGGCTAAAATAAAAAATCTACGGGTAAAGATCAAAAGCTTCATCAGAATTCCCACCAGTCCCTCTTCTCTCCTTTTCCATCCCACTTCTTACCATGCTCTGCTAGGCATTATTTTTTTTACACTTCCATATTCTACAAACTTTTTCTTCTCTTCAGAATATCTTGCTTTTAATTGCCACCTGGAAATTGCACACTATTTTTTTTTTTTTTTTAAGACAGAGTCTCTCTCTGTTGCCCAGGCTGGAGCGGAGTGGTACGATATCGGCTCACTGCAACCTCCGCTTCCCAGGCTCAAGCAATTCTCCTGCCTCAGCCTCCCAAGAAGCTGGGATTACAGGCACCCGCCACCATGCCTGGCTAATTTTTGTATTTTTAATAGAGACAGGATTTCACCATGTTGGCAAGGCTGGTCTCGAACTCCTGACCTCAGGTAATCCACATGCCTCAGCCTCCCAAAGTGTTGGGATTACAGGCGTGAGCCACTGCGCCCAGCCTTGAACACTAATTTTTAAAGATCCAGTGAAAATTTCACTGAGACACCCTTCTGCATATTATACCCAACAGAATAGGAAATTCCTGGGCTTTGCATCCACAAAACTATGTGTGTGCCTCTGTTATACGTCTCGTCACATGCTATTAAAATGACCTGAGTGCCTCTCACACATTGAAGAGCAAATTCCGAAAGCAGAGGCCAGGTCTTACTCATCTTTATATTATCTACCAGCAGCTAGTATATTGCCTGGCTCTTTATGAACATTCATAAATGTTTATCGAACGAGTGAAGGAAATGCTGATTACTGTCCTCCTTCAAATTTATCTATTAGGTGGGGATGTTGCATGTGTTTTCTGAGGGATGTGATCCACTATTGTCTTTTATTTTTTTTAAGTGAATGTTGATTAATCCATCCTGGAAAATACCTACCATATTCTTCAATATAGAGAGGAATTGAAAAATTAAGGCACTATGTCTCATCCTGTCTACATTGTTAATGACGTAGGCATCATCAAAAGACCACTTGGTAGATGGCGAAGGAACAAAGATTTGATAACATAATTCTTAAGCCCTCAGAGGCCAGAACTCTTTCCACTAGCAACGTTTGTCTAAACAAAGCTCATTATAACATTATTTCAACAATGGCACCACCATGTATCTTTAACTGACAAATGACATTTTTTTAAAAGACATAAATCTTAAGTGTTTTTGTTCTTATCACCAAACTATCGTTCCACTTTATTGTTTCATTTTGGGGTGTTCAAGAAACACTAAACTGCTTTTGATCTAGAAGGGAAACAGTGTTTCTTGTGAATGTGTTTAGAGAACTTGGAATTAGGCATGCTTCTAGCATCTTCACTTTTACAGAGAAAAGGATTTTGAAGCAGGGAGAATATAAACAGTATACACTGACTCTTGACACACCGTTGCTTTCTTAAACTAGAATAATAAAAATTTGCAAATGAACAAAAGAGTGGGAGGTAGATATCTGATTTACAATGTTTTTGAGATAAAGAACTATAAAAAAGATCAATGTGAATAATAAAGCATTGTTAACTGAGTCATGACATTTCTATTCTAGCGACTTGAACGGCAGAACTCTGCAAATGAGCACCTTGTGCCTTTCCAAGTGGGAGGAAGACATATAATTATAATTCTCACACTGAAGAGAATTCAAGAAAATCTGGGGAAAAGTTTATTGAAAAACATATTGACATATCAGTATTATAAATTTCTCTTATTAAACCAAAAAATAAAATTTCTTTTGTGGACTAGTTCATCATGGCACAAAAGGTGTTTCATGAAAGGATGTACTTGCTTTGAAAATTCCTTTCTTATATTGAGAAAGATCTACCATATATTTATTCTGTAACTTCCCAACACCCAAGATATATTAGAGAAATATATTTTCCAAACAGTTTTAACCTCCATTGTCTTGAGTACACGTATCAACATTGTCATGTCACCTATCCAAAATCCTCATGAAAACCTTGTATTTAGTCAAAACTAATGAATCTGTTTCACCACACTTTGCAAAAGGAAAAGAGGGTATAATATTATGTTTTCACTTAACATACATTTTCAGCCATCTCCTTTCTTTGTTGGATGGGTGAGGTGTGGGGGGGAAACTGCAAAAATTACAGTGATATTATCAACTGCAATGTTTTAATAGAGCGCAAAATTGGAAATAGCATTTTGCCGAGCGCAATGGTTAAATGAATTAAAAAAAAACTAAGGGTGAATTTTCTCCTGATATTTAACTCCGCTGGTCTCAGAGAGTGGATTCCCAAGTATTGCAGGAAGCTCTCTAACTGACCCCATTACTGCCTCTGGCACTTGAGAAGCCAAAGGGGCAGTTGTAAAGTCAGACACTTAGTGAGCATTGCGAAAATTATAGTGTTGTGTTAAATGTATCCTCTGCAGGGTGCTTTCCTATCTTCAGAGAACACACTCATTAAGTGCTGCCAACAAGAGAATGAAGCACTTTTCTTTAAAAAAGGGCCACCTTTTATAGAACATCTGGAGCCCATCCAAAGGGCTTCTAGAATAGGTAGGAGAACATAATGAAATAAAGCAGCTCAGCCATGGAAGTTTGTACCATACGCTGCAGCATGGAGTCATTTCTCCAAATGTATTGGATTTATCCACCATTGCAGTGTGCTTGGAGGACTGAGGAAGAGTGCAACATGTCAGGTGCATGTAGAAACCTTGGCTGGGACTTCAAATCAGCCTACTTATAAACTGAGAAGAAAATATATTTTGGCTATTTACCAAAGTCTACAAATCCAGTTTCATCCACATTCAATTATTTTCCCTCTGCTTGTTAGTGATAAAGATACACACAGGGATTTGGATTTTACACTAACCTGGTGTTTGTTACAGTATCTACTGTGATAAAGAATAGAGATCAAGATATATGGGGAAATATATAAAGACTGTAGATGCTGCAGTCTTGCATATTTCCAATAGAGATAGCATATCAGATTATAGTCAAGAAAGAAACAAAACCAAAAGGGTGGGGGGAGAGGAGAGTACAAAAGTTAGATTGATGAAGCAGAGTAAGAGAAAGAGCATGATAAAGGGAGAAAAAAGATTAAGTCTAAAAGAGTGCCTAAAAGCAAATTCACCTCTGAGAAAAACCATTAAAAGAAATCCGAAGCAGCTAACGTTCATTTGTATGTGAATTAAATTGATTGCATGCAACCAGCTTGGAGCTGACCTGGTCCTGTTCTAGGATGCTCTTAAAACTGCGAAATATGTTGGGAAAAGAAATTTTTCAGACTTAAGTTTTGGGAATGAACCTGTGACAGGGCACCAGGAAATAGCCTGTAAGACTCATTGTGTCTGCCCGAAGGACAATAATTTTTCAATCGAGTTCTCATTTTTGGTGGGGGAGACAACCTCAGCCTTTCTGAATTGTGGCACTGCACTAGTTTCCTTGAAATCTACAAGAGTAACTTTTGCTCAGAAAGGAAAAAATGGAATCATTTTTAATTCTATCTCATTTTCTTAAACATATGTAGGCTCAAAATACTGGATATGAGTGTTTATATCAGCGCTCTGCACTCATCTCAGTTGATTTTTAAGGAATCTGTGCAGAGATAGGTGGTGGTAAGAGATAGGGCTTGGGAGTCAGAAAAAAAGTGAGTTGAGTCTTGACTGTGTGACCTTGGCTAAATAACTTCATCTCTCTGAGTTTCGATTGCTTTGTGGCTCACAAATAAGAGCACAATAAGGGAAAACTTAGACAAAAAGTGTCACTTTCACATGTTAGCATCCTGTTACAAATAGACGTAAAGAGTAGTATAGAACAATGACAATCATCAGAAGCAGGTGTCAGAGGGTTGGCCATAAGACTTGCCACATTTTCCATAACTCTTTGTTTAATATAATGTATCTGAAATTTGAAGCCTGCCCCTAACTCATACTCACAGAATCAGACATTCTGAAAGTATAACATAGCAATATGTGTTTCAACAAGCACTCCAGGTCATGATATATAAATTATGTAGGTATACCATTTGGGCTTACCAAGCTGATCACCTGAAAAGGCATTCCTCTCAGATTGACCTTGACAATAGCAAATAGTATTCCTTTAAAACATCAGCAGTATCTTCTAATGACTTATGGAGCTCTCTTAGGGAGGAAATACTCTTTCCAGTCTACCACAATTATTGAATAGGAGGCACCTGTATATTTATACCAGTTTCTATCACCGAGAGACAACTTTGTACAAAGTATGGCTGGCTCACTTCAGGTCTGAATAGTCCATTAGCTAAGTGGTAAGGATGTCTGAGTAACCTAGGAGGCCCTAAGGTTCCATCTTAAGTATTATTCTTTTGGAATTTCTATTACTGTTTTCAACCCTTTTGAGTCTCTTCAAATTTATTTGGAATTCAATTTAAGTGAGATTAGCCCAAAGCAGATCTAGCAGTAGTGAAGAATTGCTTTACCGAAAACCAACCTATCCAAAGTGCTAACTTGTAAGCACATAGACACAAACAAATCCATAAATATCGATTATTAAAATAGATTTAAAATGCATAGTTTTCTATAACTCATTTGACAAAAATAAAAATGCCAATGAGCTCTTAGCAATGAGCTAAAATGAGTAGTTTTATCTTCATGGTAACATAGAAGAACTTCCAAAGTAGAGGACCTGAAGTTTCAAAGAGTCTTCATCTCCAGTTGCCAAAAGCAAGTATGAATTTTACGCAAACCTACAATTCTCCAAGGCTCTGACTGTTCACCTGCCTTAGATTTTCAGAGAAAGAGACCAGCAGAATACCTTTGCCTGTGTAAGCCTGGGGAGACAGGGAGAAGCTGTGGAACATAAAAGCACTGGGAGAAACCTAAAGGATAAAGGGTGGGTGTGGCAATGGTTAATATTGTTGTTGTTATTTACTAAGTGGGATAGAGCCAAACAAAGCACTCGCCTATGGAACACTTGACATTTTTCTATGACAACCTAATTGATCAAGGTGCTTAAAAGGGAATGAAGTGACTAATCTACCCAACTGATAGGATGAGTACTAACACTCATTATCTATTGGGTTGGCACAAATTACGGTTTTTCCAATTGAAAGTAACGGCAAAACCTCAATTACTTTTGCCCCAGCCAAAAAATTTAGCAATGTCCTGTAAATGGCAAGACCACCTTAACAATGATGCTCGATATAATCACGGTCCCAAGGATTGGGACAACAGCCAAATTGCCTTATCATCCAAGATCTACCTCATTGTCCTTTTTCCCCTTCCATTTGAACCTTGGCATCATTGACCAGTCACTTGTCTTTCAGGGGAATTATACCGGTTTTCAAAATCAGGTTAGAGATAGCACAGAAGGAATGCCTGTAGGTAAGCTATCTGTTGACATGTGTGTCTCCTTTAAATAGACCATAAAGCTCCTGAGGGCTCAACCAGGCCTCATTCATCTTTGTACCTCCTGCATATATCACGGTGGTTAAGAGGAAAGGCTGTAGAATCCAAATGCCCAAATTCAAATTCTTCCTCATAATCTTTACCAGTTTAGTAAAAAAGCAATGAATAAGGCACAGCGCCCTTCTTCTCTAAGATGTATTCTCCTCACTAGGAAAATTGAACGTATAATAACTTCCGCATTGGGTTTTTGTGAAGATTAAATGAGAATTCATTTAAAGCACTTAGGCAAAGCTTCTCATAGTGTGAAGTGAATGTTAGCTATCATTATTTTTATTATTATAGCAGGCACTAATGAATAAATGAATGGATGAATGGGTATGTGGGTGAGGAAACTAACTGACATCTACGGTTTATTCCACATCTAAAATTTTATACTTCTATTCAGTTTCCAAAGAACTTCACGTCTGAAAATTTCTCATCTGAAAATATTTCACCAGTACTAGTTATTATTGTACCTGGTTTAGATGCAATATAATATGGGAAAAAGCAAATAGACTAGCAGCCTTAGAACCAGATTTAAAACATGTCATTACCTACCACTTAGTAAGCTGATGCATAGCTACTACATTCATTCACCCTTTACGCCAAGCCCTGTGCTAAGCTCAGGAATGCCAAGGCATGGTTCCCCTCCCTGATGGTGGGAAAGACACACTTACAACTGAATGTCATGGAAGCACAAAAAAGGAAATGACCTTCTTTTGTGCAAGTCTAGGAACGCTTCAGAGAGACTGAAATCTTCATAAGGGTGGGCAAAGGATTTTATTCATCCCCATATTTTCACTGCCTGATACAGTAGCAGTCAGCAAATATTTGTTGAATAAAAATTAATTGTTGAAGGTTTCCTCATACATGATACCCAGATGCCATTCTAAAGGGAGACCAAACTCCTCAACATACTAACATACTTCCTGGGTCCTGACTATGTTTCCAACCAGGGTTAGTTTTGTATGTTGAAATTCACTTCAGTGCTTTGGTAGTAAATTCAATTTTGTACCAGTTAGAAATTGTGCACCAGTTCTTAATTTTTGCTGTCAGTCAGCAAAAACATAACTTGAAGTAATTTTTTTTTTTTTTTTTTTAGAGGTAAGGTCTTGCTCTGTCTCCCAGGTGGAGTGGAGTGGTGCCATCATAGCTCACTGCAGCACTGCAGCTTCAAACTCCTGGAGCCAAGTTATCCTCTCACCTCGGCCTCCCAAAGCACTGGGATCACAGGCACGAGACACTGAGCCTAGCCTAATACATGAGACTATTGTACTCTCACACAGAAAAGACAAACTGAGGATAAAATTCATGGAATATAACCTTATTCTCTCAAAATTTTAATACATCTCACCACTGTTTTCTGATGCTTAGTTTTGTACAAAAAAAATTTGAGGTCAGCTTCAGGAACAGTTATTTCTCATTTGATCTAGTTTTCCTTGCCTGGGTACTTGAAAGATCTTTTCTTTATTTTTGTAATTCAAAATATTTTTTAGAATTGTGGGTCTCTTTTTACTAAATTTTAGGCAGTGGAGCACACTCTCAAAAAGTGTTTCTGCTCAGGAAATACATCGCAGTACCATCTTTGAACAACGCTTATGCTTAGATGGTTTTGGTTTCTTCTCCAGGAAACTGTATCTCTTAGGTGAGATCTGTAGGTTCTGACCTTTGAGTTTGGCATCATTTTGTCATCATAACTCGAATTCTTTGTGCTTCACTTTTGAACTGTGGGAGAGTTTCAGAATTGCTCTTAATCTCTGTGTTACTAATGATATTTTCTGCAGTGTCAATTCTGTATTTTACTGCTTCTGATGCAGATTTTAATTCTGTCATTTCAATTTTGAATTCTTCAGTATCTCTCTTGGTTCACACATGTCCCTTTGGATCCATTCTGTTGGTTTTTCATCCCAATTTGTTTGATCCTTAAGATTATTTCTCAGTATTTCTCTTTTCTTTACAAAGTTATTCTTGCAATCTAATGAAAACCTTGCACAATTTTTGAAAAATTTCTTCTGTTTATGGTAACATTATTTCTGGATCAGTTAAGGTGACAAAGAACTACAGCTCTCTTGGTCACATCAAAAATCAACACCTCTAAAAAAACTTAACAGCCTAATTTTCTTGTTGACACAAAATATGGTTTGTGAATCGGGAGCATGCAGAAAACAACACTAATTCCATTTTACTTTCAGCAGAGCTCTGTAAGTGCTAGACTGATTGGATTATTCAGTTCAATTCTAATGGGTTGATATTTAGTGTAAATCTTTCCCAATACTATCAAACCCAAATTTGCAGATGTGAGCATTCTTGTTTTTCCATATTTTTAAAGGTGTTTTAGAAGAAAGCTAGAAGAGGCTGTTTCAAGGACTGTGATGCAGACAATACCTTCAACTTGAAAGCCTTGACTATAATGACTATTTGGTGTTTAGAAATAATTTTTTTAAACCTGCCTTTACTAACAATTGGAAAAAATGAACATTCTTTTTAAAAGGCAACTTTTTTTTTCTTGAAATGGCCCAAACACTTCATAAAATTGTCCTGTTATTTTTAAGACCTGAAATTTTAAACTAACTTTGTGGTAGCTTATTTTAACACTCTAAAATATATTCAGAATAGTTCACCTCAACATGCTTGAATGCTGAATATTTTATGCTTGGACAAAGAGCAAACTGTAGGTCTTTCGCCAAGCACAGTCAATGCACTTGAGTATGGGTTACCAAAAATGCTGAAGAATTTTTTTTTCTATTTATTGTTATAGCTCAAATCCTTGTGTCTCTTGTAGGCTTTAAGTGACATAAATATGCATTTCCATCTGCACATCCTTGTCAGGAATAGTTCTGCTGGGAGGTGTTATGCCACCCAAGTACTTCCAGAATAGAGTCTGTTAATCCTGTTACCACTATAGAAACTCAGAGGAAAAGTCTACTCAGGCCACTACTGCAGCTGCTGTGGCTGTAAACGTTCCAGCAACCACACCCTGGGTACCGAAAGGAAGCAAAAGAAAATTGAATTTTTTTAGTAGAAGAGGGATGTAGAGTACTGACCTCAGTCTATTACTCAGACCAGTGGTCTCCAGATTTTTTATTGTAAAGCTTATAAACCTTTACTAGTAAAAAAGGGAAAAATAGCAAGCCCACCTAATGCATGCATATATGCATCTATATACATCCACGTGCACATGCATACACAATGGAGGCATATGCTACCATATTCACTGTACTATACGTTATAAAACATGCAGAAATAGTTATTATATTAGGATTTAAAAATAGAAGTAAGTGTTTTAACCCCATTGGATAGGTTTGCACCCCCTCCAGGTATACATATGCCACTTTGGAGACCACTGGGCTAAATTTCCACCAAGTGGACTATCAAGAAAATAGATCTTAAATCCCCAGTGAGGGCTTTTGATAGATTCCATAGTTCATTGGGCACACAGAGCGGGCAAAAGGAGTTTAAAAATAAGCATATGGTTTGCTCCTCTGTTCCCTCGCTCCTGTGATTTCTTGTCCTTCCAAAAATGTGGCTTGACTTCTGGCCTCTCCAAGGCCTCTGTATACATCTTATTTCTATCCCACATTTATACAGGCACATCACAAATGGATATTAACCTGATAGATGCTGATAGGGAGCCTCTTAAGTCCATCCAACAGTATGTCACCCCCAAGCCCTCATAACTCAGAGACAGAACTAGCTAAATAAACCAGGTTCAATGATCATTCAGTAAGTATTTTTCAACACTAATTTACTGATTTATAAATACAGAATGGATGTCTTTAACTGCCCAATTCCATATCATACAAGAGATTTCAGATTACCAATGAATCTAGTTGTGAAACAAAACTTCCACAGAAAGGTGGTGGATATGAAAACACCTTCTACCTCTTATAGTGAAAAACTGTTTTTTCAGCTCTAGGAAAAATTGGACACTTAAATCAAAGTTCCTTTTAAATTGATAAAAATAAAATATTTTAGTGGTAAAACCTAGAAAGATCAGAGCATAGACAAACTTCTCCCAATCCCTCTTGGTACAAGTCTATATGGACGCAATCTTTCTGGAAGGCAATTAGCAAATTATATTAAAAGCCTGAGAAATTCAACCATTAATTCAATAGGTCCTTTTCTATTAATTCAACCAACACAAATAAATAAATATTTTAAAATCATGACAACAATGCTTATTTCAAGAGTATTCATGGTATCAAAAAATAGAAACTATCTACATTTGTACTGAATGGGGGAGCTGTTAGCTTATGATTCACCATGTAAGAAATGCTAAGCATTCTTTAATTCCCTGTATATTGAGTACCTACTGTATCCCAGGTCCTCTTTTAGGATATAGCAGTTAATTGACACAGACAAACTTTCATTAGGCAGCATTTTGGTCAAGGATGGGAAATACATGTACACCATAAGCAAGTAAACAAATAAAATATTTTTAAAAATCACTGTGCAGAAAAATGAAACAGAGTGATGTGATAGCAATGGCTGGTGATCAGGGCTATGAGATTAAAGGATTTCTGAATCTTGGCACAATTGACATTTGAAACCACATTTTTATGGGTTTTGGTGGTGAGGGGAAGGGGTCCCTGTGCATAATAGGTTGTTCAGCAGCATCCCTGGCCTCCACCCACAAAATGCTAGTGCATCTAGCCCAGTCATAACAATAAACATTATCTCCAGACATTGCCAAATATCCATTCCCTTGGGGGGCAAAATCTGCCCTGATTGGGAAGCACTGTTTTTGATGTCATGTAAGGGAAGGCCTGCCTCACCCAGGAGGTGACATTTGAGCAGAGACCTGAGTATGTTTTTCAATAAGCTTTAGGATGAAGGGAAATGGTTACGATACAACGGTAACATCTATAATACATTATATTCAATAAAATTCCACTTAAAAACTCTCTATCTAGACAGTATAGCCTATTAGTTAGGAACATGGACTTGGAGCCAGGCTGCCTTAGTTAAAATTCTAGCTCCATCACTTACTGGTTATGTGACTCTGGGTAAGTTATTTGATATCCCCGCATTTTCTGTGTCCTCATGTGAAAAATGGGAATGACACTAGCAGTAGCTACCACATAGGGTTGCTGGGAGTATTAAATGGGTTAATATATGCAAAACTCTTATAAAAATGAATGACATCTAGGAAGCACTATAAGTTTATATATATATATATATAAATTATAATTAGAATATGTAGTATTAATCAGATATCTAATTAGAATAGTATATTTGTTATTAATCTAATTATGTTGATATATGTTCTAATTGTATATGTATTTATATATAAAGTAGAATTAGAATATATATCCTAATATGCAAATATAAAGCATAAATATAAATATGTAGATATATATACATCCATAAACATAAATTCCACATATACCAGATATTTACATTTTTGTGAAACAAATATAACAATGTGTTTAAAATGGTAGAATTATAGATTTTAATTTATTTGTATCTTTTTGTATTTTCACAGTTTTACAGATATCAATGCAAATGTTGCATTCAAATCAAAATAAAATACCAAGATGTGTTTTACCACAAAAGACAGAAATTTATAGACTTTTACTAGGATCAGTTGGTCTACAGAGAATGTGGAAAGAGGACCACTGGAATGTACTCAGAAAACCTCCCCTAAGGATGAGTCCATTGTCAACTGAAAACCAAGACACCCCACCTTTAGTCTGTCAGTTCATCAGTTGGCTAAAATGTATTTATTACTTGCTTTCTGCCAGACACCATGGTAGGTTCTGAGAAATTGAGCTGAATGGCTTATGTATTTCCTCAAGGAGTTCACAACAGAAAGGAGAGGAAAAATACATCCAAAATTAATCACAGTACTATAAACTAAACTAAGGGCTCTAGTAAGGATATCAACCTGGATTTCTGGGGGCTCCCAAAGGAAACAATTGGGATTGGAGTTGCAGGGGACAGTTGTAGGAAGCTTCTTATAGTGGGCTTTGAGGGCTAAGTTTGGAAAAAGCAGTTATTAGTTATCAAATAGGAATTCTAGGTTTGAACCTACATAAAAAGTACCTCCTAATCAAATACCAGCAGGATCAATTAACCTGGAGAGGGGTAAGTCAGAAGGGACAAAGCAGTTTTATTTCAGAAAAGTATCTCAAGCTCATATCAGAGTGCTTCGTTTCTGAAGCAGTTTCGAAATGCAAAGTCTGACTGCCATAGGAATTAGAAGACATAAGTTCAAGTACTAGCGCTGCCCCTTACCAGCGGGGTAATCTTGGGCAAACCACTAAAATCTCTGACCCTCTATCAGTTTCCTCATTCATGTAATAATGATAATAATACTTTGCAAAACTGTTGTGAGCTTCAAATGTGATAATGCACATAAGAGACTTTAAGTGACATTCAAATAGTTCGGATGAATAAATTGTGATAGTTTTAACATAATAGAGAATATTTTGAATAATTATGGTTTATTTTTAACATTTATATTTAAACACTGATAGTAAAAAAATTGACTGTATATGTAATACCAATCATGCATGAGTTTATAGCCTGATTGGCTTCATTTATTTTTTCAGAGCCCTAAACCTATTATTAATCCAAGTGCATCAAACTATAAAAACTGCTAACCATTTTTTTCTCAGATAACATAATCTTTATTTCTTGAGACACTTTTTACAAACATTAAACTGAAGGTAACTGCATAAAAATGAAATGGAGACTCATAATTGCAAACTGCTTTCATGTCTGAAGAAGATTCAACTATCTCTTAGAAGTCAATTGTTCCTTGTTACCAGCTTATGATCTAGCTATAAAAGTACATCACTTAGCCTATGTCTGTCTACAGGTGCAAAGTATAGTGGCGGGCAGAAAACTGAAGTAATTATCCAGAATAGTTAGACAAAAAAAAAAAAAGGCCCACTTCAGCCCCCAAAAATTGAAGTTGCTTTGCAGGTGTCAGGGAAGCTTGGGGAGGGGGCCATGCTCAGCCTTCTTCCCTCAGTTCTTTTGTACTCTTTAATCCTTTTCACCTTGAACACTCACTTCTATTATTTCTGGAGGAATAATATACTTTAGCCTTTTCTTTCTTTTTAAAAAAGATTTACCAAGCCTGATTGAAAAGGCTTAAAATGTCCTCTTGTCATAGCCCTTGATAAACATTTCATCTAATGTTTCTTGAGGCAGGGTTTTAGTTGAAGTGCTACAGAAGACAAATCAAAACAACGATTTATACAACTGTGACTTTAACTTGAAAGTCTTTAAAGGATGTCTTCCAACCTGAGCTGCCATTTGAAAATTAAAGAAAAAATGTCAAATATATTTATCTTATTTATCCTCCCTCCCAAATTAGATTTAATGAACCCAAGGTTGTGTCTTATCCAATCTATCAGGATGTGGCAATTGAATACTCCATAGTTACTTATTTCCATTCATTTCAAAAAGGTGATGAAATTTTAGAAGTCTTCATCCCTCAACTGGAGAAAATTATCCACTCAGCTTTATTACTCAGCTTTTAAAGAAGAAAATATGTTTTTCTTGAAAACATAGCTTCTTTGGGTATCAATCACCTTTTATTATGCTTTTCTCAATGTCAAGAAATCTTCATCTTCCTAATTTTGTTCTGTCTTCAGCCATAGTATGTTTTCAAATTTTACTCAATATAAAAATAATAGTGATCTACACATGTAAAGAAAGATGATTCTGACCCTAGCTGATAATTTTCACCACGTTTGATCATGTTGAATGATTTCCTGTATTTTATATATTGCATTTTTACCCACCAAGCTGCAGAGAGTATAATCATACATTTTAACAACAAAAATCACCTCTAACATTTGAATGAACTTCACAAAATTTTCATACAAAGGAAAAAACTTTTTTTCTCTATACAGTGTCACTTCAATTAACTCCTTTTACTAACCACAATAATTTGTTAATGCTTTGGTAGCTTATACCTTGAAATGTCACTTGTCTGCCTTGGTCTGATTTCAGCCACGGATAATTACAGTACTAAATTCTAAGCTGGAGTATAGTTTAAATCCAAGGGAAAACATAATTCACCATTATAGCTTAAAAAATGGTCTATACGTTTGAAATATACACTCATTTTAAATGTTTTGGCCTAGAACTAAAATTAAAATCACCCTACCTTAAAGTCTTATCTAATAATTTTCATATACGCTTCTGGAGTTTACTGCTCACAAGAAAAACTTAGCAACAAGCTACCTGTTTCCACAGGAAACTTGGCAATAGAATTTGTAGGTTAAATGAGAATAAAAAGATCTACTCAGGAGGCTGAGGTGAAAGGATCACTTGAGCCCAGGAGCTCTAGTCCAGCCTGGGAACATATCAAGAACCTGTCTCTAAAAAGAAAAACAAAATAAAGACAGACAGAGGAGGGAGAGAGAATGGAGGCCAGACGTGGTGGCTCACGCCTGTAATCCTAGCACTTTGGGAGGCCAAGGCAGGTGAATCCCTTGAGCCCAGGAGTTCAAGACCAGCCCAGGCAGCATGGTGAAACCGAGTCTCTGCACAAAATACAAATAATAATAATACTATAATAAGCTTGCTGTGTTGGTGCACGCCTATAGTGCCTGCTACTCAGGAGACTGAGGTGGGAGGATCACCTGAGTCTGGGAGGTTGAAGCTGCAGTGAACTGTGATTGCACCACCACCACTGCACTCCAGCCTGGGTGACAGAGTGAGACCCTGTCTCAAAAAAAGAGAGAGAAAATGGGAAAATATTCAGGTAATAGTGAGCCATTAATACTTGTGTGTGTGTGTGTTCATGATGTGTGTGTTTTGCTTTCTTTATGACTAATGTGATGAGAAGAATATTGTCCAAAGTATAATTTTGATTATAATGCATAAGATATCTTGAAGAGAGTTGTCACTGTATTCAGAGCCAATGACTGCTGAAAAAGAGTCCAGATGTGAGGGCAGAGAGGATTAAATCTGAGTGGTAGTAATGGAAATGAAAAAGCAGACACGGACTTGAGAGATGTTTAGTAGGAAGAATAAATAAGAACTTGTAAATGATTGGATGGAGGGACATGGCCAGTCAAATAATAGTTTTAAGCCCAGGGAACTGGAAAAATGACAATACAATAAAGACAAATTGAATTGTGAATTCTCCAGGGATAGCCAGAGTCATTCCAGTTTGGGGAGAAGAATGAGGGGCTTAGTAGAAAGAGGCATCATAATTGAAAGGATTTTGCTAGTTACCCACATAAAATGTTCAACAGACAGTTACAAGTGTGAAACTGTAATTTGTGATTACTGTGAGCTTCTTGAGGACTGAAACCATTTGTTGTTCTTCTCTGAATTCTGCAGTGGTTAGTGCAGTGCCAGGAGTGTAGTTTATGCTTGACAAATATTGCCTGCATCTCTGGCTGGCTGGATGAAGATTTAGTGGCCAACTTCACAAAGAAATCAATGACAATGTGAGTGTGGACAAATACGGCCTTCAAGGGCAGGGTAGGAAGAAAGAAACTAAGAGGACAAAGTCTTAAGGAAAAAATACATGGAAGGAGCTGGAGGATAGCAGAAGCTGATAATGGAGACGGGCTAGGTCAGTCAAGGAATTACACCAGAGAGGGAGAAGGAAAGGACAAAGGAAAGGAAAGGACAAAGGGAAGGGAAGAAGGGAAGGGAAGGGAGAAAGAAAAGCAGAAAGGAAGGAAAAGGAAAAAGGAAAAAAAAGGGGGAAGGGAAGGGTAAGGAAAGGAAAAGAAAGGAAAGGAGAGGAAAGGAAAGGGAGAAAGAAAAGCAGAAAGGAAGAAAAAGGAAAAAGGGAAAGGAAAGGAAGAGAAGGGAAGGGCAAAGGGAAGGGAAGGGAAGGGAAAGAAAGGGAAGGGAAGGGAAAGGCAAAGGGAAGGGAAGGGCAAAGGGAAGGGAATGGAGAAAGAAAAGCAGAAAGGAAGGAAAAGGAAAAAGGGAAAGGAAAGGAAGCGAAGGGAAGAGGGAAAGGAAAAGGAAAAGAAAAAAGAAGGGAAAGGAAAATGGGAAAAGAAAGGAAGAAACAAGAATAGAATCAGAGGATCTAGTACTTATTCATCATTTGAATGCTTTTATCTATAAAGAGTCAAATGAGAGAAAACATGGATGCAAAAATTACAAAGTCACATTTAGTGATCAAAAATGAAAATCATTAAAACGTTTTCTTAATAACTTAGAGTAAATAAATTAATAGCTCCTGTCACATTGATTCATCTGTTGCATGTGGGTACTCAATAAATGTTAATTGAATTAAATTAATAACATTTGCTCAACAGTAATAAAAACTTAATTAGCTGTCTATCTTTTCTCTGACTTAAGTTTATGTCCATTTGTTCTTGCAATTACCTGTAGCCCAAACTGTTTAACATTCACTTTAATTTTTTTCCAAGAAATACAGATGAGCTTCTATTTTTTGTCCTAATTTTGGTTTGTTTTTAACTATTGGTAAAAATTATTTTCTCTAAGTTAATGTCAAGAACTATGAATAACATCCCAAATATAGTTTCACGAGTTCCTTATTTAACTCTAAAATAATTTTCTCTACAGAAGATGTGATACTACTTTTTATATGTTTCTACTTTGAGCTTATGCTACTTTATAGTACTTTGGGTGCAATGTCGAATAATACAATAAACGAAGGAATCTGAATCTGATGAAATTATTGTTAGCATCATCTATAAAAGACGGAAGATGTCAGTAACATTCACCCAAAAATTGTGACTCACTTCAGATGTCAGAATTCTGGGTTGAACAGACTGGGTTCTCAAATGTGTGTATGTCAGATGATTTTCTAATGAGCAACAGATAGTTCCCACTGAGGAATGAGAAAAAATAAAAATATAAACAGAGATATAGAATTAAAATAACTTTATGAATGGCAGTTTAACTTCTCCATAAAATTCTCTCAGTACAAGCCTAGTGTGCTCCAAATGGTTGCTTAATGTAGCACACCACTTACATTCAAAATGCTATACTTAAAATTGTCACAAAATTAAAAAGAGAATCATATACCACTTGGCTGTATACTGTATTCTCCGCATGTTCTTACATTCCAGTAACCTCTATCCAACTTTTTTTTGTTACTGAATTACTTTGTGCAAAAGCAATTTAAATTACATGCAGCCTGACTACGTGTGATAATTTGAACTGATTGTTAATTAATTCTGTTAAGTAAATAGCTGCTGCAATCTCCATACTCATCAAGGTCTCGTTATCTATCAGCTCTTTCTGAGCTGCTCTCTAATGTATGGGATAAAGCAGCTGTAATGGAACAAGAAGGATTCCCTGAGTGTGCAAAGAAGGTAGCTTTGCTTTGCAAAGACTGCTAAGGGAAAGGCGAGTGTGTAAAATCCAGCTATTTGCAAGGCTCGATTTTGGGCAGGTGACACATCACAGTATTTAGGGTGAGAAGGTTTTGCTGATGTGCATTCTCAGCAGTTAGAAGCAGAGATAAAAGCTAAGAATAAATCAGAGAAAACATTGCATAATATAAAAGGGAAAAGGACAAGCACAAAGCTTTTGGAATCTACCAGGCCTAGATTTGAATCTCAGTTCTACTACTGAATAAGGAGGAGGCCTTGGACAATTTACCTAAATAAACTCTGTAAGCCTTGGTTACCTTCATTCATCTGCTAACTGGGGATACCCATTCATACATTTCCCATCTGTTCAAGGAGGCTAACAATATCTACCTCCTAGACTCTTTGCGATGCTTAAGTTCAATAAGGTATATAAGCAGTAACATAGAACTTGACATAAGATACATGCCACCCTGTGTGTGTTCGTGTGTGTGTGTGTAAAGCAGTGCTTTTCAATCACAGTGATTTTGTCCCACAGGGGAAATGCAGCAATATCTACAAACATTTTTCATTGTCATGAGCTAGAGGGTCAGGTGCTACTAGCATCTAGTGGATAAAAGACTATGAAACCACTAAACATCCTACAATCTCTCCATGCCAAAAAATTATCTGGCCCAAAATATTGATGCTGCTCTTAGTGTTCTAAGACATCATTTGAATGTCCATCTATCTGCAATATTAGCTGATTACTGGATGCCTTGATACCCAAGTAAGAAAAATAAACTAATTATGATTTTCATCATCATCATCATCATTATATCATTAATTTGGTGAATCCCTCTTGGGTTAGAGGAAGCCTAGTGTTCTCTCATCTGTAGGGCTGATTCCACTTCAATATTCAATACTACATTAATTGCTTTCAACGATAGATGTTTTCTTGAATCCCTATTTCTGCCAATCCTTTTTATGGTGGATGAAACCACAACCAAGAAATTTAAAGCCAGCACATAAAAGGAAGAGAATAGAAATTAAACATTGTTGAAAACCAAGGCTGTTTGGAGGATCAGAAAGAAACAAAAATGACCTAAGACAGTTGTGTATACCAGACTGGTAGTTCTGGTGCCAGTTAGGATTCTTCAGAAAGCAACCATCTTAAGATTGGTTTCTGAAAATCACTGATGCACAAGTCAGTGGGCTGTTCTCTCTCTTTTTCTTGTCTCAAATGCAGAAGATCCCTAGCATCGTGGTTCCCAAACTTGTCTACACGTTGGAATCACCTGAGGAGCTTCAAAAATTCTCCCATCCCACCAAGGATTGTGATTTAACTGGTCTCCTGAAGAGGGGAATACCAGAGCTTTAAAAATTCTGAATTTTAAAAAGATTTCCCAGGTGATTCTACTCTGCAGAAAAGTCTAGAACCCATTGCCTTAGAAGGCAGAACCCACTAGACATTTCCATTGGCCCTAAACTAAGAAACAACCTTGGAAGGGAAATAAAGATGGACTTGGCAAGAATATGTTTCTTGTACTGAGCTGCATAAGCATGGTAAAATCAAACCAGGTTGCCAATTGTATTATCAATTTCAGTAACTCAATGAGCATTATTGAACCAACCAGGCATTGCATTAACAATGGGAATGCAATTCCCAAGGACACCTCTTGACCACGTCCCAATTGTGCCACCAAACCATGAGGACTGTTGCTTGTTCAGGTTTTAAGTTGTTCCTGGGCATCATCAGCCTGTAAGGAAGTTATAAGCTAACTGCACCATGACCCAGTCTGGTCCTCTCTCTAACATGATTTTATGATATGCTTCTCTTTTATACACTTCTCAATCCTGTAACTTACAGTTATTTCTTTGACGATTTGTTTGATGCTCATGAAGGTCAAGGTCCATGCCTGTCTTAGTCATCCCTCTATCCCCAATATACAGCCCAGCGCTTGTCGCAGAGCAGACTCCCAATCATTACATGGCAGGAGAATGCATACAGTTGTCCCTCAGTGTCTGAGGGGAATTGGTTCCAGGACTCCACAGATATTGAAATTTTCAGATGCTCAGGTCTCTAATATAAAATGATGTGGTATTTGCATATAACCTATGCATATCCTCCCATATACTTTACTTGACCTTTAGATTATTTATCATACCTAATACTATGTAAATGCTATGTAAGTGGTTGTTATACTGTATTGTTTTTTATTTGTATCATTTTTATTGTTACATTGTTATTTGGGGAGATTTCTGAATATTTTTCTATCTGTGTATCTAGGATTTGTTTTATTGGGGATGTGAAACCCACAGATACGGAGGGCCAACTGTATAGGAGATGTAAAATACATACAACGCTTGGGGCTTCTCAGCCTTCTCTATGGCTCTCCAAACCAGAATTTCAGTCAAGAACTTTGCTAGAAATTCCCTGAACATCTCTAGCTATTGTGCCAGACAGTTATGTGGAAATAAAGCATGTTCCCAAGAAGCATACCCCCAAAGCCATACAGGCTATCACCTGAATAGGAACTTAAATACCAAGGCAGAGAAAGCCACTGTGAGGTTATGAGGACAGAAGCAGGAATGAGCTTATAGACTATTCATTTATATGCATTTTTCTTTTTACAGAGGAGGAAAATGAGGTTTGTAAAAACAAAGTAATAAAGTGACTTGATTGAGCTCATATGAATAACTCAGCAGTATTGCCCACCACGTAAGATCCTTATCCTGCTCCTCAGATTAATAATACACTGTGACAGGAGGCTGGCAATGTACTATGAGATTTTGTTGATCCAAATGAATGAATTGCTTGATTCTCCCTACTTATCACCAAAAAAAAAAAATAGTAGAAATAAGTGTTACAAATTACCATGATAGGTAAAGTTTGCAATGTGTATAAAATTTTATAATGATTGCACTCTTCTTTCTTATATTTTTATTCAAAATTGTCTTGCTCAATAATACTTCATTTGTTTTCTTAAGACTTTAATCTTAGGAAAGTCAAATGTGAAAATTTCTGCATTCTTAGGTCACTAGGTCACGTAAACCATAGTGGGTTTCTGTATGTGTTTTTTCTTTTTTCCTCTAGATACGCAACTCACGAATGAAAAGCATGCAGATGAGAAACCCATTAATGCTATCGTTATAAATTCAGTATCTGACTTCAATATCACAGATGGACCAGCCAAGGAAAACCCCAATGAGAAAAAACTGTCAGAATCCAGCACATCACTGTCCTCCCTTGAAGAATGCCAAACAACATTTTCTTACCTCCAAACTGATACTTCAGTTCATCACAGAGACACTGATGGTATGTTTCTCAGAATTCAACCCATCTCTAAATAAAGCTCCCAACCCCCATCCCCTGTAAAATCATCACATATGCTGTTAGGAAAAAAAAAGTCCTTATGAATATTAAACACGAAGACTTCGATTTGAAAACTCTGGTGAATGACATATGTCAAGGTCACTTTGCAGTTATGAGGCGCTTGGCAGATTGTTTGCTCTCAAAGCTGGGAATCAGAGGCAACATGTTTTAAATAGCTGGGGTGGAACATAATCATTCTTGCTATGGGGCTATGAGGCAGATAAAGAAAAATGGCAAACTTCTTTCTCTCCTCAGACATGGAACTATTCAGTCTATAACTCTAGTCAGAGAAAAGAAGGCAGAGAGAAATAGTATTAAAATGCCGGAAATATATATATATATAGACAGCATAAAAAATTAAGATGTTTACATCAGCAATCTATGAGAAAGGAGTGGTTCCCCTGGGTATTATCCATAGGCATTCTGATCAGTGCAAACCTAGACCCAACCATCCCTATATATGACATAAAGAGTACATTTCGTTTGCAAAGCCAATTTCAAATTGGTTTGGTGCTAAATAAACAATCAGCCAAACAAAGTTCAAAATTATGGACTCCACACCAAGATATGGAATTTTACTTAGGTTAACTTTGCAATGACCTTTACAGGAGAAAAACCATTCAAGATTTTGTAGTGTTCAGTATCTACATTAGCATTTAAAGAAAGCCTGGAGTTTCTCAAAGGAAAATGTAATAAGGTATGGTTTCTGGTCTACATTTAAATTCATATTTACTTTTTGAAAATAAGAAAAAAGATTAAATAAACTTTGAATAACAGCACCTTTGGAATCACATCAGTTTCACTTCTGCCTCTGAAGTCTATTAACTGTATAGTACTGGACACGTTTTTTAAATTTACTATCTCTGAATTTCAGTCTCTGATTATATGATAGGCTAGTTAACACCATGGGGTATGTTGGGGATCAAAAAAAATAACGTATAAAGCACCTAGTACAAAAGTTGGTACACAATAGGTACTCAATTTCAGCCATGATTGTGATTACATTTTTAGAAAGTAAGGAAGATTTCTATCATATATTATATATGTGGTGTCTTGTGCACATGTTGTCATGAATGCTTTAGGCCAGAAACTACAGGCTTAATTGCAATTAAGCCTGTAGTTGCTTGCAGATAATATGAATACTAAGTAGGCTGGCAGTAAACAATAGGGATTGGTGAGGACTATGGCAAGCTGGAGAGCACATGGCTCATCTAAAGGTCACTACCTTGACACAGTACCAGCTGATTGTTGCCAGAAGGAAATACAGGGCCAGAGTTGCCAGATATTGAAGTTTTCCAAGAAAATCCAGAGACCAGGAGTGTTATGTAAAATTTCTAAGTTTTCCAGGGTTGATAATTACTTTTATTTATTTTTTCAAAGCTCAAGGTACTCCCAACAACACATCGTTGGGCCAACTTTGACCTGTAGCTATCAGATTATGACTCCGAATTCAGGATGATGCTCAAGTCTCTAGCTTTGGTAGAGATTAATGCCAGTCAAGAAAACAGGTAATGGCAGAGAGGCCTCAACAAAAGGCCTCTTGATGCTACAGCATTTTATCAAATTTTACCAGGAGTGTGTGGATGCTGCTCATCATGTGAATAATTGAATGAAGTTAAATCCCAGAACTGGGAATTGCCATTGTACATATCCACAGTGAAACATACTTTCCCTCCAGAATCACTCTGATCTGACCTATCAGGGATACTGGAGGAATAAGAGGGGCCAAGCCAACTAGCATGACACCTAACTCTTGTATTATCAGGAAAGGGCCCAAATCACTACTTCATTAAAATGGCAACTGACGCTCAAGAGCCCCATTCAAAAAAAAAAAAAAAAAATAGCTGACTACTCTTCATTCAAAGAGCAAAGGAGATCCATGAAGATAATTAAATTAGGTCATTTCCAAGAAATTCAGGTTGTAAGCTGACCACATAGGTGATAGTCCACTTGTCCTTTTCCTCCTGTGTGAAAAATCTCCCCAGTGAAGTAAGAGCTTTTGGTACCTGGATAAAAGAGAAAGGAAAAGAAGCCAACCTAAGACCCACAAAGAGTGATAAGAAACTCTCATTATCCTAAACCGCAAACAACAAGGAAAACAAGAGTTAAGTCAGACTCACTCCATTTTAGAGAATTTTTGATAGTAATTGTAATTAATTTCAGGATGCAGAAATTGAGAGCTGGGGTCATTGTTCGTACTGAGATAAACACAGAAATATCTTTCAGGAACAGCAGGGAAAACAGAAGGGAAAAGAGAATATCGCATCCACTTTCATGTAGTTTGTGGCTAATTTATTTTCAAATGTATAAATGAGTGCATAGGAATAGATGCTTAATTGCTAATATCTATTATTTATATACATTGCCCCACTTAAAACAGGATGGAAAAGCCTCACACATGCAGATTTCGTAAAATGTGTTACATCCATTAGCACAGTTCATGGTGTGTGCTCTGATGGGAATTTAAAAGGATCTTTACTGCACATCACACACTGTGTGCTGAAACATTACTTTATTACTAAATTGTGGTTCATCGTGTGTGGTCCCTTTCCTGAATAAAATGGAAAGTGTCCAGAGGACTATCCATGTCCCCACTTCTGTTTCTGCAAACTTCTGATTGTGAAAGCTTCTCTGTGGATAAGAAAGTCAGAAATATACATGATATTAGAAAACAGTCCCCTTAAAAATAATCCTGAGAATATACCTAATTGATGTATAATTTTGAATTTGAGACGTCTCATCCAGGTGGAAGAGGAAAATCATAAATACAAGATACCTCAAAAGAATAGTCTTAATTACACCATGGACTACTGAATAAAATGATTACATTTTCTACACTGTAAATTTCATACAATTAAATGCACCAGTGCCACCTTATAAAATGTTTCAATTTTATAATTATTTCAGTTCATTTGCTCAGAAAAAAACATAAGCCCAAATTTACTTAGTATCACCCAAATCTAGTCATTCTAGTTCTAAAGAACTGACTTGAGTGTTAGTTGTGCTTGTCTGAACTTAAATAGATCTTGACATATTTAAGTAGCTATTAAAATTGATAACATCAGGGATGATACCCCAGCTAGAGAAAGGGATTCAATCACTCTTTATTTATTCCCATTCTACATTACAGACATTTTTTAAAGAACTCAATGTGGGGGAGTGGGAACCGATTTTTATACTTTTGGAAACTTTTAGTAATCAGTGGATTCATTGTGTCATGAATCTCATTATGATGCTGAATTTTCTGTGATAACATATTAATGTATTAAAATACTGGCTTGGGGCTGGTATCATGCTGGCTCTTTTCTTTTTCTTTGCTTTGGGGAGGATGAGGAGGGATTGTGATTTGTCTGGGGTCACTTCCGGGAGAATGATTCTTGCCACTTAGGATAAGAAGTCCTGGGGTAGCAGGAGGTGTGCTTCAGCAGCTCAGAAATGCTTCAGGAACTTCTGTGGGTGCTCTTATCCCTCCCACCTCCTAATCATGGGCACCAAGGTGACAAGACCCAAAGTTGGGAGGGCAGAATCAGGGAGTGTAGGACTGCAGCCATAAGGCTCCCCTCAAACACACTTGTGGAACCTCCCTGGATTGCCACCTTTTCCACTCTAATTAAAGATGATGCTTTCTAGTGAGAGAGATTCTCCCTCCTAATCAGCCAGTCCCCAGTTGTACATTTAACACCTCTGGAAGCTGTGTTAATTCTTCAGTGTCATTAGGGTATCGCTTTGCTCATCACAGCCTCCATGTCCTAAAGGTACCCTGGGGTGTAGAAAGGAAATGAAGCCCAAGGGGGTTTTTGTCATGGCTTTTTGCTCCCAGCAAAACACCACTGTTGATTGTGCAGCCTGCAGGTCTCTGATCCATCTTAAACCTTCTTTAATTCAGGTTTAAGGAATGGGAAAGCCAGGTGGGCACTTCAATAGCAGTGATTAGAGCCTCTGCCAGGATGCCAGGTGTTCTATAGAGGAGATTTAATATACAAAGAACTTGTGACAAAGGTTTTAGAAGAGCAGAAAAGTCAAATACAGTGAACAGTAAGCTACCCAGATATTAGCAACAACAAGAAGGCTCTCCCACCTCTTCCTTTTGTCCCTCCAGACTACTAGTGCACTGGTATGAACTTGGAGACCACTAGTACTAACTGTTGTCAGATAGACTACTAGTCACTAACCACTATCAGATAGAGCACTAGTTACTAACCATTATCAGAAAGACCACTAGTCACTGACCACTATCAAATAGGCCACTAGTCACTAACCATTAGCAGATAGACCACTAGTCACTAACTGTTATCAAATAGACTACTAGTCACTAACCATTACCAGATAGACCACTAGTCAGTCACCAATCACTATCAGATAGACCATTAGTCACTAACTACTATTAGACCACAGTCACTGCCGTTAGCCAGAGCCACAGAGGGATATACATTCAGAGAGAGATAAAAGCAAAGAGAAGATAAAACCACTGCCTAAGACACCACCCAAAGCAAAGAGCAGGAGGAGAAGCATCCTGAATTTTCTCTTCCTCCCATCTTGCAGGTTCTGGTTACTGCCTTCTACTGGCTGAATCTAGACAGAAGCCACTAAGAGCAACTGGAAAATGATCTTTGCCAGTCTTGGGAATCCAGCACAGAGGAGGGCAAGAGGAGGGAATGGAGAGGGAAGCAGGCCATCAAGAAGCTGGTAGTGACCTGTGCCATGCTCAAGTGTGTCAGAAGGAAACTGGGAGCATATTATGGAAGGCAGGTTGGATTCCTAGTTAAAAACTGTGGAGGAGTCAGTCTGGTTCAAATTACAGTGCTGCAATAGCCTATGTTTCCTGGGGCATGCCTCTTAAACACTCTTTGCCTCAGTTTCCCCATCCATAAACAGGGATCATAATAGTACTCAACTCAGGGTTATTTGGAGGCCTGTGTAAGCTGTATGTGGAGGCCTGCACAAAATTTGCAATAGCAAAGACATGGAATCAAACTAAATGTCCATCAATGATAGACTAGTTAAAGAAAATGTGGTACATATATACCATGGAGAACTACACAGCTGTAAAAAAGAACAAGATCATGTCCTTTGCAGGAACTTGGATGGAGCTGGATGCCATCATCCTTAGCAAACTAGCACAGAAACAGAAAACCAAATACCACATGTTCTCACCCATAAGTGGGAGCTAAATGATGAGAACACATAAACACAGAGAGGGGAACCACACACACACTGGGGCTTATTGGAGGGTGGAGGGTGAGAGGAGGGAGAGGATCAGGAAAAATAATGAGTACTAGACTTAATAATACCTGGGTGATGAAATAACCTGTCCAATAAACCTCCATGACACAAGTTTATCTATGTAGCAAACCAGCACATGACCCCTGAACTTAATAAATGCTAAAAAAAAGAATTTAAATAAGTAAAAAAAAAAGTTACAAAACAAAGGTTCTAAATATAGAAGGAGAAGAGAAATGAACACCGCCCCCCCCCCCAAAAAAAAAGTATAGAGGGCTGTAGATTGGCTTTTGGCAAAATAGTTGACACATATAACAGTGGGATAGAGACCACAGGCTTTGGATTCAGAAAGACTTAGATTTGAATCTCTGCTCTACGATCTTACAGTTGGGAGGATTTAGGACAGTCAGAAACAATCCCTGAACCTTAGTCCTTGCATCTAAAAAATGAGGATTACAATATTTACTTGTTAGAATCATTCATTGATTTAGTCAGTCAACCAGAGAGAGAGATATGGCTTTCTTGCCTCTTGCAACGGAGACTCTAATAGGAGGAGGTAACAAACTAATTAGTTTCATGCCATCCTATGGTCAGTGCTACGAAGAAAAAATAAAACAGATTGCTGTGAGAGTTTCAGCAAGGATGTGATTTAAAGGGAAGGTGTTTAAAGCTAAAAACTTAAATGTTTGAATAGGAGTTGGGTGAAGTTGAGGGGCAGGAGGGTGTGCAATGCAGGCAAAAACACAGCATGTGCAAAGGCCCTGAGCCATGTGCATTCCAAATACTGCAATTTAGTCAGTGTGGCTGGAGTGCTGTGAGTGTGAAGTAAGTAAAGTAGGTCCAGAAGTCAGAGAAATAGGCAGGAATCTAATCATGCAAGGGCTTGTAGGCTAAGGCAAGGATTTGGCACTTTTCTCTAAGGGGAGAGTGAGTTGTTTAAATTTAGAATTAAAAATACTGAAGGAGCTGATGAATTTGAAGTGGGCTCGTGTGGAAGCAGAGTGTCCTTGCCAGGAGGCTATTGCTGTTGACCTGCTGGTGGCTGATGGTGGCCAGAGCTAAAATGGTGGCCCTGCAGGTGGTGAGCAGCTTGTGGATTTCGAATACGAATTTGAGGTGGAAACAGCAGGACTCAGCAATGAATTGCACGGGGAAGATATGATGAGGAAAAGCAAAATGACAAAGAATGACTACCAGGTTTCTGCCGAATTCATCTGGGTGTTCAGAAGCCATCCATAAAAGAAAATAGGAGGAGGAACAGGTTTGTAGGACTGGGGAGAGAGAGATCCAAAATGCAGTTTGGCCTTGGTAAGTGAGATGTTTTGAAGATGTTGCAGAAGAGACGTGCAGCAGGCAATAGCATATATGGTATACGCTTTTGGATGGGCTGAGAGAAGGGGTGCGAATCCTGGGATATGACTTTGAATATCACATTTATTAAACATTAAAGCACCAGGAAATAGTGCAGGCAAAGAAAAATATACTCATTCAGGACAAGAGGAAATCCAACGCTTTTTTCAAACAGTTGCAAAATTTCCCCTGAACTGCTTGTGCAAACAAAAATTGGCCATATGCAAAACAGTTTTACCTGCTCATGTAGAACTATTTAACATGCCTTTTAGGAAAAGTGTGGAACACACTTGAAAGTTCGGAAAAATCTGTTTTCAATTCATTAATGTTACCATGTTGTTTTTGGGCAAGAGACTCTGCCTTTTAAAACCAAATAAAAAGGACTGACTTAGAAACAGAAAAAAATGGGCTCTATTCTCAAGTGCAAAATAGGGAGGTAGAAGGAAACAAGTGCCAATTTGGCCAAAGGATTAAGCCAAAACTTTTTTTTCTTTTGTAAATAAAATCTACAGTATACATTAGAAGAGGAGACCTCCAGAGTCTGCCAACTTGAGGAGACATTGGCAAGAGCAATTGAACCAAAAGGTTGTACACTCCCAGGAAATTATAAGTCCACTTTACGAACAGGTCCTTCACACTCTGATAGGAAACACCAGCTCCAATCCTTAAGGTCACCTGCATTCCCACCGTACTTAGCTCCAAAGCAAACTTTTAACCTTGCATGTATAAAGGACAGGATCCAGTGGACTCATTTTTATATGGTCACAAGCTTGAGTAAGTCTCTTGAGCATTCAGCCTGAGGGATCACAGAGTATTCACTTGGAGTATTGTCTGCTGACAGCCTCTTCTTTGCCAATGGCTGCTATAGTAGTGTTCTTCATATTGGTAAAACTCGATGAGGTTGTATGTCCCTCATCTTTGACCATCTTTTCCTTTTCAGAAAAGCATAGTAGAAACAGTCTATATACTATTACTAACTTACTCTTGCATTTTTGTGGGAGGTTTGTGGTGACTTATGAGATATGGGAGAGTTGGTCACACACTAAAAGCTGGCTCTAAGTGAAGAAAAATACAGCAAATTTGGCAAAGAGATGAGTATGTACACAGTAGAGGTATTGTGGAATATGCTGCCTAAACTATAAATACTGAGTAGTGGCCACAGCACCTGCAACAATATATGACAATTAAAGTAGTCATAACAGTCATGGTGTGGTTCTTTACCACCATCTTTCTGGGAAGAAAGGAAGGGAAGGGAAGAGAAAGAGGATGGAGAGAAAAAGAGGAAAGAAGAAAGATTTCTGTTTACTTATATTCAGGACTCACCTTACAACTTTATATAGTGTTTTTACAAGAAACCAAAGTGGCTTTCTTTAAAATATTGTTCCTTTTCATAGGATGTTTCCATATTTTTCTTTCACTTACAGACGATTATATGAATAATGAAAGAAAAGAGCTTTCTGGGAAATAAAAGTAAATGAATACGGCGATAAGAGCACTTATACTATAGGCAAAATATCTTCTATATGCTTATATACTCCCCATTGACTAAAGTCTGAAAACCAAAGTTATTAGCATTCTTATCGGGAAAAATACAGATCCTTATGAAAGTCAAACTTAAATCAATTGATAAGCCCATCTAGAGGAGAAATTTTTCTCCAATTCTTGCTAGAATGTTACTTTCAATCATCAATAATCTTCAGATTACTGATTTTAATTAATTAGATAATATATCACATGAACACTTACCTACCCTTTTACAAAGCACTCACACATTTTTTAGACTTTTTTAACTTGAAAGAAAGAAAAGTTAAAATTTTAACGAGAGAACTGCTACATCTTCTAACTAATTCCCTTTATGCAAACAAAAAACATAATAATCCATAACCCATCACAGCTGTTTGGCTAGAAATTACCAATTACCTTCAGTGCCTTAGAGATACTTTCCAGATTTTTACAAGTCTGTGTAGTAAATTTTTAAACCAATTTTCTTAAAGAGGATTGATAAGATTTAAAACCTTTTAGGCATATGATGACGTATTTCACTTAAACAACTTGAATATAAAATCAAGGCTTTACATAACTGGAGGGAAACGGAAACAGAGATTAAAAATAAAACACAACCCAAAAGCTGTGATTATTTTAAAAAGCATTTATATTAAGTTTTGAAATGTGCTTTTCGCTTGCACTGGAATATGGGTGTGGCAGATTTATGGGAATCCATGTCGAAAAATAACAAAGCCTGGTGACAAGAAACAGGGCATTTGTACAGTCTCTCCTTGTCCCCAATCCTAACTGCTTCTTAAGCCCCATGTATTTGGGGAGTCCCTGCAATTTTTCAGACAGTTGCAAGGTTTCCAGAGAGGTAGCTAATTGTGTGGCTTCCCAGAGCCTTGCAGGCAAAGTAAATAAAGGAGTTTAGAAAAGTGACAGCACTTTAAATAACCGGATTATGTCGAATCAATAGGAAATGCTCAGGAAGTTAATAAAGCAATTACTTAAGTAGAGTGAGTACTGACATGGGGGTGGGGGAGCTTGAGAGAAGAAGGGTGTACATTACCTCTAATGTGGATAAATAATTAAGAGTTGGCTATCAAGTTATCAAGTATCCCAGCACACATGCCTGTCCTTCATAGACGCCCCCAGATGTGCCACTATTAATTGGTCTTCTTCTTTAAACAGAGGAGTGTGCCTCCCTTATCCTCGCCTGTCTGTTTTGCCAGTTTTGGGACTGTCTCCTGATGCTCCCCGGCACCTGCGAAACGGTGTGTACCAAAATGTGCTGCCCCTCTCACCGGTATCACCACACCTCGGATGAAAACCACTCTCGGAATGATTGCAGCTGCAATTGTGACATGGACTGCAGCCTTTTTGAATCTTGCCATGAGACCAGCGAGTGTCTGGAACTGGCCATGGAGATTTCAGAAATCTGTTACCGCTAGCACAGTGAAGTAACCACATTCCAGCAGTCCTTTTGGCCACGGTGGGAAATTCCATTACAACAAGACTGATTTCCATGTGCTGAAATGTAAGGACTGTACACATTTCTTGGATGCTATAGGCCATTTTATTCTGCACCTGTCTAGGAAAGCTAGTATTGTCAACTCAATGGTCTTATTCCAAATTTCACAACCGCATGGCTCACTGAAAAATAAGATTCTTGATCACATGTGATGAACAAATCTTAAATACCTCTTAAATGCTGTAGGTACAAGATGTTTCTTGACTATAAAATAGCATGTTAAGCCACTGCGTTATTGCACTCATCAGCTTGCATCATGGATTCAACCTCATTCACAAATTCAGGACAAATTAGTGCATTCTTTTAGAATTGACATACATTAGCTCGTCTTTCTAACGGACTCATGCATAAACATTATGCATTGTTGGTTATTATTAATAATGTATTGTATAACATCATTTTGTAATTAAAAATTTATTTATACAGTCTCTTAAAATTCACTTATATGTACAGTTTAGGTAGGAAAGGGAATTAAATGAATTAGAAACCATGTTCCTGTAATTACAACAGATGTCTCTAAAACATCTCCAGTGAATTTTGAATATGGTGTACTTCAAGAGAGTACTATAATTCTAGACCATATTATTGTATGTCTATGACTATGTCATAACAGGTTATTCATATTCTTAATTCGTTACAGAAAGGCTCTTAGTTATTCTAATAAGCATAAATGAGAATTATGTGCAAGTTTCAAAAAAAAATCTCAATCAATTCTTCACTTGCTTCATTTTTATTTGTCAGGTACAATAAGCAACAGGATATTAAAACAGATTCAGCTCATTTTACAAAAACTATCATTTGTATAGACACCAGAAAGAAATACGCGTTCAGGGTACTTATTCAGCACCAAGCTTCTTAATATAGCATGTGCTTCAGAAACCATGTTTTTCTTTGTCTGATAATTAAAGTGATCGATAATTATGTCAAGTACTTATTTTACTTATTTTTTTAAGAAAAAGATATGATATAGACTGGAAAGTGATTTTCGACTCAAATAAGTTTAAACAGTTTGTGGTGAAAACACATCTAGGTTAAAGTTACTTTGGAATGTTCTTTACTTTCTGTAGAAACAATTCTACAGTCCTTGGGCAAATACGTTGCTCATTACTTTGTGTTAATTTCCATGGATATATCTTAATATTTTCACTGAATATAAAAAAGCATCATGCATGAGTAACCAAACAAAGAACACAAAAGTGAAATGGAGAATTGAGGGAATTTTTTTTGTGTGTAATTTAGGGAAACAGCAACAACAAAAGAAAGCTCCAAAATACCTGTTTTTTCCTGACTTAGGTAATTTCAGGCAAAATCACCATTTGCTTTATTTCTGTAGCAAACTAGCACATTTTTCCAATTTGAAATAAACTCTCCCAAACATTGAAAACTATTCATCTGTTAAAAATATTTGTAAACTGCCTCTAAAAAGGCATTTAACCACTCTCAACTTGCTCCTGGCAGTGCAGTGCCCCCATGGTTAATGCTGATTTCATTCCTGTTTGATGACCATGTTATTCACAAACCACTGAGCATGAAAGTGCCCCACACCTTCCATGAAAAAGTCTTTCTGCTTTTCAGAAGCTCGAAGAAACAGCTCTATACTCGATGCATAGAACTTGTAGATCATTAGAAGAAAAAAAAATAGATTCCTAGAACAGGAAGGGAACATAAGGCTGTTCTTATGCAACCTTCTTATATTTCACAGGGGAAAAGAGAGGCCCCACGAACTGACTTATTCAAGACCACACAGTGAATTATTGGCAGTGTCCGGAACTCTAACTTGGGTTCTAATTTTCTGACTACCTGCACTACCCAATTCTCAGTCCAGCTGGTACACAGTGGTACAGGTGTTACAATTGTTAAAATACTAAAACACTACCAGACTGACTCATCAACAGTTGTTCCCTTGCACCTCCTAGTGCTTCCTTATGTCCCATCCCTCTTGGCTCCTCTCTGAGCACCCACCCCTCTACCCGTGGTCTAGTCACTAAAGGAGGAACACCTGGGGGTCTCTGGAACCCTATTCCTATAATATGGTACCTGGTATCATTGGTGAGGCCATGCCATATTGGTGTTAAATATTTTAATTATCATTCCCTTATTCTTTCTACTCTACATACCCTCAAATTATGCAAAGATTGTGCATTTCAAATGTGAATTGAATGCTTGTCAATTAGAGACATAAAAATCACCAGGTCTTATGTGGTAATGTGGTCAGAACACTACAAGATCTTTCTGTGGCCTTGCTTTCCACGGTTTGTTAACTTTGTTCCTCACTTTCAGAATTCACTGTGATAACAGAAAGGGTCGGTTATACAAAGTGTGAAATTTCTTTTCTTTATAACCAATAATAAAACATCATCCTTTTTGCAAACATGAATGGCTTTTTCTATTGAATTCTTACACAATAAAACATACGCAGCTGGGAAAATACAATTGCAGAAGTAAGGCAGATCAAAAAGGGATGTGGTTATTGATTAAATACAAATATCAGAATCTGAGAAGGCTCAGATATTTTCTGCAATGATGAAGGCCTGTGATTACAAATAAAGATAATGTTGTTCTTTAAGGTAGGACTTCTCAGGGAACAGAGTATTCTGATTTAAGGAAGCACACTCTTATAAAAGAGATTTAAGAACATACAATCTTTATATAGAATGAGGAACAGACATTTTTTTTCCTACAGCATTATAACCACATATCTACATTGTCTTTGCTCTGCTCAATGGATTTTTTACAAAACCACTGCTTCTGTAAAAGCCAACAAAATATGGAAAGCAATGAAGATACGAAGTTACGTTTGACTTGCTAATGAAATTTTCCCACTACATAAGCTGATAGGCCTACAAAATTAATTATCAATGCTGGACAATCAAAGTTAATAGAGCAAAAGTCGCTTCAGTTTTTTTCCAAAGGAGCAAGAAAACATCCAGGCAGAGAAACTTTACAAATAGGAAACATCATGGGAGGGCATATTAGCATTTTTTCAAGAATAAATGTATAGAAGGAAATATTTGATAGGCAGAATTAATTACCCAGTGCCTCTAAGTTTCTTTCTCTCAACAAAATGGACAAAAATATTAATATGTACACTTAAGTAAGGTTGTTTGACTGTAAGAATTTTGCCCATCAAATACTAAGTTCCCTCAGTCCACACAAACTATAGACTCTGATAAAATATAAATATTTGGTTTAAGAGTTTATTGGGTGTTTTTTGAAGAAGATCTGAGTAAAACCTAAACAGTTGCCACATGTATCTTCAGGTGAGCTGTGTAGAAAGGTAAAGTGAATAGAATCAAACAAATTTCTAGTGATAATCAACATAGGGGCTGGACTTGGTAGCCTGGGTAACATAGTGAGAACCCTGTCTCTACAAAAAATAAAAATTTAAAAATTTGCTGGCATAGTTGTGCATTCCTGTAGTCTTAGCCACTCAGGAGGCTGAGGTGAAAGGATGGCATGAGCCCAGGAGTTCAAGGATACAGAGAGCCATGATTACACCACTGCATTCCAGCCTGGGTGACAGAGCAAGACCTTGTCCTCAAAATAATTAATTAATTAATATGGGACTAAAATTATATTTTGGGGCTTCTCCAACAGAGGTCTGAATTGCTCCTAATATTACAGGGAAGGAGCCCAGAATGTGGGGAGAGGACAAGAAATGCAGGTGGGGGCCAGAGCTGCGCCATTATTTGGATAAATATGCCTCCTTCTGGTCTACCATCTTGATATGCTTCACAGCTCTGCTTTTGCCACTGCCTCTAAAGCAGTGGTTCTCAATTCCCTCCCTCACAATTTGGCAAAGCCTGGAGAGACAATTGATGTCACAGTGGAGGGCAGGAGACTGCTACTAGAATCTTGTGGATAGAAGCCAGAAATGTTGCTAAACATCCGTAAGGCACAGGACAGCCACCACCCCCCACGCCCACCAACAAATATCTAAATGTCAACAGCATTTCACTGAAGCATTCTGTCAGTCTCAATTATCCATCACCAATTCACCTTTAGAAACTGTCGAAAATAGAGTTGCCAGACAAAACACAGGATGCAGAGTCAACTTTGAATTTCAGAAAAACAACAAGCAAGCATGTCCCAAATATTACATGTGACCTACTTATACTACGAATATGATTCCTCATTTATCTGAGATGCAAATGTAGCTGGGTGCTCCTTATTTCTAATTGCTAAATCTGGCAACCCTAGTTCTAAAGACTCCACGTTTTGAGAAGGAGTCAACAGAAGTGATGAACCTTCAGCTTTCTCCCAGCCTTCAAGAGAGTAGGGGTTGTTTATCTTTTTGGTGGGAGGCCAGGACATTCATTGGGCCACATTTTACAATGTGGTGTAATTTAAGAGAGGTTTGGGGAGTCTGGCTTAAAGATCACCTCTATGGCATTTTCCTTCCTGTCTGCCGCTTACACAGGGCCCATGGCCCTGGACTACCCTGGCCAAGTCTCCTTCTCTGCTTCACATCTTGATTGGCAACTGAGGAGGACCCCTCAGCCAAAGGGTTATCTTGATTCAAAGGGTGGGAAGCAGAATTACTTAGGCCTGGAGATCTAAAACACATTTTCTCATTCAATCCTCGGCCAGAAGGACCTGTATTAGAGGTGCTTGCACAGCTATAAGGGAGTATTTTCTTCTCTCCGGAATTTTCCTTTCCATATATCGCTATTAGGGCACTTTGGGGGAAAGGGGGTAAGTGGGAGGGCGAGATGGAGACATTTTTTGGTCATGGCAATGCCATCTACTAAAATCCGAATTTCACCTTACACTCTTAGTATATAGTTAGGGGTGGACCAGAGAGATTGATGTGTTCTCTACATAATTTTTATTTTTATTAATTTATTTTACAGATGAGAAAAAATATCATATAGAAAATATTTAAGTATTTTGGTATATTATCACATTCTCTAACAGCTGTATAAAGTAGATTTTATTATTATTTCCTGTGTTTTTTTTTTTTAGGGAAAGAGTCTTAAAGAGATTAAGTAAATTGTCCCAGGTTACACGGCAAATAACCAATTATCACAAGGTTTGAGGCCAAATCTGTTCATTCCAAAACCCATGCTTTTAATCACTAAGCCTAAAAAGTTGTACATGTGAAAAATTATGAAACCAAGATAAAGTTCAAGTAGTTACTTTTAAAGCATTCAGAAAAATACAATGGCTATATCAAAGAAAAACATTCACTGGTAGTAAATGTTTTAAGAGTTGTTATCCTGTACAATGATTAGAATTTGGAACATCTTCGAAATGCTTTTAAGATACGTACCCAATAAGTAATAAATGCAAAGTCAATGTATTGCAATTTAATCCTTATGTCAGTAGCTGTGCCTCATTTATCTATGGTTACAAAGACTTACCTTTTAGTGTTCCATTTTAGAAAAGCAACTTTGATCTTTGCTTTAAGAGAGTCAATCGTGCACAATGCACCCAGGCCAGCCCCTCATCAGCATTCCACCAGAGGGTACTAGGAGCATGAATTGTTTTTAATCAGTCAACAACACTATGCTCAAAAAATGCATTCTGATGCTTAGACCTTTTATCTCAAAAGCTATACAGAATCCAAGGTCATGCTAACCTCTTTTATGGTTTATTGTTCCTCAAATGTACTTAGAGTGAATTTACAAAGCCACAATTTATTTTGTGGATACAGAGCTTTCATTAAGTTCAGCACTCCCCAACATCTTCTTTGTTTCCTCTTTCAGCACTTTCTGCCTATGGTTCCTCATTTAATATCAAGTTCCCGTAAAATTTAAAAAATAAGATAAGAATATAGAAGAAGATCCTCTCAGTAGCTAAGCTACTCATCATTTAAAGTTGAGACTTCAGAAAGCTGCATTAACGTGTCCAATTACTGCTGTGTAGTTTGCAATACTAGGGCCAGTCCCTGAAATCAGGGATGAAGGCAAGAGGCCAGGATGGTCCCACTGTCACTACTCTGCCATTGCTGTGATCCTATAATTGCCAATGTGGGCATGGCAGTAAACCACCTGGCACATAAAGTGAGTTTGTAAAACTGCCCCCAGGAGGCGAGGTGAAGATGGTATTCCAAGGGATGTAGAAAAGCCTGGACTGTATACACCCCAGGAAGTGATTTATTAGCTCACTTTCTTGATGCCTTTCATTCCAAGCAACAATATACATAAATTCCTAGTTACGCATTTATAATACTATATTAGCAATGTTTTATAAGTAATTCTGTGAATAAAAGTATCTGTGTGGCACCAAAATCCTCCTGCATGTAACCAAAGGTACTTGAATAATATTTTTGGAAAACATTAGGTCAAATCAAAGCAATGGTGAGACCAATTAGGTGGCCAGGTAGGAGGCTACTGCCCAACTTCAGGTAAGACCTAGTAGTGACCTGGACTAAGATGGTGATTGTGAAGTGAGCTTGCAATTTATTAAGGAGCAGATGAAAAATCACTGAAGAATAGCAGGAGATTACATGATTAAAGTGGTGGAGGAGGAAGATTGACCAGGCAGCAGCATGCAGGACAAATTAAAGCCAGGAGAGTAGAGACTGAGAAAGGTGCAATTGCAATAAGACATGGGGTGATGAAGGCTTGAAATAGGATGGTGACAGGGAAACAGGAGGGAAGAGATGGATGGGAAAGAAATTAGAAAAGGACCATTAGTCCTTTCTCAAACTCTTCTTATTTTAAAACTCAAATATTCCCTACTGTCTATCACATATATGAGTCATGAAGCCATTATTTTCATTAGGGAAGAAATGGGTTGGGGAGGGGGGAGTTCTATTCCAAGTGGAAAGTCAAGGTATATTTTTAGCTACATTAAGCCAGCCTTCTGCTGCTCTGCACACTGATGTAATTCCAACATAAAATATAATCTATAATATTCCAGGGGAACAAATCCAATTCTTGGCCATATAAATTTTCATATAAGTCCATCACAATTCATTCCCAAAACATCTCATTCTCTTTGAAAGCTGGAGCTGCAGCAAGTGATCAAAAAGAGTAGTTTAAAATTGCTCTGGAATTTCCAGAGATGCTAAATCTAACCTGCCTACGGTGCAGGACCAATCCCCCAAACTTTAAATCAGAGGTAAAGCATTTTATGTTTTAAAAGATATATTCCTAAAAGTTTATCATGGTGTATTAAAGTCAAATGTGAATTATTACTTACCAAATCTGGAGCTGATGTCTATTCTTGATTACCCTAGGTAGGCGAGAATAAGTATCTTCCAACCAACATATTTTTTACCTTTTCATCTGCCTCTTGCTATTTACAATAGAGTGAAAAATAATAGCCAAGGAGTGACTTTGCTAGGTTGGGCGAAGTGCAAAACCCATCTGACTATACTCTATATTGTATTCCAGGCCCCTGGCAAGTTCTGCTTCATGGAGAAAAATAATGGAAACTGACTTCTCAATAGCTGGATTGGTCCTGTAGGAATAATCAGTGAACACTTAACTGATGAACTTTCAGCACATTTGCATGGCTTAGAACTTAGTGTATATATTATTGGTCATGCCTGAAATGTACTTCTCTCTGCCCTCACTGGGGCTTTCTGCATGAGAGAGAGAGTTACCAGGATGCCCTATGAAACTCTAGAACTAGCATAAATTTTATAACTAATACCATCTATGCAAAAAAAAATTCCTGTCAATTCTCCTGGCTTTATCCTTTGTGAACACAGCAATTATTAGTAATTCAAGATTCCTCCTGGGGGTGAGGAAAGTAAGAGAATAGAGGTCATCCTTGAGTTTAAAACCATCTTGGAAGGATTATACTTCTTTGTGCTTGGGGCAGTAAATTACTTAGGCACTCAAAATTGGAGAAACATTCTAAAGATTCATGGTCTCAAGCACCCTCTCTTCTGATTTTTGGGGTGTTTGAACCATTAGGAGACTCCTACTCCAGAATGCCCTGTTACAATTCAGGTATATTTCATGAAAAGTTTTCATGTTAGCTTTGTAATAGCAGAAAAAAAAGGTTGCAGACTACAGACAAACATTGGTTCTAGTCATCACCACCATTTACCAGTAAAATGCATTGAGTTAGCAACTAAACCTCTCTGAGCCTCAGGTTGCTAGATAATAAAGTGTTGTTAATAATACCTACCCTATTGGGTCATTGTGAGGAGTAAAAGAGATGATTCAGCCAAGTCTTTAGCGTAGGCTTAGTATATATGGTAAACTCACTAAATTTCAGCTATAATTATTGTTATCACTACCTAGTTCATTTGTTTCCATGACACATGAGAGATGTCTATTCTTTATTTCTGCACTATCCCACATCATATCAACTTTTTGAGACTTATTCCATATACCATCCCTTTCATTATTCCTGTTCACTCCTCCAGGAAATGAGCACTTCTAATTCCCATGTCTCTTTATTTTTTCTTCTCTTAGATACCACACACTTTTCTCCCAAGATGAGCATAATACCTCCTGTAGTAGGTAATAAGCACTTACGTGTCAGTGCTGTATGAACAGCCATTAATGCATTATCTCACTGAACCACCTCAATGATCTCTGAGAAAGGTATTATGACCCCCATTTTATTGATGAGGAAAAGTGAGTCTTGGAGACTTGAAATAGCTTTCTAACCAAGACAACACAATGGCAGAGTAGATATTTGAACTCTAGAGTTTGTCTGACTTCAAACCCCATGTCTTCCTCACTTTACTATAAAGACAATAAAGAGAGCTGTAAGATGGCCATGGTTGAAGGCCAGGTTGGCCAACCCAACATTTTGAGGATTTAAAAAGGTAGGACAGTGGCAGACAGATAGAGACGAGTTTATGGTGTTGATTTCCTTAGAGACCCTTCTCTGTGATGCCTCCCCAGGGGAAAGGTGGGGTGGCTGCCCTTCTCCTTAATGTGGTGAGAGGTATGTCCAAGTGAACACTCAGAGAGCTTGCTACATGGCCTTTTTTTATGGGGAGACAAAGTGAACCGCATTGACTCCCACCCAGGAAATCAGAGGGTTGAGCTTCTTTGGCAGCAGAGTGAGGTAGAGTTGCCTTTGCCCAGAAAAAAAAGCACCACACTGCAGAGCAAGCACAGGCTGGGAATTGTGTGGTCTGATGGACTACATATGGGTGAGGTGCCTGAGAAAGAGTTGGTCCCAGAGCTGTCTCATGCTCTGTCTCATAAGGCCACCAGAAATGTCTATGAGACTTCAGCAAAAAGAAATTATGTGTGCAACACCAAGCCCTGGATAAATAGGGTTTATATTCACAGGTCAAAGGAACACACGTGGGAGACCCTTCTCCATCATGGGTACTCTGATGAAACCATAAAAGGCACCCTTTAATGAAATTGGCACCTTAAATGTATGCAAGATGCAGAGAATATGCCACAATGTTATAAGAGTATCAATCAAATTAGAAGCTTTCTATCCTCTTTATCCTCTTCCTACCCCCCTACTCCCCATTCGGTCTTGGTGGGTTCAGGAGCCACAGTGCCATTGAAGAAGGAAACATGGTAGCTAGAGAAAGAGGAAAGGCCCATAACAGACCTTTCTTCCAGCAGCCAGTCCACACAGTAGTCCCCAGATAGAACAGGAGAAGACATTGACTGAATCAAATTCAGAACTATGGTTCTTAGTACTCAAACTAGGTTATGAATTGAGACTATGTTTATGACTTAAAGGCTGTCTGACAGACATGTCATGGGGCTTCCCTGAGTTTACTTCCAAGAGCTAGGAAAAGACTCCCTCTGACAAAAAAATATAAAAGAATGGCAAGAGACAAATGAAAAGTTGCTTTTATAATGACACTTTATGAGCACTGATTATTTAACATGCTAGCGATATTTGTTTCCCATCACACAGTGGAAGCTTCTTGGGGGCTCCTTTTTCAGCTAAGAAAGGTTTTTCTCATTCTCCTCTTAACCACCCCTCAATTCAGTGCCATCAATGAAATCCCTTTCAACTATTAGGTAACCTTTCAAAATAAAAATTCCTACGGTTGAGTGTGCTGGCTCATGCTTGTAATCCCAGAACTTTGAGGGGGCAGAGGCGGGAGGGTCACTTAAGCCCAATATTTTAAGATCAGCTTGGGCAACAGAGTGAGACCTCATCTCTACAAAAAAAATACCAAAAAATAAAAAAATAAAAATTAGCCAGGCATGGTGGCATGCACCTGTAGTCCCAATTATTTGGCAGGCTGAGCTGGGAGGATCCTTAAGCCCAGGACATCAAGGCTGCAGTGAGCCAAGATCATGCCACCGCACTAGAGCCCAGGTAACAGAGCACAATTTGTCTCAAAAAAAAAAAAAAAGAAAATCCCATTATTGAAAATGAGAAGACCATTACTGAGATTGGTTTTTTTTTAATACAATGAATGAATATATGGTCATTTGAAGTAAAGAAAACTTAATAAGTCTTCCAGTTTCTGGAGTATGCAAAGCTTCATGTGACATACATTGTGATGAGGAAAGGATCTCTTTCTGTGTTTGAAGTGGGGATGTTGAGGTGTAGATGGAATAAATAGATCTCTGTAGTTCACAGTGGAAGCTCATAGCAGTAGTGGGTCAGGACTATGGCATAAAATTTTTGTTTTTTGGGTTTTTTTGAGACAAGGTCTCACTTTGTTGCCCAGGCTGGAGTGCAGAGGCACAGTCATGGTTCACTGCAGCCTCAATCTCCTAGACTCAAGTGATCCTCCAGCCTCAGCTTCCCAAGTAGTTGGGACTACAGGTACACACCATCATGCCCAGCTAATTTTTTTTTTTTTTTTTTTTTTTTTTGTAGAGACGGGGTCTTGCTATGCTGCTCAAGCTGGTCTTGAACTTCCAAGCTCAAGCAACCCTCCCACCTTAGCCTTCTGGTAGCTGGAACTACAGGCATGTGCCACTACACCTGGCTGGCACAACCTCTTTGAATGACCCATGGAAGAGTTTAGAAGGTAGAAGCTGACTTTAGGTGATACTTCTGCATCTGCCAATCTTGGGGGTGATATTTTGATTCTTTTACTTATTGTGAAAAGGGAATTTCTAGAAAGCAACTGCCAAAGACAACCCAAGGGTTATTCATGCTCTCTGTTGTCCTATAAAACTTATACAATAGCTAGATATTCTATGCCAGGCTTTCAATCCTCTGTCTGCAAGAGGGTGGGAAACTTCAATCATGGGAGAGCTCTGGGCCCCAGAGCTGACATGCCCCCTTAATTATAGGGAAGAAAAGACAGAAGGAGCTCCCAGCTACATCTGAGCACCCGTATGAAACTTTTAGTGGACATTTCAACCACACTACATAGTGGAAGGGCTATTCTGAGCCTTTTTCTTATTTCCATGGGATAAGATATATGCCATGGAGGAAATTTTTATATGGTTTCTCCTTTTGTGGCAAATCCAGTTAAGGCTTTCTTTGGTGATGGGAGTAGATCCGTGTTCTGTGGAGTGTGATGCTTAAAACTTCAGAGAATCTCTCCAAGATCAAGACTGCAAAAAATACCTTAATTTTGCAATTTTCCAAAAAACACATGGATATGTTGAAAGGGGCTCAGTGTTTCTATTTGGGATACAATACAGCAAGTTTCTCTGCAAGCTACTGATGGAGACCCAGACATCGATAGGATACGTTAAGTTTACATCTAATCAAAAAGGACTGCAGCAGAGACTTTGCATATGCTGGCATTCTCCTTGGTGGAGATAGCGCTGTCTTACAGGGAAAGGTCACTGCAAACCTGGTCCAGCATGCTAAGAACAGTACACAGTCCATTAGTTTCACCTGACAACCTGAGAGGTAAAATGTGGTGTGCTGAGAGGTATTTTGCCTTCTGTTTCAGGATTCTTCCCAAAGATTCCCCAGAAAGGTGACATGACCTCATGTGGTTAGTCCAGCAAGGGCTTGCAACTAAATTATTCAATGGGAACTGAGACTCCAAATTTCTGTTCTGATTTACCTTACTGCTTTAATCTCTTCATGTATGTCTTTAATTTCTGATTGTCTAAAAATCTAATCAGTTATCAATCTTTAGGAATTATGTGCTAACAAACATATAAGAAACCAAAGAGGACTAAAGAGATGTGTTAACTATCAAAAATTTTCATAATAAACTTCTATGTAAGCGGAGGCTTAGCCATAATGACCCAAAATCGGGTGAAAAAGTTAAACCCTTCTTTACCTAAGTGATAATATTTCAGCATTTTCCTAAGGTTGTTTGGAAGCACAGTAGTGTGAAGCAGATACTTTATGGAAAAAGCACTCTAAGATCAAGTGGTATAGTATTATCCCTTCTTAGAGAATCACAGGGCAATAGTAAAGGCTCTGAGAAGTCCTGCAGGGGAAAAACAAACCTGTCTATATATGTTAAATTCAGCATTTCCCAAACATATATTAACCAAAGTAACCCTGTTTATTAATCTGGGCAAATATATTTGAAACACTGGTTCCAGCATTTATTTAACATTTTTGAAGAAGCATCATGGATGATACATTGCATTGGGTATTATAAATTCTTTTAACAGTTACACAAGATTGTTTTTCGGAGAAAATCAAATGACCCAAACCCCATCTTTGCAACCACACTGCTTCAAATAGGAATTTGTACCAACATGGAGCATCCATCTGCTTTAGCTCACAGAACTACGAATTGGGAATCTTTTCAACATGACATCCAAAAGAAGATTGTGATTCTGCCACGGGGAAGTAGTGACACACTCTCTCTTCTTATCTTTCCCTTTGTTTCATGGTGTGCAACTTGCTCTCTCCTCTATCTCGCCATCTCTCTAAATAGATATCTGTGCTCTCATTATTTTTTTAAACTGCTCTCAGTTTGGGAACTGAGAAAGTCCTCATTTATTTTTTGAATTAGTTCATAAGGATAGAAGAGGGTCACAGATTTGGGGGAGTCTTCATTCACATGATGCCACTATGTGATGACTAGCTAGTTTCAAGCTGGCGCTACTTTTCTGTCACAATTTGGACACCCCAGGGGACACTGTATTTGTTCAGAGAAAGCTGCTCCTCAAGTAATAAAAAACCTATAACTTCCAAATTAAATAATTAGTTAAGTCAGAGGACCAATTGCATATTCAAAAATTCCTCTGTTTAGAAAAAGGACTGTGTTCAAACTCTGCTCCAAATTAACTAATTAGTTAAGTCGGAGGTTCAGTCGCATATTCAACAACTCCTCTGTTTAGAAAAAGGACTGTGTTCCAACTCTTCTCTTTGAAGCATCAGGATTATCTTCAACTCTAAATTCCAGGATAAATCATTCCACACGAGCCACTGAGAACAGAGAAGTGGGTGTAATATTTACTCTGGGAACTGTGAACTATTTTGTTCTTCATGGTTCCTGAAAACTGAAAAGGATCAAATAAGTAAATCCATAATGCACATTCATAATCATCTCTTTGGGAAAGTCACTTAAATTTTCTAAGCCTCAGTTTCCTCTGCTGAAACGTGGATTTCATCTTCATACTTCACGGTTACAGTGAAGAAAAAATGAGAAAGTTCATGGGAAGCACCTAGGCTTGTAGCTGGCATGTAGCGAGTGTTCAACAAAGAATAGTTATTATTTGAATCCAGAGATCTGAGGAGGACCCAAATGCCTACTTTTCCCTAAATTGTCAGAGTAAGAAAGACTTTTTAATGCTCAGATTTCAGCGTTAACTCTCTTGTTGAAGTCTTTTTCGTTTGCATCATTAATATACAGTTACAAAAAAAATCCAATTAGTCATTAGTCCTTTGAAATTATGAGCCATAAGCATGATAAGGAACCAAAAAGGGTTACAAAGAAAGAGAAAGACAAATAGTTAACTATTAAATGTTCATTCATAATGAACATGCATGCAGGTGGGAACTAAGCCACAATTGCCCTAAATTAGCAAGAAATTTACATCACTAAGAACGGTTCTGCCATCTCCATTACTTGGAACTGTTAGATTTATGTTGGAGTCAAATTGAGCCAAATTTGGCTAAAGTCACATTTGGGGGCTTCGCTATAAATTAGCCCGTGAAATCATTGAGACTGAGGTAAAATTTCCAAAAGCTTCGTCTTCGGAGGGGGAAAATGAACAGACCAACAATTCCTTAGCATGAGCTCCACCCCGCTCCAATCTGTTACTTTTACGTCCAACGTCAAAGGCAAGCTCTCCTAATTCCAATTGTACCCTGAACACTCTCCCCCATAAAACACAGTTTAAAGGCCAGCTGCAGCGTGGAGCCTTTTCTCAGAGCCTACAGTTTCAAACAAACGACTGGGCAGAAGCCAGAATCTATATGGGCTCACGAAGACTGTAAAACATTTGGTGCCGAGTGGAAAACGACGTCTGTGAGCTCTGCCAGACGTTTTCAGCTTTCTTGCACCTGTGCCAAGTGTTTTTCAGCTCCCCCACCCCTTTCTTTCGAAGGTGGGGGCGGGGGTTGGGGAGATAAGCAAGCTTTCTGAGGGCATATGCCATAGGAATTAAAAAAAACCTCCTTAGCACCATTAGACACCTGCTTCCTACCCAGGCCCCTTTCTGAAGGCAAAATGAGGACCTCCAGCCCATCTCGGGCTTGGAATTCAGAGCACTGGAGCATCCTGGACATTCATTTCATCCTGCCAGTGTCTCACAGGATTCTAAACCCTGTGATTCTGAAGACTACTCCCTCCCCAGTGCTCCTTCCCTGCAGTCTTTCTGAAATCTCTTTCCTGAGCTTCCAGTTGACTCACCCCTGCCCATCACCGATACTAAATCGCCAATTATTTCAAGGAAATAATTTGCACGTTGACACAGTTTGTAACATGCAAAAATATGTGTGGAAGAAAGTATATGTTTCTTAAAGGAAGAACACCCAAAATGTTTTCGGATGAAAGTGTGAAAATGTCTAAACATAGATGATGTGATACAGATCATGAGAAAGTCAATTTGAAATTACCCTGGAATCTTGTGATCATGTTTTCAAAAGAAGAATTCAAGGAAGGAAGGTCCTTTTCCCACCCTGCATGGTAGGGTTTAATATAAACAGTCCCACAATGGTGTATTTATTCCCATGCATTATTCTACTCAGTTCAACAACCCTATGAGGTGGGGACTCTTCCCAATTTGCAGATAAGGAAACTGCGGGTTAAGAAGATTGAGTATAAACAAGTCACACTTGTAGGAAGCAGGGCTTGGACTTTATCCCTGGTCTGCTTATCTCTGAGTTTCCACACATTATTAGGCCACATCCCTCTCCAAAAGAAGCCCCTTCAACTCCTGAGGTTGCTGATGCAAGAAAAATCACACTTAGAGATTCATTCCTTTAGCTTAAAACTTGAACCTCTGTTAAAATATAAATGTCCTCTCAAGACCACATACGCAGCTTCATTGGCCACTTTGCCTTTCAAGAGTGAGAAAATTGGATCCTTTTCTGTGGACATGTTTCACGCAATAAACTTGGCCATTGCAGAGAGGAAAGGAGCAATGCTGCTGGGAGGATGGTCCTGAAGAAGTCTCTTTAGAATGCAAACTGAAACTTATCACTTCCTTGCTTGATACTCTCAACGTTCACCCACTGTTCCCATGATAAATTCCAAGCTCCTCACCATGACTTGTCAGGCCGGGAAGATCTGACCCCGTGCAAGGCCTTGGCTAGCCCGGCTAGTCCCCCAACATAAGCAGTTCTTTCCTAACTCAGCCCATTTGTTGTTGCTGTTCTTTCATCTGGCTAACTTCAGGCCTAAAGCTTTGTTCTCTTTCCCCACCGAAACCTCAATTTAAATTAGGGGGCCTTTGTTTTTCTCTGACTCATAGAACTTTTCTTAGCCTTCGCAGCACTTAATTGAATCTGTAACTCCATGACCAGGGCAGGAACAGTCTGTCTGTTGTGCACCACTGTATATCCCATGGTCGGCCCAGATATAATATTTTTGGAAGACTAAATGGGTTCAGAGTAGCACGGTGTACTTCTGTAATCCCTAATTGTTCAGTGAGGTATAGCATATCTGAAGGCTCAAAGAACTTGAACATTTGCTTGATTGGGCAGTAATGCAATTCAAGGAGATTCTGGTTTATGTCGGTGTATAAAAGAGACCCAGGCTTGTAAAAGGGTTTCAGTTCTTAGATTTCTGTTTTCTAAGGCCTCAGTATTAAGCATACATACATATGTGTGTTTGTACCTATATAAATATATACTAGATATTATATATGCAACATACGTGTAATATATGTAGGTAGTATATACAATTACACATATATGAGTAACTGTCAATATGATTATAATTGTATTATTGTTGTTATTATTGGAGTAGCCTCTATTGGCCTGAAAACTTGCTGTGTGTTAGACATTGGCCAAAGCAATTTATATACATTATTTAGTTCAATCTTCACAAAACCCCATAAAAAGATATTACTATACTCATTTTACCTATGAAGAAATACTGCTTAGGACCATTAAGTTATCTATCTGAGGTTTCTCAGACCCAAGACTAAAACCTAAGTTGACTCAAAATCATTTTTTCTTTAAGGACAACTGAATTTCAGTTTATTATGCCATCACTCAAAACTGAAAACAAACTCCTTCCTTTCTACCCATTTTTTCTCTTCACACACACGTGTGCACACACACACACACACACACATACGAAGCACAGGTAAAATAATAAAAATCTATCCCATGATGAGAGGAAAAGAATCCCAGGAGAATAAAGGCCACAGGACTGTTGACACTATCCACTGGGCATCTTTCCCCATACATCCACTCACTCAGGAAGCACATCTTTCTTAGCAGTTGAACTTTTCCTTAATGTCCTTTGGACATAAGCCTGTGACTATAATCCAAGAATTCAAGCAGAAGTTCATTGACCCCATTCAGAGATAGAACAGAGGATATTCCAATGTCCAGAGGCAATTAAAAAAAACTCTTAAGTTCTCTTCCAACTCTAAGCCACAGTCAGCCACTCTCATGTACAAGTACAGACCTGCTTAGAAGCAAAGTGTTGCGCTGGTAGATAAAGATCCTAGTGTTAAGACCCACCTCTGCCATAAAGAAACTTACTGGCTTTCAGCAAATAAGGAGGCCTCAGTAAAATGAGATCTTGAACTCTATTAGGGGTGTACCCTGTGCAGTGCTTGGACTGGTCAACAGGACAAGGTGGGAGCCAAGAGCAGCTGAGTGAGCAGGGCGCTGGGCTTCTCTTCCCCCTCAGCCTCTGCAACTCTGCTCCTGTCTGTCTTAGGTACTGCAGTCCCACGTAGGATTCTGTGTAAAGTCACCTAACACGCATTCAACAAACACCAAAAATGTCTGTATTAAACACCATGCTCCAAGAAATGTTGAAGTGCCTAAAACTTTCACTTCTCAAAAAGAAGGGGAACAAAGGTTTAAGAAGTGAGAAGGGGAAAAAGAGACAGCACCCACAGAAGAGAGCTCCAGGTGCCCAAAATAATTCTGAGAGCCCTTCCAGTTTGACATTCTAAGTCTCAGAGTCACTTAACCTCTTAAGTCTTCATTTCCACATCTTTAAAATGGGACTAATTATTTTGCCTCCCTCATGAGATTATTGTGATGTCAGAGGCAAAAATATAAAATGAAACTGATCAGTTATAAAGTTCTTCTTCTTCTTATTATTATTACTATTATTTTGAGACAGGGCCTTGCTTTGCCACCCAGGCTGGAGTGCAGTGGCATGATCATGGCTCACTGCAGCCTCGACCTCCTGGGCTCAAGTGATTCTCCTACCTCAGCCTCCCTAGTAGCTGGGGAATGCCACCCGCCCAGCTACTTTTTTTGTATTTTTGGTAAAGATGAGGTTTCACCGTTTTGCCCAAGCTGGTCTCTAACTCCTGGCTTCAAGTGCTCCTTCCCCCTTGGCCTCCCAGAGTGTTGGGATTACAGGCATGAGCTACTGTGCCCAGCACAAAGTTCTTATTACTGCTTCATAAGCAGTTCAAAACCATTTTTCCTAGTGAGACATCTAATCATTTTTCATGGCCCAAACAAGAAAAGCTTCTAAATGCCTCCGCAGTGGTATTTGCAGGACTGGAAACTCCCAGCAAATGCCTCCTTCATAGTGCCATGCCCCAGTTTCAAAACATTAGTCCCTTCTCAATTTAACGCATTTTCTTAGGTTGCAGTGACTCTTCCACTAAAAGACAGAGGCGCATTAGTGGGAGATTTATGCTAATATCTCAGCACTGGAAATTATGAGGCTTGCTGTATTCTTGTTTGGTCTGAGACAAGCAGCCAGGGTATGTCCTTTAACAGGATTTCCAGGAAGGATACTGCAGTTTAAGAAATGCTGATTTGCTGGCATTTATATATTCCAGGAAGAGGGCTGTCTTAAGTGTATCAGAGCCTAGAGCAGAAAATTATTTTAATGCCCCCTCCTTCCTCCACACATCCCCAGCATAAGAGAAAAGCACAAAATATCCATTGGCTACAGAAATGCTGGCATTAGAGAAGAGCCTGGAACTGTTTTGAAGAGCCCTCATAAGACAATAGGACAGCCCTCCTGGGGAAAGGGGGGTGATATACATCCCCAGCAACTGCTCCTAGGATGGCCCTGCCAGCATGTGTAACGGCCAACTGGTTCATCTTGCTAACTATAACGCTCGGCATATGGGCAGGGAGTGTTTATAGATATATACATACACCATACATTTTCCCAGCAAGTACATATAGAGAACATCCAACTGTATATTTTGCAGACATACAAACACGCACATATATTGTCCATATGTTCAAACAATTTTTAAACTATATCATGAACGAATAAGGATCTCCTTACACTAAAAGTTGCTGGCGTTACCATAAGTGGACACTTGAGAAGGCATATTTTAAAGATGGACAGAACTCAGTTTGAATTTCAGTTTTACCCTTTTCAGTGGTGCAACTTCTTCTATAAAATGGGAATAATAATGGGATCTTCCTCATGGGATAACTGTGAGGACCCCATAGGATTGTGCATGTAAAGCAATTAGCATATTGTCCAGTGCGAGGTAAATTCTCAATAAATTTTAGTATTATTAATACGAGGTGACATACCAGGTTGTGACCACCAAAAGTCTTTGGAAACAAGAGAGGTCAAAATGAATGGCAGCATATTATACATTGTCCATCTAGATACTTCAACAACTGAATGTCACTCCTCTACTTCTCACGACACCCCAGACATATGTACTTAACCTGTCGTATCTCTCTCCTTTCATTTGACTATGACCTTGAAGTCAGAGAGAGCATATTTTTATCTGTGTTTTCTACCTTCTGGACAAGAGACCAGTTCACGGTAGGTGCTCAATAAATATTGATTGAACAGATTATTATGAATGGATGGCACACCCTGTGCAGATCTTTCAGCACACAGGGAAGTGTCAGATTTGGTCAGGTAGGGGTATGTAACAGTGTAAATTGTTCCAGTAAAAGCTGATCTCTTAAACAAAAATGTGCAGATAAAGCAAAACAACCTAAAAAAGACACATACTTTCTTTCCATATTTTCTTTCACTGAGAACAAATAGATGTATATATATTCTCTAGTTGTTTGGATTAACATCAAAGGATAGGTGGATGTCTGATCTTCAACACCCTGCATCATCTTTCTTGTATATACCAACGCCTTAATACATATGTAAAGTTTTCGTCCTTAGCTCTTAAAGAAAACATCTCAAAGACCTTTAACAAAAATCCTGTGTGAAGAATTCTAGATACCTGTGATACTCACACCCTTCAGACTTTGATCTATTCTCCACCCGGTTGAAGAGAAATTTTAAATTTAAGCCTTTATCAAGTAATTCCATAATACGTAACTTAGTTTCAGAAAAAATGATCATCTTTTTATACTCTTATTTCACCAGTTTATATAATATTTGATCATTTATGTATATAACATTAGGCATTAACATATTTGAACACCTAGTCTTATCTTTTTAGTATACAAATTAAATGATAGGTGTATTAGAGTAGTTTTCTCATTGCAATGGATCAGAGTTTGTTTTCTGGTAGAAAAAGAGAATTATTAGTTTGAAAAGTCGTTTAAGTAGGGGTCAGATATGAAAGCTTCTATTGAATTACCATTGTATTAATAACAACTCATAGAACATCATTTTGAGGGGCATTGGAAAAGGAAGAAAATTCCAAATTTCACATTACAAAAGAATATTTTGTAATCCACGTCAGGTCAAGACATTGATGAAAAGTTGATGAAGCTAAACTCTCAAATGATGATGTCATCTCATAAACGGGGTCTATCTCACCCACAGAAGCTTCTTCTGCTTTCCTTAATGCCTCTAATTACTTGTGTATAACAGAGGCTTATGGGGTTTCCTTCAAGTACATTTCTTGGGTTTCGCCTGAGCAATCAGTTCTACCAAATGGCCTCTTACAGGTATAACCCTGTGAACTACAAATAAATTGAGTTCCCCTACTCCTCAGCACTACCTCCATGATTTGCCTGGTCCTCAATTCCACCAAAAGAAATATATTAAAGCATGAAGAAGACAGTGAATAAATGGGATTTTTACATCCCACTTGTGAATATTTTGTGTCTTGGTGAATTTAATGAACTCAAATTCTGACCTTAAGTCTGAATCCCTAAGGCATGGAGATATCATGGGTATGCTGAATCTGAGTCTTGGAGCAAAGGCAGAAATATCTCTAGATGAAGTGTGCTCTTGAATGGCAAACAATAAAAATGTAAGCCTAATTACTACGTGCAAAGGTGTTTCGGTGGCCCCATGTAAAGCCAACCATGAGTGGTCAGGACACCTCACCTTAAACTAGCTTTCTCCTACTGAAACCCAGGACCCAACTTTTTACCATCGTCAGAGAGAAATTTTATGCTAGGAGTGTCTTGTTATAATGCAATAGTCCTGAGAATCTTACCACATTAAGTCATTCTAAGCCATTATCACCTTATCAGGAATTCATTATTTAGTCATTTGGCAGAGTTTCTGGAGGAGATTGTAGAGCAACTGGGGTAAGAGAAGGGATACATCCAAATTCTTGGTTGATATCTATGAAGTCTCAGAAACACTTTTTTTAAAAGCACAGAAGATTTGGGGTTCTGGATCAGCTCACATATGTCCACTTCTCAAAAGTGGACACGACAAGTTGTCTGTCTAGATCTATTCCTTCTGCTTCTCTCCTAATAGAGCCCTAATGTGAATCCTATACTTCCTGTCTCTCATACAGTTCAAGTGATTCATGAGACTCAGGCATTTCTCTGGTAGGGCTTGATGAGAATAAACCAGTCAGTGGAAGGCATTTCTTTGATAACTCTGATTGGTCTGAAAGATGCCTAAACTGACCCAATCAGACTGACATACGTATTAGACTAGGGGGAGAGGTACTCTTTCTCTATTTCATTTGGCATGAGCAAGAAAGTAAGGTGTCTTGACTGCTATTGGCGGCCAACTTATGACCATGATTAAATCAATGCCAGACCTATATTCATATCATTAGCAGAGGAGAGATGAAAAGAACCAAAGTCCCCAATAGAGTTAAACTACTGTGTCAATCAAAAAGCAAACTTGTTTATCTCCAGACTTTCTATTAATTGTGATAACAAATTTTCTTATTACTTAAGCCAATCGAATACCAGCTTTTGTGATATAAAAGAAAAACCACCTCGTTAAGTGTTCATATTGATTTTAAGATGTATTTCAATCTGAAAACATTAAAATGTATGTGGGAAGGTGGGGGGAAGTACTTATTAGAATTTGGGAAATAAACTGTACATGAAAATATGTTAGAATTGGCTTGGTTCATGATTTTGAAATTAGATTGTCCACTTAGGATTCATGATCTATAATTAGAAGTGGTTTCAGTTCAGTGGCTACTTCCTCATAGATGGCAGCCTAAAAAAAATCTTAGACCTTATTGACCCTAATTGAATAGATAATTGAAGGGATAGAAAGTCAACCTTTTCTAGAATATTTTTTCATTTGTAGGCATATGAATACAATAAAACTAAATTCTGTAGAAAAATAGATATGCTATTGAGAAAAGTTGAAAATTCTTCTTAGACACCATGAAGTACCTCTCATTAGCATATTTTTTTTCTTATAATTAATGGTAATTTACCTAAATCTAGGGTTACTAAATATCTGCAACCACTTCCAGGATTCTTTATCTCTACGTTATGTCTTGCTTAGCTCTGCTACTCTGCATGGTTTGATGATGCACATTCTATTTTGGCTGGACTCTGAGCCTGGATTTTAGATACAACTGCTTCATAAAGCAACCAACACTTCACTCCCTATTTAACCACTTACGCTCCCTTAAAGTGTACTTAAAAATATATCAACATGTGATTAGGTTTATCAATTAGATTTTTTTCCAAAAGATGAAATAATACAGTTTCCTAGTACAAACAATTTTTGTTCTCGCAGTGCTTCATACCATCTTAATAAACACTCAGATGTAGAGGTGTGGTTTAAACCTGAAAATGAATACAAATCAATGCAATTATCCAAAATATAAAATTCTAGTCAAAAAACAAAATCTGTTCATAACCTAAGAATTATATGAGAGATTAAGCTGGACAAGATGCCTCATAAAAAGAATGTTCAGATGTCCAAAGGGAGGATGTAATTTAGGAGTTAAGAACTTGAGCAGCTTTCCTGGGGAAGTTTTTTGGTTTTGTTTGCTTGTTGCTAATCAGCCATTCAGATTCCTATCCATTCTACATTCCCCAGATGCAGAAATGTGGAACTTGGTAACATGTTCTGGTATATCTATATTATTTCCCTGCAACTTAAATGCATTAAGTTGTTTCTTATAATGAAAAGTAACAAAATATCACCTCAAGGAGAAAACTTTATGAGTATTAGTGCTGCTAGTACTGTTTTATTCTCTTAAAGAAAAAAACTAAATAGAGATATGATTTTTACCTGGCTAATATGATTAACAAGACTGTAAAAACACAAAAAAAGTACTTATTTTTGTCATTTTGGCTCGTGATCATTGTAAGCAACTAATGGTTCAGGGAAAAATGTTTTTAAAATTTTTGCAAAAATTATCTAGTTTGAGCATATATAAATTCTCCTACTTATGAGAAGCACATGCAAAAGTCGTGAGAGGGCAGATGAGGTAAAGATCAAGGATAATATAATGCCTAGACAGGGGATTTAAAACATATACCATATATTTGCTTTTTTAGTTAAAGTAGATTTTGGTTGTTACTGCTGTGAAAATTTTGAACAAATTTTATATCATTACTTGAAATATCCAAAAGCTATTTTTAATGGATTTTGAAAAGCCACAGCAAATAGTAGTCATTCAATAAATGTTTTTAAATTAAACTCAATTGATTAATGCAGCACATCCCACGGGTCCTGTGACAAACAGAACAGAGACTATTTTAAAGGTAAAATAGTCTGCCGAAAAATAAATGGTTTGAGGAAACAGTAACCTGTATTACAATCTATTAAACTCTCAATGCGTTAATATGATAGGGTAATAATATCTCTATCAGTATAAATTTAAACTGCTTATATTTATCCAAGAAGAAAAATGTAGTGGGCTTTTAGTGGTCAAGTATGCAAGCAATAATTTACATCTCCTCCCAATCCCTGAACAGCGCTGGATCACCCTGTGTGGATGGTTTCAGCATCCTCAGTAGGAAAGAACTAACATGAGAACGCTACGAAGCAAACGACTAAGAGTAGAAAATTCTTCAACAATATAAGTTCTAATAAAGAAAAAATAACAGGTGTAAAGCTGACATTTGATATGAAGTGATGTTTATTAAACACGAACAGTTAAATAACTATTATGGAACATGTATCTCTCTAATATCATTCTCTTCTTTTTTAAAATTAAGAACTCAGATTTTGTTCAGCATAGTAAGTGTGCCCTGTTAAAATCCTGAATTTCCCCAGCTGTCTTTTGGTTGTGATTGACCATGAGAAATAGTTCTGTTCAATGAGCATCTAGAGAAAATATGGTTATCGCTATAAGGGACAGATGCTGAAGTCATGTGCCTTTTGCCCTTAGCCCTTCCCCTTTTGTTGCATTTAAGCCCCTCTTTTGTGAGTGTTCTTACCTGCAGCTAAAAGCAACCCCTAACCCAAACACAGGTCTGACATCTTCCAAGCAATTTATTGTTACTAAGCAGAATAGCTCTTCAAATAATATGAAATAAAACCAACACTTATAAGAACACTAGTGTAATGAACTTTTTACCTCTTTAAATAACGCCAGAAAGCTGGCAGTAGCAGTTTCTTAATGGCATGGAATTTCTAAGGACTTAAAATTGAAGCTTTGTTTTCTCTTTCTCCTGGATGCAGGTGGGACCATAAACTCTTTCTAGCATGACGCAGAGAGTACCCCATGGCCAACATGAGACTGTCACCTTAAAAAGAAAGAAAAAAAAAGACCACTAATGAAACAAAATAACAATTTGGGGGGAAAATCTGTTCCAATAACTAACTAGCCTTTAAAAATATTTTACCTGGCCTGTGGTTACCAATTGAATAAAGGCAAAAGATGTAAGAAATGAAACTTAATTGAATGAAGCTCAATAGAAAGTTCTCTGTAATAGGAAATGAAGTTCTAGTGGATCAGACCAACTATCTAGATTAAATCATTGTTGTTTAGCAGATTCTCCCCAGATAGCAACTCTTTTTCAGGTTACTTTCCAGAGACAAAATGACTGAATCACTGCTTACTTTTCAAATCACTTATCAGCACCAGCCAAATCACTCCACTATAGCCTTAAAATACAGAAACCTGCAACTCGAGGCTTTTTCAGCTGAATTCTATACCTCTCCTAGTCTAATACGCCAGTTGTCTTCCTGAAATATGTGGCAGGGGTGGGAGATTCATTCATTTTTGAGTATCCAGTGATTCTTGTTTTGATTTTCTGGGATAATGAGTATGCACTTTGAAAAGAGTAGAGAAGGTTTAAAGGACATGAGAATAAATTCCAAAACACATGAAGTGAAATTGAAGAGTATAAACATCTTTTATGTTTTCATTAATGAAGATAATTCATATTTGAGTAAAAACTGGAAGTCAAGCTCCCCCCCACAAAGACTGTGCCTTTTAAGTTACATCAATGTCCATTTTTTTCATGCATTTTCAAAATTATTTCAGCCAAAACTATACTCAGATTTTCTATTTTTTGCAGTGCTCATTTTGAAAATGTATTTTTATTTATAGCATTATACATAAAACCTATAAATTCTCTGAACAGTATGGGTTTGATATGTCTGAAGATTTTTTTAAACTTATATTCACAATATCTTCCAGGAGAAATATATGGCAATGAAGTTAAGCTTCAGCTAACCTTCTAGACATAAATCTTAGGTGCTCCCAGATTTACTAGTGATCAGTTCTCTATACTTATAAAAAACATAGGTTAGACTGTCTCTGGCACTTTGATAGACAAATTCCACTTTTAAAATTTTGATGTTCATAAAGTGTCCTGAGAGAAGAGAGCTCTTAATTTGTGAGAAATAGAGTCTAGGGGAAAAAGTAAAATTAAAAAAAATGTTGTGTATGTGTTTTTTTAAGAGTGTTTTCTGGACAGCAGGAAAGCAGACAGTTATTTCTGGAAGTCTTTCATTGAATAAAAATATCACAGAGCCAAATTCTGCCCTCCGATGATTTTTCTTAAAGTTACTTGAGTCCATATGTTTCTAGAAGCTGAATTTGCTTCATTGCATTTCAAGGTCTAATCACGCAGTTATTACACAGGCAGAATCTCCATGAAATTGAATTTTGTTTGTTTAAGAACAGTGTATTTGAATATTTCCTACAACAAAATGTGGTCAAAGACTGTGGAGAATTTGGGTTAGTGGAAAATAAATTGCAGATCACCAAAACATCTCTGCACTCGCTAATTTTTCTTATTTGATTTTCCCTTCTATTTGGAAAATGCCAAGACTTCTGAGAATACAGAAAATAATATCTAGAGAATCTTTATTCATATCTAGCTCTTAAAAAATTAACAATGTCCTTCACAATTTCCTTTTTAAAATTTTTCACCTCTATTTAGCCAGTGAATAAAATACGAATTTCTATTCAAAGCATCATAAAATACAAAAAAAAAAAAAAGGAAAATCTAGACTGCAAGTGATTCTGTTTAAAATTGTTATTCTTGAAAGTCTAGTTGCCAATTTAATACCACATGGCCATTAATTGTGTGGTATAAAGTAAAAATATTATGTGATTTTCTGTATAATTAATGAATTTTAAATTCAAGAATTTAAAAGAGACAAAAAAATTATTCCGCCAGATTCCAGACATTCAGGAACCTCTATATTATATCACAAATCTTCTTTTAAAATATTTGAACATTTGTCACTTTTCCTGTAAAGCTATATTCATCTTCATGACAAAAGTACCTGTTTCATTTTTCAGATAATAAGTGAAAAAAAAACCTCTCCTACATCTGCACAAAATATGTCTATCCTCATTAGATCCATTTTCTCAATTAAATTCAAGTTTCTCTGTCCAAAAGGCATAAATCTGGGTATTGATTTAACTATAAAATCATAAAACTCCCGGTAGTCTTCTAAAACCATTTTACTTGGATGAGCATATGAGCTTTTAAAATATCAAGTTATTCCAGTATTTAATACACATAACTGCTTCCAGAGGGCTAAAGGCAATAAGGCACAGCTGCCCATTCCATTTGAAGAACTACAACTAGACTGCTAGCCAGTGTCCCCCTCCTTTCTGGGGTATTTTTTCTAAAGCGTTTGCTTCTATTTTATTCAGCATGAGTTTGATACCTTCTGAACATGAACCATATCACCAGCAGCCAAAATCAATAAGCTATCTAATCAAGCGCCTATAAACTAACAACAGACCCTCGGTGCTCTGTTCCTATAAAATGTAGTTCATTCTAAGTCTTTCCTTCCAAACCAGTCTAACTCTAAATTTATTATCCTCTTCTGACAAGGTTAGAGCATTGTCTACCTAGAGTTCTAGAAAGACTCTTTTGGGGAGCAAATCAATTACCTCTTGAGAAGGAAAAAAAAAAAGAAAAAAGAAAAGACCTCTCTAAACTCTCCCTGAAATCTTTTTATTTAGCTTCAATTTTCTTTTGAAAGCAAGGAATCTTCGCCATGAAGCTTTCATGCAGCAACCAGCTACTTCCTTTCAAATAAAAATCATGTGTAAATATTTCATAGACATGTCTCTAGTGTGAATTGCACAATATGAAAAGGAGATGTTAAGGAAATATCACCCTAAATCATACCAAATAAGAAATACAAACATTTTCCTAGATCCATAAAGTTTTGAAGTGTAAGCCACAAATTCTCCTTGCATAAAACATCATATGCTTTTTTGATATCCTGAAAGCTGTGGCTGAATAGCCTTCACTCAATGACTTCATAGTGTATTTGATACTTATGTTTATTTTAAGCTTTTTCAAATGATATTTTCCATCTTAAAACTGAGAAGCATTTTTGCTTTGAAAGATTATTCATAGGTAGCAATATAAGCAAAACCAAAGTTTATCCAAAATATCTTTTTTTCTCCCAGATCTGTGACATTAAACACATGTGTGCAAAACCACTTTCCATGATAGAAACTTTCTTTTTATATTTTAGTTGTTTTGTGATTCTTTCTCCCCAGCTAGATACAGAACTCTTTCTGGACAGGGACCATGATGTCTTCACCTTGTTTCTACTAGGAGAGTAGCTTTGGCATAGGCAGTGCAATTCAACACACAGCTATTGAATTGGGTGGAAACTAACAAACACAGAAAACAGCCGGAGAATTTGAATGAAGTGTCAGCAAACATATTGGTGTGGGTTCCACATGTAACACATTGTTTCTTAGCAAAAAATAACCAATAACCCCCTTTAGAATAGTACAAGAAATTACAATGATTAGAAACATAATAAGCAAGGTATATGCTAATAAATTGATGGACAAGCAGAAAAGATGCTATCTATTGAGAACACTCCATGTACACCTAATGTTGACAAGTGGGGCCATAAATAAGTATTGATATGGAAACATTAGTGCTGATGTTGGCTACCAATTCTATGTCTAACAGCATTCTTATCTGTGCTCATTGATCTCACTGGCTTGTGTTCTTTTAGGCTTTTCTGATAGTCCCATATTTCAAAGAGCTAATCTTTTCTGCTGCTTTGTTGACTGGCTTTGCATCCATTCTTAGCATTAGTACCAATGCATACTTTCAGTGAAAATTTACCATGATCCAGTTTATAAGCACATGACTCTTCCTGGTGGCATAAGCTCCATGTGCTGATTTTCCTTAAAAGGCGCCACTACTGACCCGTGCTCTATAGGTTATGAGTTGTTTTGCCAATAGAGGTCATAGATGGCTTTCATCTGTCACCCCTTCCTCCCTTAATTCCCTTGGAACCAACTACACAGTCATTCAAGACAACAGCTAGAAGAAGGCAGGAATCTGTGGCCGGGAAATATTGAAGTTCACTAGTCTGCGTGATGATTGAACCTGTGCCCTTGACTTGTGAACCCAGCTATCTAATGCTCCAACCAAGATACTCAAAGATGGAATAGGAAAACTGGAGGAGAACCACTCTTTGTCCTTAATTCAGAATATGCGAGTCTTTCATGGAGAGGTCTTTGGCCATGGAAACAATGCTTTACTTTTCACTCCCTAAAAACTACTTCTGTGAAGATGGTATTTTTCCCTGTGAGGTCAGCTCTCCAAGATTCAAAACCATCGCCTTTTCCATATTCAGATGTAGTCCAAAATCAATACTTTAGCCACTCTCATTACAAGCTGTTCAAGCAATCCTTCAAATTCAGTGATAAGGACAGCATCGGCACCACCTGCGATGACCACAGGCTTCTTCTACTATGAAGTCTATCGCTGTAGTCATCTCCAGCGTGGCCCATTACCATGAAAGATTTAGCAGCTAGGGTGTCATAATGCAATTGGTGCTGATGTTCATCAGGGTCTGTGATGCCTGTTTGTTCCCCTAACGCTCTTTGTGCTAGCAAGAAAGCTGATGCATCTAGTTGACCAGATTTCCAGGAGATAAAGATCTCCCAGTAGAAGAAAATCAGGAGTTCTTAGGAGGTAGCTGAAAGGAGTACTCTGGCCATATTTTTCTCAGCTCAGCCTCAGTCACCACGTTCCCTTCTAGTGATAAAAATCACTAGATTCGTATTGCTCAAAATACAATGTGTCCAAAGGCTGTGAAAATATATATTGTGTTACATTTAGAGAAATGCTGCATCTGAAGCATGATCTTTATTTTCATGTACGTGTATTATTTCACAAGAAGATCATCTATTAGAAGATGTTAGAATTCTGCTCACTATTTAAATGCAAAAATCACTCACTATATATTCTGTACCCATTACTAGGTAGAAAATAACAAGCCATTTGTGTTTCTACCAATCTACTTATTTTTATTAGCCAACTATAGTTTAATATGCAAGGATATAGAACTTCACTCTCCAATATGATAGTCACTAGCCACATGTGACTATGAGAACTTAAAATATAACTAGCCCAAATTGAGATGTGCTTTAAGTGTACAGTACACATTGGATTTTAAAGACTAAGTTAAAAAAAAAGTTATACTGATTACATGTGGAAAGAATAATATTTTGGATATATGAGTTAAACAAAATGTAGTATTAAAATTAATTTTACCCTTTTTCAAGCATTTTATTGTAACTACTATAAAATTTTAGATTACTTGTGTAGCTTACATTTGAGGCTTACCTTATATTTCTATTGGACAGCATTGCTATAGAAAATAAGGTGAACTAAAGAGAATAATGCCTATAAAATATAATAATGTCTAGCCCCACCTATCTCCAATATTCTCTTTCCTTGGAGGGCAAGGAAAGGAAAATCTGTTGACACTTATTGTACAAACCATGGACATCAGTGATTCAAATTCACTAAATTTTTGTCCTGGGTGAGCATTCAATGTTAATATTCTAAAAGAAAATTGTCACAGGCAATTTTAAGTTGGAAAGTATGGACTCAGCTTTGGTATTCAAAACCAAATAGGCCTGTGGGGTTATAAACAGGAATTTAAATTTAATTCTGCTCTTCCTTAAATCACCCTCTACTTCTACGGGAGCAGCCAGCCACTCTTGGGCAGCCTGAAGGTCAGTGGCTTCTAGGAGGGCAATAATTATTAAAGAATGCCATGGAGGATACGGGTGCTGTAAACGGTTTATAAACTATTGTGTTATCTTGTTCTTTTTGGAAGAAGTTATACTATCTTCAAGAACACCTCTTCTAAAGATCTACATTTAACATAGGATATGAGAAAGCAAAATTGCCCAGGGGTATCTGCTATTCTTCTAGCTATTGGAAGCAATTCTTCAACCTAGAGAAGGCAAGCCACCATCACAGCAATACTTACCACAAAGCCTCATCCTTTTAGAATTCCACTACATACATTTTCACTGTAAAACTCTAATAATCAGGATATTTTTTCACATATGCTTTAAAATGGTTTCAGAGAGGTTAAGTGACCTGCCTAATACCATACTGCAGAGCTGGAATTCAACCCCAGGTTTGGCTGACTCTGAGGCCCATGATCTTAACCAACTGAACACAAAACAATGGCTCCATCAAAATTATTGCCCCTGAAATTTCTAGAAGCTTCATAAAGAAGCCATATTAGCTATAAGGAAAATTGGAGCTCCTTTAATTCAGTCTACATATCTTACAGATGAGGAAAGTGAGGCTCAGAGGAATTAAATGTCCTGTCTAAATTTCCCATAATTAATTAGTGCAAAATCTGGAACCATCACAACTCCCAGTCTTTCCACTTCATGGTACCGCCTGGATAAAATATCCAGAGAGCTGGATGGCACATTTTCCCATGGCAATAGCTTTGGGAATATGATGCATTGAATTTTGGAGAGATATCCATGACACCACGTCCTATAAGAATGGTAAATTTGATGAGCAAGAACTTTAAAAGAATAGACAGAGAAGCATCTTCCATATCCTTTACCTAAGAGAAACTTCTGATCCTTGGTAGAAAAGCCATGACAGAGTGTTCAGGAATGAGCTTTTCGTAGCATTTATGGACAACAACTTCCTCTGTCTTAGGTCATTGGGAGTACTATGACAAAATACCATAAAATGGGTAGCTTGTAAACAACAGAAATTTGCTTCTTATGGTTCTGGAGGCTGAAATGTCCAAGATCAAGGCATCAGCATATTCGGCTCTGGGGTGGGCTGCTCATCTGGTTCATAGGTGTGCCTTCTCTCTGTGTCTTTGTATTGTGGAAGAACCAAGAAAACTCTCAGGGGCCTCTTCTATAAGGATACAAATTTCACTCATGGGGCTCTGCCCTCATGATCTAAGCACCTCCAAAAGGCCTCATCTCTAATACCAATAGATTAGGTTTTCAACATGAATCTGGGGAGGACACAGACATTCAGACCACAACACTATATTACCCTGTGTTATCTGATAAGTCTGCATCAAGTCTTGTTCTTTCCATATCATCTAGAAAATGATTATATAATTGACACAAATTACATCCTAATTAAGAGATTTGTTTTTCTGGACACGTGGTGGATTGTTCATAGTAAATTCTCAAACCCTTACTCCACATGTCCAGAGAATTCATTTCCTTGGGGCTCTCCAGTTAACTTGACCATTTAGTAGAACATCTCTTGAAAACATATCTTATATATGTCTTGAAAATCTATCTATACATATCTTGAAACATATCTTGAAACTGCAGATACTAATGCACTGTTTCTTCAAAATATTATGCCGCCAAATTCAATAATGCAAAGAGCAGTTTGTAAGTTTTCTTTTTTAAAGCCCCAAAGTCTTTTCTGGAGGAAATTTTATGTGAAACTCAAATAACAACAGCAAGAACAATAACATTAAAATGTACACGGAGTTTGCTTTGTGCCAAGCACTCTTCCAAGAACTTCATATGTGATAACTCACTTAATTCTTTGTGGTAGGTTCTATTATTATCCTCTGGATTTTATAGATGAGGAAGTATAGCCACAGAGAGGTTAAAAAACTTGTCCAAGCTCACAGAGTGAGTGAGCCCAGATGGTCTGGCTACGGAGCTTACGGACAGAACACTATGCATACTACCTTGATTTGGAAGCCTTATTTGATGCACAGGTGGGAGGTCAGGAGCTACCTGGTAAAATTTTGCTGGTATTCAAATGATCTAACCAGAAAAAGTGCAGGCACAAGGTTTACAGAATTCATGCAATAAGTACTATTCACCTCAATAAATCCCTTGAAGTTACAGAAAGAGAGAAAACAGATCTTTTTTTGAAATTTTATATTGTTCTCTGATAGGCCCTCTTTGGATGATAGCCATTATTAATTAAACAATGCCTGTCATTGTGCTAGGGGTTCTATACATATTATGTCATAGAGAGATAAGTATTATTACCATGAGTAGATGAGGAAACTGTGGTTCAGAAAAATTAGGCAATTGTCTCCAAATGACACAGGCAGTTAGAGGCAGAACTAAAATATGAGCTTTCATCTGCCTGCATCAGAATCTCAGATTCTTTCTACTTGTTTCCCCCTCAAATGACAAACAGATGAATTGGTAATAATAAAAACTAGGCTTTTTATGAACCCAAATCCATCAGCACAATCACTGCAAGGCCAATGGACCAGTGTCTCCAATTAATCAACTCTTATGGATAAGTTAAAGGGATTACTTTGCCAGTTACCACAAGAAATTTGCCCTTAAAAATAGGGTTCATGGGTTTATGGGGCACATGGCTAAACTATACAAGGCAATTACCTTGGGAACTTTCATATCTGTGCTTTGAACCATTGAATCCATTCACAAGTAAACCTAGTGTTTGGTAGCTAGTGCAAATGCTTGAGGCAATTTTTTTCTAACTTTCTCCAGAATAACTGTAACTTCAATTTGGGAACTTCAGTAAAATTAAGAGGCCGTTGTTTTACTAAGTCACTGCTCTTTCTTCTTTTTACTCATTTCCAATCCCTCCCCGCATTGTCAGCTCCAACACAGGGTTCATGCCACTGCCTGGCTAATATTCCTAAAATGTGCTTTTTGTTATGACTCTCTTTCTTTTGCCCAAGGTCTTTAAAATGTCTCCTCACTGCCTATGAGAGTAAGTTAAAACCCCAATCTGGCATTTTAAAATCCTACAAAGTAAGTATTTCATGTAATTTATATGACAATAATAACATGAATGAGGAGAGGGGGAAGGGAACTATACTGGAAGAAAATTTCTATATACTAATGAAAGTAAGCTAATATTAATCTAAACTAGATTGTTTAAAATTAACATGCATATTGTAATACCCAGAGCAACCAAAGATAACTCTCTCTCTCTCTCTCTCTATATATATATATATATATATTCTATATAGATGGATAGATAATATATATATATAGTTCTGATTTATATATCAGAAAATAAAGAAATGTAAATGGTACACTTAAAATATATATTTAACACAAAAGAGGGCGGTAGTGGTGGCACAAAGAACACAAAAAAGACATAAGATATATAGAAAACAAATAGCAAAATAAAAATAAATCATACTATATCAATCATTGCGTTGAATGTGAATAGATTAAGCATCCAATCAAAAGATAGAGGTTGTCAGACTAGATAATGAAAAAAAAAGGATTCGATTATATACTTCCTAAAAAGATACCCTTTAGATTCAAAGATAAAATAAGATTAAAAGTAAAAAGATAGAAATAGGAACACCATGCAAACAGTAACCAAAAAACAAGTGGGGTAACTATACCAATGTTAGACAAAATAGACTTTAAGATTAAAAAATATTTCTAGAGACAAAGAGGAAGAACATTTTATAATGTTAAAGTAATCAATTCAACAGGAAAATATAGAACAGTCATAAACATATGTGCATCTAACAACAGAGCCTCAAAATACATTAAACAAAACCTGATAGAAATAAAAGGAGAAAGAGACAATTCAAAAATAATAGTTGGTCACTTCATATTACACTCTCAGAAACTGATAGAACAATTAGACATAAAATCAGCAAGGATATAGAAGACTTGGACACTATTACCAACCAACTTGATCTATCATACATCTAGAGAGCATTCCACCGAACAACAGCAGAATACATATTTACTTCAAGTGCACATGGAACATTCTCCAGGACAGATAAACTAGGCTATACTACAAATCATAACACATTTAAAATAATTGAAATCATATAAAGTATGTTCTTCAATCAAATGGAATTAAATTGGAAATCGGTAACAGAAAAAAAAATTGTAAAGTCCACAAACATTTGGAAATTAAACAACATATTTCTTAATAACCCAAGGGTTAAAGAAGAAATCACAAGGGAAATAAGAACGTATTTTGAGCAGAATGAAAATGAAAATACATATACGAAAATTTGTGGGTTTCACCTAAACCAATGCTTGGAGAGAAATTTATAGTTTTAAATGCCTATATTTAAAAAGACAAAAGATCTCAAAGCAATTTACTAATCTTACATCTTAAGATCCTTGAAAAAGAAGAAGAAAATAAGCCCAAGGCAGTCAAAAGAAAGGAAACAATAAAGATTAGAGTGGTAAACCATTGAATTAGAAAACAGAAAAATAAATACATAAAATCAATGAAACCAAAACATTGTTTTTTGGAATCACTGACAAAATTGAAAAACCAAAATTCAGCCAGGAAGAAAAGAAGGATGACACATATCACAAAAATTAAAGATGAAAGAGCAGAATTACCACTGAATCTTTAGAAATTAAAATAATTATAAAGTACTAAGAACAACATTATGTCAACAAATTGGATAACTTAGATGACATAAATTCTTAAAAAAAGAATTACTCAAACTGACTCAAGAAAAAATAGAAAATTTGAATAACAAATAAAGAAAATAATTTAATTGCCAGAAAGAAGAGCCTGGGTCAAGATGGTTCACTGGTGAATTCTATAAACCACTTAAAGGAGCAATAATATCAATACTCTACAAATTCCCCTGAAAATAAAGGAGGAAGAAAAACTTCTGAAATCATTTTATGAGGGCATTCTATGAAGGCTGATACTAAAGTCCAACAAATACATCATCAAAAAAGCAAAAACCACAGACCAATATCCCTCATGAATATAGATACAAAAATCCTCAACAAAATGTTAGCAACCCAAATTCAACATATAAAAATAATTAACACAACCAAGTGGAATTTATGCTAGGAATGGTAAGATAGTTACGAGCTAAAACTCAATTAATATAAAACACCATATTAACAGAGAAAGAACAAAAACCACATGATCATCTCAATAGATACTGAAAACGCATTCAAAAAATTCTAACATCCACACATGATAGAAGCTCTCAACAAGCTTGGAATAGGCAGGAATTTCCTTAATGTGATAAAGCGCATCTATGTAAAACCTGCAGTGAACATCATACTTCCTCATAAAAGACTGAAGGAAGTCCCCTAAGATTGGGAACAGGATAAGAATGCTCTCTCACCACCTCTTTTCAACAATGTACTGGAAGTTTAAGCTAGTGCAATTAGATAGGAAGAAGAAATGAAAGGCATATAAAAGAAAGACATCTAGGCTGGAAAAAAAGAGGTAAAATTGTCTTTATTTGAAGATAACATGGTACCATGTGTAGAAACCCACAAACAAAGCCAAAGCTTAGAACTGAGAAGTACAGCAAGGTCACAGGATACAAGATCAACATACAAAACTAAATTGTATTTCTACATATGAATACAAAATCCAAAAATAAAATTGAGAATATGTTTCACAATAGCATCAAAAAGAATAAGATATTTAGGAATAAACTTTAAAATTATAGACTTCTATACTGAAAATTATAAAACATTGCTGAGAAGATCTAAACTAATGGAGATATTCTATATCTATGGATTGGAAGAGTCAGAATTAAGATGGTAATTATGCTCCAATTTATCTATGGATTCAATGCAGTACTTTTCAAATTTTCATCAGGCTTTTCCTTGTTGCGGTTTCAGAAATTGACAAGCTGATCATTAAATCTATATGGAAAGGGAAAGACCCAGAATGATAAAGGAATTTGAGAAAAGAACCAAGTTAGAGGACTTTCACTTACTCATATCAAAATTTACTACCAAGCTACAGTCATCAAGACAACATAATACTGGCATAAGGACAGACATATGGATCAAAGGAACAGAGTTGAGTCCAAAAATATATCCTTCTATGAATGGTCGATTGTCAATTGATATTCAACAAACCTACCTCAGAAATTCACTGGAGAAGCAATTCGAGTTTTAACAAATTGTACTGGTACAATAAGCTATTGCCTGCAAAAAACTGCAAAGAAGGAAGGAAGGAAGGAAGGAAGGAAGGAAGGAAGGAAGGGAGGGAGGGAGGGAGGGAGGGAGGGAGGGAGGGAGGAAGGGAAGGAAGGAAATCCTTACCTCACAGCACATGCAAATATTATCTCAATATGATTATAGACTTAAATGTAGGAGCTAAAACAATACAACTTACTGAAGAAAACAGAAAATCTTCAAGACCTTGTATTAGGCAAGGGTTTTTTTAGGTATAACATGAAAAGCATGATTCATAAAAGAAAAAAAATTAATAAATTGGATCACATCAAAATTCAAAATGTTTGTACTTCAGTAGACATCATTAAGAAAACAAAAATAAAAGCAACAAATTGGGATACAATATTTGCAAAATATGTATCCAACAAAGAATTTATGTCCAGAAATTACAAAGAACTCTTACACCTCAATAAGACAATCTAATCAAAAAATAAGACATACAGATGGCTAAGAAGCACTTGTAAAGCTCTTTAACATCGTTAGTTATTAGAAAAATGCAAATAGAAACCACAAGGAGACAGTTTCACACTCACTAGAATGGCTATAATTTAAAAAGTCAGGGCCAGGCACGGTGGCTCACACTGTAATTCCAGCACTTTGGGAGGCCGAGGCAGGAAGATCACAAGATCAAGAGTTTGAGAACATCCTGGCCAACATGGTGAAACCCTGCCTCTACTAAAAATACAAAAATTATCTGGGTGTGGTGGTGCATGCCTGTAGTCCCAGCTACTTGGGAGGCTGAGGGAGGAGAATCGCTTGAACCCAAGAGGTGGAGGCTGCATGAGCCGAAATCTCACCACTACACTCCAGCCTGGGTGACAGAGCGAGACTCCATCTGAAAAAAAAAAAAAAAAAAAGTCAGACAATAATAAATACTAGCAAAGATTAGAGAAATTGGTACTCTCGTACACTGCTGATATCAATGTATGAATGGTACAATCATTTTGGAAAATAGTTTAGAAGTTTCTCAAAATGCTAAATATAGTTAGCACATAACTCCAGCAATCCTGCTCTTAGGAATATACTGAAGAGAGATGAAAACAGGTGTCCACACACAGGAAGGGCAACATCACACACTGGGGCCTGTTGTGGGGTGGGGGGATGGGGGAGGGATAGCATTAGGAGATATACCTAATGTTAAATGACGAGTTAATGGATGCATCACACCAACATGGCACATGTATACATATGTAACAAACCTGCACATTGTGCACATGTACCCTAAAAGTTAAAGTATAATAAAAAAAAAAATCACTAAGTAAAAGGAAAAGATAAAAACCTTACATGTATGAAAATATATTTTGGGTATCAAAAAAGGTTGTAGAAAGAAAATCATTTTAAGTAAACAATAATAATATATGATAAATTTTTGTCCTAATGTAAAATGACTGGTCAATTTTTTAAAAAGTATAGGAAAAAAACAGAAAATATAAACATGTCATGAAAAGTCTGAGTAAGTCACAAAAGGTTTGGAAAGGACAAATATATAGAGGAAATTTTTACAAGTTGCCTACAATTAAAAGGAAATTATTTTTGTCTTTCTAAATATTGAGCTTTGATATTAAAAATACACTAATACAAAAGTATAAATTTGGTCCCCTATATTAGAATAGCAAGGTTTTCCTAAAGTATTAATCTACTCAGTAAAATTTGCAAGAGGTTTTGATTTAATTCTAAAGTCTGTTTTTTTAAAAATAAACTTTTCAACCATCTCCTAAACTGTGGATTTACAGTTACAAGCAATGTTTTTCTTGATTCTATACTCTTGGCTTCTCTTGATGTGTCTAAATTTCTCTAGGTAAGCAGGAAATTTCCCATGCTTTTACTAAAAGCCATGTATTTCCCTACTTAAGGTACTACTTTTCTTGTTTGCATTAAAAAAAAAAGTGTCCACCCAAAGACTTGAACATGAATGTTCTTAGCAGTATTATCCATAATAGCTAAAACTTGGAAACATCCTAAATGTTCATCAACTGGTGAATGAATACTCAAAATGTGGTATAACCATACAATAGAATACTATTCAACAATAAAAACGAATGAACTATAGACACATGTTAGAGCACTGATGAACCTCAAAAACATTATGCTCAGTGAAAGAAGTCTAACACAAAATACCATATATTGTATGATTCCATTTATATAAAATTCCCAGAAAAGGCAAAGATATAAATACAGAAAATAGATTAGTGGTAGCTGGAGGTGGGAGCAGGGACAAGCGAGAGGGATTAACAGCAAATGCATATGAGGAATCATGCCAGGATGATAAAAATGTTCTAAAACTAGTTTGTAGTGATGGTTGCACAACTTGGTAAATTTACTTTAAAAATTTGGAATTGTACACGTCAAAAGGGTAAATTATCTGATATGCTAAATATGCTGAATGAAGTTATTATAAAAAACATCCAAAGCTCAATCTAACATTTAAACTGAAAGTTCTATAAAATACACACTGATTTTATCTTACCCAAGACACAAAAACTGTGAGGGTACAAGAGTGGGGGCTCTGGAGTCAGACAGATCTGACTTCAAATCAGACTCTTCCACTGATCGGTGATGTGACTGAAGCAAGTGATTTTGCCTCTCTGAGATTTATAATATTCATCTGTAAAATTGGGTCAATAAATGGCATTTCCTTGCAAGATCGTTATGAGAATTAAAGGAGGCAGGGTTCATAATGCATTCAGCAAATGCTAGGCGTAGAGTAAATCCTTACTCATTGGTAGCTAAAATCATTAGCTACATTTTCAAATTATGTCTAGGCTTTTGCAAAATAAATTCTGCTTCAGCCATTTTTGTTAAATGATTACCCCTAGACATTCTTAATCTGGCAATTGTATTGTCACTCTCTTCACCTAAAGGTCTCTACCTCTCCTGCCACCAAAACTACTTATTTTTCAAGCTCCTTCTAAGCATTTCATTCCACTAGGGACCTTTCTCTCCTAAACTCTTGCAAATTACTATATCCATATCACTCACGTGAATCATAAGCACACTCATACTATTGCCATTTACCTTCTCCTCAGCGTATATTTTGATTCATGTACTACCACACTCCCCCTTGCCTGAAGGCTCTAAGGTATGGAATCATGCTACGCTTGCCTAGTCAGCTCAGGTGTAACTTTTAAATCCTTCTTCACCATCGTTCCTCGTAGCCAGAGTGGCAGGTGATTTGACAATTACTCTCCCTGAATCTAGATAAAATCTTTATGGTTATATATTTGCATCAAGCATTGCTCAGAGATTGTGGAATAAATAAAAATGTTTAGGAAAAAGTAAAAGTCCTTTAAAAATACATATTAAGGTATTTGTAAAGTATATATTGTTAACATCCTTCTTTAGCTGCTGACAAAGAAGCCCATGACTATATCTTTTTACCCTGCTTTCGAAAGGGTTAAGAATCCAAGACTAGTAGATATTGACTCAGCAAAAATAGGCAAGAAAATAAGTTTAGGTGTGTTAAATATCTAACTTGTAAAGAAATTCTGACCCCTCTGTTAAACTCTATTGAACTCTCTCAAAATACTGCAAACATTAAGCAGCAAATTAGTGAGTGAAGCTATGGGCTACAGTTGATACAATTAATCTTTCTTATTAGCAACAACTTAGAATTTCTGTTTCTTAAAGTAGAAGGATGCTTTGTAAGAATATTTCCCCTTCTTTCACTTTCCATAATTCTTCCAAAGGAAAAAAATCAGACATTTTCCAGAAGTTTAGACATCAAAATTTCAACCAAAAGACGTGTCTTTATCACAGGAAGTAACTGTTCTTGCTAAGGTTTTCATTCTTCAAACGATTTCTAAATTGCCCCCTTCTTTTTTTAAAATACATTTACAACAGATAACGACCTACATCCTTCCATTATTTGTCACTTTTGATAAGATCTTCACTTTTCTCATTTATTCTTTGGTCTTGTCTCTATCAATTATGAGTTATTGAAAATTTTGATAAAACTTCATGGTTATCCTAGTTGGAGACTTGGAGCAGCAGTTTCCTGACCTTGCCTGAACACTGACTGTGTGTGTGACTGACCCTGGATAAGAGAGACTTTCAAATATACACTGGGCTCAAAATACTCGACTGCACAGTCATGTTGAAAAAATAACTGAGACCACAAGTATGAAAATACTTCAGTGATTTGGGATCAAAATTCAAATTCATTATTATGTTCATTGTATTTCCTCTTCAGCTCTGAATGGGTGGGTGCACCAGAAACAAACCCTCATCTGACCCCTGAAGTTCAAAGATACCACCTGGTTAGTGGATTTCATCTTTTCTTGTATTCATTAAGTAGGGGAATGGACTTAGTAAATTAAACTTGGGTCTTTCTGTTTGGAAGGAGGCAGGGATTCAGGGCAGAGGGTCCGTTTTGAGTCTTGGCTCCAATACATAAAGCTTTGAGCAAATTGCTTGAACTCTGCAGTCAGTGTCCTCATCTGCAAAATGGGAGCAAGGATCAAAGGTTATGAAACCCTTGAGTGCTGCTTAGATGTAAATGCTTATTAAATATTTAGCAACTCTATTTCAAAAGGATGCATGTTCAATATTTGAGGAGCTCTAACACCTATTAGCCCTATTATTTGTTCCATTGTGTATTTCTCAATAAGCTCTCTCTTCTGCCCTCCACCCTTAGCAGAAACTGGATTTTCAAAACAAATCAGTTTTGCAAGAACAAAGAAAGAGAGAGACTGATTTGCCAACATACGAAAACTAAAAGGAGATTGTTAAAAATGGCTTGTATGTTATTACAGCAGAATCTGAAAGAAAGGGGTAGAAAGAAAGCTTCATTACTGCCCAAGCCAATTTGACTTCTGCAAACCTAATTAAACATGCCTTGAGTATATAAAATATATCATCCTCAGATAACACCATACTGTTAAATTCTTCATCTTATTAAGAGCTTGCATTAATGCTTCTTCAACATAAATTTTATACCCAGACAGGTACTGTTTGAGAAGGCTCACAATAGGAATGACCTAAATTAGGGTGACAGAGGCAAAAGATGGATCACCAGTGACTGTCTCAACAAGAAGAGGAATGAAGATTCCATCTTCCATTATGGCCCAATTCTAATGTGATAACATTATCTCCTGAAAGAGCTTCCTTCCTCAGGCCTTAGGCTACCCTGGAACTTTGCATTGGGCTGATGGATTTCAGAATCCAGAGAAATAAACCCCAACCCCCAGAGTCATGATGTCAATACCCAAAGGCCCCTAGGGACCCTTGAAACCATTCTTTACAAATGAGGAAAATGAGGCCCAAATAGGTGACATGACCGAGGTTGCAGATATAGGTACCTATTATAGCATTTTGAGAGAAAAGAAAGCTAATATATGTAAGCCAATATAGGTGTATGATATCCACCAGAACTATTTGACCACTAAACATACAAATAAACAAATTTTAAAAAAAATGAAATGTTATCAAGTGATCTGATTGGTCCATACCTCTCACATTTTCCTTTGCTGTCCTAAAACATTATTCTGTTTCATGTCATGAACCCCTACCCTTTAGATATTACCTCCCCTATGCATTTTTCTCTCCAGCTTATATTTAAGTTTTCCCTGGGGATGCCCCTCTCCATAGGATCAAAGGTAAAGCCAAAGTCAACAAAAGTAGCATGGCCTACCATAAGATTCCACCATAAGTGACTACTAAAATCTTTACCAGTTTAGTGACTACTAAAATCTTAAAACAAGTTCAACTTATATAACTACCCTAAACTTTCATGGTTTCCTCCATTGCTAACTAAATCAAAGTCAAACTTCTTTAAGGAGACTGATGTTCAAGGCCATTTGCTCAAGTACCCAGAGTCATCTTTTATTATTTTCCTATGCTCTAGCCCAGGCAATCTTAATTTGACTGTACAACTGGAATCACTGGAGGAGCTTTAACAGCTGATGAATGCTCAGACCCAACCCCAGATCAATTCAAGTATAGTCTCTTGTTAGTGGGAGGGGTACATGAGAGGCAATGTAATACAGTGCTTAAGAGCACAGCCTCTGGGACCAGACAGCCTGGCCTTACGACTTGGCTATGCCTCTTACTTGTTGTATGGTCATAGGCAAGTGACCTGTCCTCTGCCTCAGTTTACTCTAAGATGAGGAAGATAATAGACCACTTTTGTAAGAATATTCTGAGAATTAAGTAAACTAACACATGCAAAGTACATAGAATTATGTCTAGCACATAGAAATCCCTATATAGTATTGCTATTATTATAATACTTGAAGATATGGGACAGTGATTTGTTTATGAGGATTAATACATTTTTCTGATTTAAATGTAATTAAATATTGCTTTAAATAGCCCCTAACACTGTGCTGGAAAAAAAAAAAAGTCAGTTTCAAGGAGTATTTTGGTATTACAGAAGCTCCAGCATTTAATACTGAGAACAAACATCCTGAAAAAAAATAGCAGGATAAATGAAACTTCAAGACATTATGCTAAGTGAAATAAGTCAGACACGAAAGGACAAATATTGTCTGATTCCACTTATATGAGGTACCTAGAGTAGTCAAATTCAAAAAGTAGAATAAGTATTCTGGAATGGGGAGTTTTGGGGGAAAGAGGAGTTATTGTTCAATGAGTTCAGTGGGTACAGCATTTCAGTTTGAGACGATGAAAAAGCTCTGGAGAGGAAAGTTGGTGATGGCTGCACAACAGTGTGAATGCATTGAATGCCACAGAACTGTACGATTAAAATGGTATGCTTTATATTATGATATTTTACCATAGTAAAAAGAATGTTGAGAGTTTTTTAAAAATCACAAAAATATAGAATATATTTAATATAGTTTAGGTGTAGTTAAATGTAGTTTTCCCTGATTACAAGATTACTTTTGGTTTATTAAAATCCCACATGTATTCTTTCATCTCTTTCATGTTCCCCAGGTGAAGGCCACATTTCAATAATTTTTTTTAAAATTTATGACCTCACTTTTAATAGGTACAATGGGAAATTGACCCAACCACAAAAACATTCCTCAGTGGTATCCGTTGCAGCGAACTGGAGCTATAGAGAACGCTCTGTGACTTGCAGGGTTCCCCCAAACAGAAAATCCTGAGCATTAATAGGGAAAATTTCACTGACATTGTAAAGTTTCTGTAGAGTTGACATTTGATTGATGCTGTGACAGCTTTTTCAAACCTTATATACTGTCAGTGCAACCATATTAGAGACCGCTCTTGACTTTGTAAAGTCATTTAAAAAACTTAGGCGGGGCTGGGGTGAGGATTAAAAAAACACTTCACTGACATCCCAAGGGCTCTTATATTGACAGAATAACGCCCCTCACCTTGGGATCATTTCCTTGGGAGAAAAAAAATATATGTGTATAATATATATACCTTCTAGGGACAATGTGTTGGCTCTGCAATTCCTTCAGATTCATTAAAGGGCCAATGGAATGACGACTGCATGCATTTACGCATCGCGTGAGACACTTCTACTGAAATTCAATTGTGACTGTGAATGCTTCAGACCAGACACAATTTTAACATTTGCTGCCAGTGGAGTGGGAAGACCAAATAGCTATTTCATATTCACATTTCCCTTTTCCAATTGATTGTGGCACTCCCCCTGGAACGCCCCCATATTACAACAGCTCTAACTTTCCAATTCATTTTCACTGGAAAAGTCTAAACATGAAGCAATACCTTCTACTCTACCAGTCACTGTGGTTCCCCTAAGGGTATTTTTGTGTTGAAGCAAGTCACTGAGTAGCAGACTGATAGCTTTTTGTCTTCTAAAGCTCATTGACTAAGAAAATAATACACATAAAGGCAGTCTATTCCAACAATATCTCAAGGGGAAAATAGTCTATTGCCACCCACTTTTAGTGATGGTGACAGAGAGGGTTAGATAATAAAGCACCTTGGGGTCTGCAGAAAATAACATGCCAATACTATATGTTTTGATGGAAAAAGTAAAAGAAAAATTATAAAAACCATACTTGTTTAGGACATATAGAAGAAGGTACCCACTGTCACTTTTGATTAGAAGAGTGCTTAAAAAAGATCCATTGGTAGCAGGCATTTCACCCAACTTGTACATTGGTTTACTAATTGAAAATTCAAAAATGCAAGGGGCATTGAAATGGCATTTTGTTATTCAGAAAATGCCACCTATTCATACTTTTAGGGACTGTCAATGCTCAAAGCCATATACTTGATATGGTGACTTGAAATCCTCCCAATTGTTTGATGATTTTTTTTTCATGGTATTGCAAATCAAGTGTTCAATTTCAATAGAGAAATATTTTAAAATTTTAAGGATAAACATATTTCTGCAACAGGTGCCAGAACTGTATCTTATTTTATAAATATTTTTACTCTAACCTGCATAAAAGCAGCATAATTAGGAAAAAGGATCAAGGAACATGGAATTATATTTCTGTTTAGAATTTTATAAACACAGCTATGCTTTCCTTTTAGTGCTGTGATCTGCAGCTGTAAAACATCCTTAACACTATTTTTTAATAATATGATTTTACTTAAAATTGCTTCCTTCCTCTATATATGTGTTTCTATAAAAAACAAACTTACGTTTAAAAATTTTAGACTCATTTTAGAGAGATTGAGAAACAACTCACTTATGTACTCAAAGTCAAAAATTCTAGAGCTTCGTGTTTAAAATGACAATAAAAGCAGAAAGCAAATAAAACTGAATGATTATGCAAAAAAAAGAAAAACAACCCATTTACATGATGAGACGATGGCATTATAAGCAATTTTTTCTTACATTTATCTTATTTGAATATTGTATTTTGAAGTAAAGAAATACTAAAATGTATCACTGTTTTATCATTTACCAAGTGTTTTAACATTTCTTTATTTTCCCAAGACACCATAAAGATGGGTAGTGCAAAGACTATTGGTTCTGTTTTGTGGTTGAGGATGATGTTCTTAGAGACTGAGGCAAAGAAAGGAGGAAAACATAGCCTTATAGCATCTCAACTTGAAGGATGACAAATACACGTAAATCAACTGAAATCCAGATGGGATTGTAACTCATAATAATAGAGCTCTTCATGCTGGCAGTAGCAAAGAATCATTTCTAGCATCCAGCTTTGTTCAGCATTCCCAGAACCAGCCTCATGGAGCAGAACCCAAAAGTACTTCCACCAGCTGAACACTCCCACACCATCCTCAGAAGTCTGAGCTCCAGCACCAAGGAGTCTCTTCCCAGATTCCTGGTGTGATAACCCCAACTTCTTCCCTTTTTTCTTCGAGTCTTAGGCATGATTGCTGCTTCCTGTAGTCATTAGTTTTTCATTACCTCAGTTTTCTCCTTTTGCTCTTTGAGACTTCTCATACCTGTTTAACCAGTTCCCTCCATTAAATTATCTCTGTTGAAATAAAGTGGGTCTGTTTTCCTGGCTGGATGCTAATAGAAACATGTAAACAATACATATTTTAAAACATTTATTTGTGTGTATATCTATATATCTATATATAGATATATATATTTCAGTTAATCTGATAACCCAGAATGTCACATTTTTTAGTATAGCCCCACTCAAAAAAATTGAACATTTATTCACACAATTCTGTGTTCCTGGATATTTGTTATTTGTAGCCTTTAAGGGGATGGCAGCTAGCCAATTGTCTTCCCTCCATATTTCCCAGGCTCCAGTGTTAAATGGGCACATGGCTTCTCTTCATATGTGCGTTTTACAAAATGAGGCATCCTCATCACTGAAGCTAAAACAATGGTATTACATGTAGTTTATTGTCACTCATGTAATCTTACAGTTACCTCTAATAATACTCTGCATGTGATTACATCCAGAGTACAAAGTAAATAGCTATATTTTTTTCTAGAATAATGGAATGAATCCTGCTAATCTATTTCAAATTTAAACATATGGCACTTGGGGCCAAATTCAGAAACAAAGCCAACTATGGTTCAACTCCTCCGAGCTTCAGCTTGGTCTTTATTTTGCAGTATTTTAACTAACATCATATTTCTAAAGATTTCAAGGGGTACGTGATACTTGGATAAGAACTAGCTCTAGCAAAATAATATTCTGATGAGTTAAGTGTAAATGAATCAGAAACATACGAACTGTATTTCCCTTGAAACACACAGGGATTTAAAAGTTAATGGAAAAAGTGCTGGCAACTCACATTTAGAGCTTTTATTGAAACCAGGATGTTTGAATAAACATTAGACATTCAACTAACTGAAACTGAAAAAGGGTTCACCAATCCTTAATTATAACAGTGCTTTAAATGATGAGGAAACATGTCACATTCAAGTTTCAGACAGAAAGCTTTACTTGGCAGACATACTTTTGGTTCGAAAAACCTCTACAGTCATATTATGGCAACCAACTGAGATATTAAAACAGACAGTGAAGTTTTAAACTCAGTCTGGCAAGCACCACGAGACAATAACTACCAATTGGAAATTTAAAAAAGAAAAAAAGGAGTGGTGAGAGGGTAATGATTAAGTTTTGAAAGAAAGAGCTGGACACATAATTTAGAGAGTATGCCTTCTTAAATGGACTAATAATGAGCTAATCACATAAGAGCTGAAGAGTAGCGTATGTTTGGGTTTCTGCTTTCTGATCAGGGGTTGTAACTTGGGGCCACAAACCAAGATAACTTGTTAAGTAGGAAATGGACAGACCTGTGATGGAATTTTGATTTCTCTGATGCCTAATGTTGAATTAAGCCAATAGTGGTATAAGTGGAACTTGTACGATAAGACAGCTTGGGACAACGTAATGCAAATTCCCCATGGCCTAAAAACCACCTCTGGCAGCTTGTCCAGAGCCCCGCTTGAAATAAATCAGAAGCAAAGTTAACTGTATGATAGTTGTCAAATCTTAGCATGCATCAGCCAAACCTTAGCTTGCATCAGAATCATCTGGAAAGCTTATTAAAACATGGATTTCTGCCTGCCCCACCTGCTACCCCCTGCTAAGTTTCTGCTTCAGTAGGTCTGGGGTGGGTCCTGATAATCTGCATCTTTAATGAGCTCCCAGCTGAAGCTGATGCTGCTGGTCTGGGCCATCAACTGAGAACCACAGGCTCAAACACATTATTAGGGACTGTTCTAAGCCACTACTAACTGTAGAAGCAGGTTTGCGTCTTTACATTAGCAAACTAGAAAAGGGCTTCAGGGTTACTAGCTCTGCTTTGTCCCCTAACAGACCAGACAAGCTTAAGGAATTGTCTGGTATATAATGAGACTAACAGCTTTACATCAAAATCAACATAAATGGTTTGTAAACTAAATACCTATTAGAAATAGCTATAAGAAAGATTTTAAAAATAAACAAACTGGGAGTCACTCTTTTCACCACATTTGACCTTCTGCTGAGAAACAATTTTCAGAACTTCTTTTTTTTTTTTTTTTTTTTTTTTTTTTTGAGACGGAGTCTTGCTTTGTCGCCCAGGCTGGAGTGCAGTGGCGCGATCTCGGCTCACTGCAAGCTCCACCTCCCGGGTTCACGCCATTCTCCTGCCTCAGCCTCCCGAGTAGCTGGGACTACAGGCGCCCACTACCACGCCCGGCTAATTTTTTGTATTTTTAGTAGAGACGGGGTTTCACCGTGTTAGCCAGGATGGTCTCGATCTCCTGACCTCGTGTTCCGCCCGCCTCGGCCTCCCAAAGTGCTGGGATTACAGGCGTGAGCCACCGCGCCCGGCCCAGAACTTCTAACTAGCCTGATAGATCAAGCTCCAAAATTGGTGTCTTTAGAATAATTTTGACGGAACTTGTTCTTTGTGAGCGACACAATGTGCTGCACAACTTAGCCAACCAGCATTATTCCTCGCCTTCCATAATAGATGCATTCACGTCCCTCTGGCTCCTGGTATTTCACCAAATCTCAGATGGCAGAATCTCAGAAATCCATTCCAAACCATCACGCTTTCTGCAGGAATCATGCTATCATTTGGATATTTGTTCCCCCAATCCTCAAGTTGAAATTTGATCCCCAGTGTTGGAGGTGGGGCTTAGGAGGAGGTGTTTGGGTCAGGGAAATGAATCCCTCATGAATGGCTTGGTGCTGCCCTCAAGGTAGTGAGTGAGTTCTTGCTCTAGTAGGTCCCATGAAAGCTGGTTGTTAAGAAGAGGTTAGTACCTATCCCTTCGCTGTCTCTTGATTCCTCTCTGGCCATGTGATCTGTGCACACACCAGCTCCCCTTCACCTTCTGCCATGAGTGGAAGCAGCCTGAGGCCTTCACAAGATGCTGGCACCATGCTTCTTGCACAGTCTGCAGAATGGTGAGCCAAATAAACCTCTTTTCTTTATAAATTACTCAGTCTCAGGTATTCCTTTATAGCAACACAAACAGACTAAGACAAATTACTTGTACAAGCTATTGCACAAGATTTTTAATTCTGTAATTGAATATCTGCAAGAGTAAGAAACAAATTACCTTTCATGACAAAACGTACTTTCATTCTGAGGGTAATAATTCATGTATAGTTTCGTGTGTGAACTTGTTTTTATTCCTCTAAGGTAAATACCTACTAGGGAATAGCTAGGTTATACAAGTGTGTATTTAACTTTACTGGAAACCACTGAACTATTTTCCAGAATGGCTATGTAATTTGGCATTCCCATCAGTAATGTTTGAAAATTCCAGTTGCTCCACATTCTCACCAGTGCTTGCTATAATCAGGGTATTTAATTATAGCCTTTCCAAAAAATGTATAGTGGCATCTGATCTTGGGTTTAATTTGCATTTCCTTAATGGATAATGATATTGAGCATCTTTTCATGTGCTCATCTGCCTTCTGTGTATCCTCATTGGTAAATTGTCCAAATTTTGCCCATTTTCAAATTTCTCACTATTGAGTTTTGAGGGTTTTTTATAAATTCAGGCTATAAGTCCTTTGTTGGAAATGTAATTTTTAAATATTTTTATCCCAGGCTGCAGTTTGATTTTCATTTTCTTAACAATGTGTTTTGCAGAGCATAAGATTTTAATTTTGATGATGTCCAACATATAATTATTTTCTTTTAGGGATTGATTATCTTTTGATGGCATGTCTAAGAATTCTTCACTTAACCACAGATTACAAAGTTTTTCTCCATGTTTTCTTCTAAAAGTTTTATAATTTTATGCTTAGATGAAAGATCCATTTTGAGTTAATGTTTATATAAGGTATGAGATTAGGTCAAGGTTTATTTTCTTGCATATGGATTTTCCATTGTTCCAAGACTATTTGTTGAAAAGACTATCCTTTCTCCAAAGAATTGCTTCATCTTTTTAAAAAACTCATTTGGTATACTCATGTGAGTCTATTTCTGGACTATATTCCAGTCATCTACGTGTGATCCCTTGACAATAACACACAGTCTTGACTATTGCAGCTATACAGTAAGTCCAAAAATTGAGTAGGTAGATTCTTCTGGATTTATTCTTTTTTCAAAATTGATTTTGACCATTGTAAATCTCTTGTCTTTTCATAAAAATTTTAGAACCAGATATTCTATTCTTACAAAAAATTATTCTTGAATTTCAAATGAAATTTTATTAAATCTATAGCTCAATTAGGAAATAATTGATATCTTCCCTATGTATAGATCTTCCAATTCATGAACACCAGATGTAGCTCCATTTATTTAGTTCATTTTTTATTTCTTTCATCAGTGTTTTATAATTTTCAGCAAATAGCTTTTAAGGATGTTTTGTCAGATTGGTAACCAAGTATTCCATTTTGCAGCAGCTATCATAAATAGTAATTTTTTAAATTTTGGTTTCCTATTTTTCAATGATATTGTCTAGAAATACTACCAATTTTTGTGTTGATTATGGATCCTGTCTTTGATAGACTCACTCATTTCTGAGAATATCTTAAATATTCCTTGGGATTTTCTACATTAATAATTATATCATCTGTGAATAGGTGATGGTTTTATTTCTTCTTTTCCAATATGAGTGCCTGTTATTTCTTTTTCTAGCTTGGTTGTACTGGCTTTTCCTAGCTTGGTTTGCAGTGTGATGTTGAATAAGAGTGAGGAAAGTGTACATCTTTGCTTTGTCCCCTGTCCTAAAGGGAGAACATTTCTCTATAAGACAGCCTGTTAAGTAGGTTGTTAGCCGTAGGTTTTTTAAAAAATAGATTTTATCAGATTGAAGAAATTTTCTTACATTTCTAGTTTGCTGGGAGATTTTATTATTAATGGTTTTGAAATTTGTGGAATCATTTTTCTGCATCAGTTGATATATTCATGTGGATTTTCTTATTTAGGCTATTAATCTAGTGGATTACATTGATTGACTTTTAACTATTGAACCAGCCTTGCGGTACCAGAATAAATCCCACTTGGTCATGGTGTATTAATTTTTATAAACTGCTGGATATGATTAGCTAATATTTTCTGAGGATTTGTGTATCTATGTTCATGACAGATATTTGCCTATAGTTTTCTATTTTTGTACTGTCTTTGGTTTTAATATTGGGGTATTCTGGTGTCATAAAACATGTTGGGGGGTATTTTCTCCTCTTCTCAAGATTGGGTATAATTAGGATTATTTCTCCTCTAAATGTTTAGTGGAATTATCCAGTGAAATTATTTGGGTCTGAAGAGTTCTTTTTCAGAAAGTTTTTAGCTATGAATTCAATATCTTTAATAGTAGAAGACTATTGAAATTACCCACTTTGTACTGGGTGAGCTTTGGCAGTTTATAGTTTTTGGGGAAAAGGTAAATTATTTTGCTGAATTGGTATGCTTTGAGTTGTTTGTAGTATTCCTTTATTATCCTTTTAATGTCTGTAGTGATGTCCTCTCTTTTACTCCTGGTGTTAAGAATTTGTGTCTTTTCTCTTTGTCAGTTTTCTTAGAGGATTGTCAATTTTATTGATAGTTTCAAAGAATCCACTTTCAGTTTCATTTGATATTTTTATTCTTTAATTTTATTTCTATTTTTTAAATTTCATTGATTTCTCCTATCTTTATTATTTCTTCATTCCTGCTTATTTTGGTTAACATTTCTCTTTTTTTCTAGTTTCTTAAGGTGGAAGGTAAGATTACTTCTTTGAGATCTTTCTTCTTTTCTAATATAAGCAGCTAATGCTATAAATTTTCATTTAAGTACTGTTTTAGCTACAACCCACAAATTTTGTTATGTTTTGTTTTTATTTTTGTTTAGTTCAAAATATATTCCAAATTCCCTGAGATTTCCTCTTCGGCCCATGGATTATTTAGAAGTGTGTTGCTTAATTTCCAAGTGTTTGGAGTTTTTTCTGTTATCTTTCTCTTATTGGTTTCTGGTTTTATACATTGTATTCAGAGAGCATTTTTAATGATTTCAACTATTTTAAATGTGCTAAGATTTGTTTTATGTCCCAGGATATGATCTGTCCTGAAGATGCTCTACATACTTTGAAAAGGCTATTATTCCATTGGTTTTTGATGGAAGGTTTTAAAAACGTCAATTTGATTCCAGTTGGTTGATAGTGTTGTTCAGTTCTGCAGCCTTACTGATTTGCTGTCTGCTAGGTTTTTCAATTACTTTAAGAGGAAGTTTAAAATCTCCAGCTACAATTGTGGACTTGTCTGTTTCCTTTCATTTCTGTCAGTTTTTGCTTCAGGAATTTTGAAATTCTGTTGTTAGGTGAATTCAGCATGTGAGGGCATCTGGAGGATAATAAGCGCATTGGGTTTTCTGTGCCCTGAGATTTTCAATGGCTGCAGCAGTCCTGGGTAAGAATGAAGAAGAAGCGGGCAAAGCAGGAGGTAAGGGGAGAAAGATGGGTAACAGATTCTAAACATACTTGTGTGGCCCTAAGAATTAGTTGGTGGGCAACGGGGAGCAAAAAGAGACATTTAAGCAGACAGTAACTGTATTAGTCTGTTTTCATACTGCTGATAAAGACATACCCGAGACTGGGCAATTTGCAAAAGAAAGAGGTTAATTGGACTTATAGTTCCACATAGCTGGGAGGCCTCACAATCATGGCAGAGGCAAGGAGGAGCAAGTCACATCTTACATGGATGGCAGCAGGCAAAGAGAGAGCTTGTGCATGGAAACTCCCATTTTAAAAACCATTTAGATCTTGTGAGACCCATTCATTATCACAGGAACAGCATGGGAAAGATCTGCACCCATGATTCAATCATCTCCCACTGGGTCCCTCCCACAACATATGGGAATTATGGGAGCTACAAGATGAGATTTGGGTGGGGACACAGAGCCAAACCATATCAGTAACATAATCAGATTTTTATTTCTGAAGTATATTTTGGAGGACATTGTAGATAAAGTTCAGGATTCCACAGGGGGAGATATGAACTTGAAATACATGCATACATAATTCTAATGAATGGACTTGGGAATCTGATGACAGCAGCATTGGAAGGGGTGAATTTTATTAGTTTAGATCAGAAAAGCATTCAGAAAGAAATAGACCTTGTATATACACACCAGCACTGGGACCTACTATAGTTTTTCTCTGTATGGGTAAAGAGGGGAGAGAGAATTATTTTATATATAGCAGTTCAGCATACTCATTATAAAGTTAGCATTAAAAGTTTAATGGAAAGGCCAATTTGCCAATTTGCTGCCTGTCCCTGTGAATGGCCTTATTAATAAATAATGCATATTGTTTAATGAAAAAAAGTCAAGGTAAAAATATAAAACATTTAAATGGGATGTCTTCACAAAAGGTCATTGCCCTTTCCAAATATTTTTTGATGAGTTCTTCTACCAAGGAAAGTTGTTTTTAAATGCATAGTTAGCATACAATGCATACTCCAGCACCTTAAGAATATCTAAGTGTACTTTGATAGGAATCCAAAGTTGTCTTCAAAAATGTTTACCAAAAGTCAAAATGATGGTCTGCCACTTATGTACTTATAAAGGTCTACAAATAATAATAAACAATAACTTCTCACAAAATAAGAAGTTTATCATATGCTGTCCTCGCAGGACAGCAGAAAACAGTTGCTACATCAAAGGAATGTTGAGAGGAGTTGAAAAGAAATTATTTACAAAGATGTGGTCAGGGTTCAGGGAAATCAACAAAGAATGGTGAAACACACCAATGCTAGCAACTGCAGGGAGCTCACTCTTTGACTTGAAGGACTACAAGGAAGGAGTGATTTCCAAAGTAACTGTGAAGAACACCCTCTACTCTCACCCAGCAAACTGCTGGAGTGTTACTTCACTCTCCTTCCACCCTCTTACTCTCTGCTGGAAACCCCCATTGGCCAAACCCAATAGGATGCAATGGATTGACCCACAGAGGTGAACCTCCTGGAGCAAGGAACAGGGTAGAGAAGAATAGAGAGTAGATTGGCAGGGTGAGGGATGGCCAGACAACTGAAAGCATTGAGAATGGGTACACGAAAAACAAAATTCTTATTGGGCATTTCATAATTGAAATAATTCCACCTCCACTGGCCATTATACACACGCACACACATTCACACATATACCCTAATTCTTCTTATGGAGAAAATAGTTATAAGTCTCATGTGTATTTTTTTTTTTTTTTTACTAAAATTCAAGCCTTTGATTCTCCTAGTGCCAGTTGAAAGACTGATGTTGTACATTAGAATTCCAAGCCCAGATGTTTCATCACATGGATAAATTATGTTACTTTCTAACAAATATAGTTACAAGAACTATACTTGCATTTGACCATTATATTAACTGATTGGGCTTGGAGTTGGGAAAGCAAATGGTCAAGTAACAAGTCTAAAATTCTCATGCATCCCTGAAAGTAGCTAAATGTCTCAATGATTTAAAGTGTTTGAGGCTTTAAGTGGTTCATTCAGAAGGCAAACTGAGATCATTCTGAGTCCTTGTCTTTTTTTATCATCACTTGATCACAATCCCTCTAATGAGATGAAGGGCTTCTTCTCTGTGAAATAGGGACTCAAGTATGCTTAAAGCAATTGAATTATGTTTCTTTTGTACAGGTGATTCACCGATTTGCCACCTTTTATATCCCTCAGGATTTGGCTGGGGCAGGAGCTCACTGGTCTTATCCACTACTGAAACCTTAAGAATGAGCATAGTGCTTCCCACACAACAGATACCATGAAGATATTTTTTTGACTGACAAAATTAATAAATTTTATTTTTTATTTTTTGTCAGATTTTTTTTCCATAGGTTATTGGGGAACTGGTGGTGTTTGGTTACATGAATAAGCTCTTTGGTGGTGATTTGTGAGATTTTCATGCACCCATCACCCGAGCAGTATACACTGCACCCAATTTGTAGTCTTTTATCCCTCACCCCTTTCCCACCCTTTCCCCCTAAGTCCCCAAAGTCCATTGTGTCATTCTTATGCCTTTGCATCCTCATAGCCTAGCTCCCACTTATGAGTGAGAACCTATGATGTTTGGTTTTCCATTCCTGAGTTACTTCACTTAGAATGATAGTCTCCAATCTCATCCAGGTCATTGCAAATGCCATTCATTCATTCCTTTTTATGGCTGAGTAGTATTCCATCATATACATATATATACCACAGTTTCTTTATCCACTCGTTGATTGATGGCCACTTGGGTTGGTTCCATGTTTTCGCAATTGTGAATTGTGCTGCTATAAATATGCATATGCAAGTATCTTTTTCTTATAACGACTTCTTTTCCTCTGGGTAGATACCCAGCAGTGGGATAGCTGAATCAAATGGTAGTTCTACTTTTAGTTTTTTAGGGAACCTCCACGCTGTTTTCCATAGTGGTTGTACTGGTTTACATTCCCACCAGAAGTGTAGAAGTGTTCCCTATTCACTGCATTCACACCAACATCTATTATTTTTTCATTTTTTTATTATGGCCATTCTTGCAGGAGTAAGGTGGTATCACTTTGTGGTTTTGATTTGCATTTCCCTGATCATTAGTGATGCTGAGAAATTTTTGTATGTTTACTTTTTTAATAGATTAACAAACAAACTAGACAGGCAACATAGCACTAGGAAGGACATCTTACTCTAATGCAGAACTTATCCTGTGTCCTGGCTCTATCCTTTTAGCTGTGTATTGTCTTCAGGGAGGTCACTTAACATCTCTGAGTTTCAGTGTCTTCAGCTATGAAATAAGAAGAAAAAAACAGAAAGCAATCCTACACAAGGTTGCCAAAGGATCATGGGAAATAATATGTTTGAAACTGTTTGGGAAATGTAAGGCATTTAAAAACATACACTATTTTTACTACTGAAATTGGTTACTGTGATGGTTAAGTTTGTGTGTCAACTTGACTGAACTAATAAGAGATGAATGGTGGCAGGTAAATACTATTTCTGGGGGTATTTATGAGAGTGTTTCCAGAAGAGATTAGCATTTGAATCAGTGGAATGAGTAAAGATCACTCTCATCAACATGGGTGGGCATCATCCAATCTGTTGAGGGCCCAAATAGAACACAAAGCTGGGGGAAAGGCAACTTTGCTGTCTTTCTTAGAGCTAGGACATCCATCTTCTCCTGCCCTTGGGCATTGGTACTCCTGGTTCTCAGACCCTCAGGCTCAAACTGGGACTTACACCATTGACTTCCTTGGGCCTGCAGCTTGCAGACGTAAGGTCATGGGACTTCTCAGCCTCATGATTGTGTGAGCCAATTTTCATAAGAAATATTTATACGTACATATATCTTATTAGTTCTTTTTCTCTGGAGAATCCTAATACAGATTTTTGTGTCAAGAAGTGGGCATGTTGCTGTAACAAATGCCTAGAAATGTGGAAGCAGCTTTGGAATTGGGTAATGCGTAGAGGCTGGAAGAGTTTCAAGGTTCATGCTAGAAAAAAAAAATAAAAACAAAAACAAAAAAAAACCTACATTGCCATGAATGTCCCACAAAGGGCAATTCTGATGAAGTCCCAGAGAGAAAGGAGGAAAGTTTGCTGTAGAGAAAACCTCAATCTTCTTAGAGAATTCCAAAGTGGTCACGAACAGAACGTTGGTAGAAATATGGACAATAAAGGCTATTCTGATGAAGACTCAGATGGAAATGAGGAAGAGGAACATGTTATTGGGCAATGGAAGAAAGGCAATTCTCACTCATTATAAACTGGAAGAGAACTTGGTTGAATTGTGTTCATGTTCTAGCATTTTGTGGAAGGTAGAATTTGTGAGCAAAGAAATTGGATATTTGGCTGAGGAAACCTTGTTTTTGTAGATCACAGAACTTCATTAAGATAGAATCACTGCTAATTACATAGAAGCTACTTGTCTAAGCCAAAATCCACGAGGTTAATATAAACTTACAGTTACACAAATTAGAAGCAAATGGCATATTCAAAACCATAAGGAAAGATCCTTATGCCAAGGTGATGAAGGCTGAAGTAAATATGTCTGCACATTTATTTCAAGCTGTTAAAGAGTTTGTGGGTCACTCAGTGGTCCCTTGCATGCAAAAAGTCCAAAGCTCCTTCATGCCATTCTCTTCTTTGCGACTGGAAGGATATACACTCATCACAGAGCTCTAGCCACTCCTGGCCTTTACACATTTCTCCAGCTGCTTGCATTGCTCTCTTTCTGTTGTTAGGGGATCCAGTAATTCCTCCTCTTGCTCTTCCTCCTCCATGAGATCTTCGGACCTGGTCAGCATCTTTCACTCATCTTCCAGTCCCATGTCTGGCTATGGTTCTGAATTCAACACACTCAAGCAGCAACAGCGGCACCTAATCCACCTCAGAATCAAGAAGGACTTATCAGCTGAGGAAAGTTTTAAGCAGTGTTGAAAGTGCAGTTGGCTTCTCTTGACTGCTTCTTGCAAAGTGTGAGAAGAGAGAAATGACTTACAAAATAATTATTAATGAAAAGGGAAGCAGAACTTAAAGATTTAGACAATTCTCAGCCTATTCATGTTAGAAAAAAAATGAGAAAGCCTGTATGGAAGAGAACATGAAGGGTGTGACCAAATTTGATAAGGAAATTAGCGTGGATCAGCTATCTCAATGGAGCCAGGTGCTATTCATCAGGACAATGGGGAGATTAGTCAGCCATCTAAATAGAAGTCCAAATAAGATGTATTGCACGCTCTATTGTCCAATACAATGAAAGAATGACCCCAAAGACATTTTGGAGAACATCAAGGCTATACTTACAATCACAGGCCAAGAATTCAAACACCCAGGGGGCCGAGTAATTTCAAATGAGGGGCCACTACTGTTCAGCACATCACGTCATGGGCTTCCTTACCCCAAACTCCATAACCATACTCCTCAATCACTCCAGGTATGAGTCCCATGTGCTGCACCCAGCAAAGCTGTAGAGGCATGGCTGCCTCCACCTAGATTTTAAATTATGCCACAGGACCCAGACAGAGGGATGCCTGTGGGGAAAAGCCATTGCAAGGAGCCCCAACAAGGACAATGCCCAGCAAAGCCACGGGGTAGGGCTACCCAGAGTCATGGGTATGGGGCTGCAACCGCAGTGGGTCCTGAAGACAGGACCACTGTCCCAGTGGGTCTGGAGTGCAGAGTATTAAGCCAAAGAAAATTATTCTCAAGACTTAAGGTTTGGTTGGGTGTGGTAGCTCATACCTATAATCCCAGCACCTTAGGAGGCCAAGGTGGGAGGATAACTTGAGGCCAGGAGTTCAAGACCAGCCTGGACAATATAACAAGACCCCATCTCTACAAAAAATTTAAAAGTTAGCTGGGTGTGTTGTCATGTGTCTGTAGTCCTAGCTACTCAGATTTTATTTTTCATACTAAGTCTCTAATATCCAGTATAGATTTGATACTTATAGCACATCTGGAATAGCACATTTCAAGTGTGGTTAGTGATTACTGTATTGAAGAGTGTAGTTCTGTAATGAAGATATATCAAAATGTATTAATTTACACAATTTCAAATAAGGCAGGAGGGTCACTTGAGCCTAGGAATTTGAGGTTACAGTGAGCTATGATTGCACCACTTCACTCCTGCCTGGGTGACAGTGTGAGACTCTGTCTCTAAAAAGTTTTTTTAATTAAAAAGACTCAAGGTTTAATGTTGTTTGCTCTCCCACCATTATATTTTGGAAGCACATTATATGTTTGATTTCACGGATTCACAGCCAAAGAGCAACATGATTCAGAATGAATCATACCTTGAGTCTCACTCATACCTAATTTAGATGATATTTAGATAGGACTTTGGACTTTAAACATTTAAGTTGATGCTAGAATGAGATAAGACTTTGGGGGCTATTGATATGAACTGAATGTATCTTGTGTGTGAGAAAGACATGATTTGGGGAGACCAAAAGCAGAATGCAATGGACTAAATGTTTATGTCCCCCCATGATTTCATATATTAAAATTCTAGCCACCTAGGTGATAGTATTAAAATGTAGGGCCTTTGCTAAGTGATTAGGACATAAGAGCAAAGCCCTCATGAATGGGATTACAAAAAAGCCTCTAGAGACATCTCTCACCCCTTCTGCCACGTGAGGTTACAGGGAAAAAACAGCCACCTAGAAAGTGGGTCTCTGAATCTGCCAGTCCCTTGATCTTGGACTTCCCAGCCTCTAGAACTATGAGAAACCAATTTCTGTTGTTTATACATTATCCAGTTTTATGATATCTTTGTTATAGCAGCTGGCACAGACTAAGCCAGTTACCACACAAACAAACAAAAAATGGGGATTTTATTTAATACAGATTTTTAAGTGCCAATGAAAATGTTATTTCTTCTATAAAGAACACAAAAAACTTTTTGTGACAAACTACAATCAGCATGCTTTTACATTTGAATCTCATTCCCAAAACAAATTTCTTGTATCTATTAAAATTAATAGTGCACGTCTTTTATTCAGCAATTCCTCTTCTGGGACTCTATATTTCTTAGAAATAAATAGTTATAAGGAGAGCAATGCTTATAATGACAATAGCAACTCGGAACAACATGAATGTATATTAGCAAGCTATATATTTAAAAATTGTGATATATCTGCACTACAGAACTACACTGCCCAATACAGTAGTCACTAGTCACATGTGAAATGTGGCTATCCAAGATGTGCTAGAAGTGTAAAATCTATACTGGATATTAGAGACTTATGGTAAAAAATAAGTGTGCAAAAAATTTCAATAATGTTTTATATTAAGTACATGCTGAAATGATAATGTTCTAGTTAACTAAAACATAAAATGTTAAAATTAATTATTCTTATTTTAAAAACTGTGGCCATTAGAAAACTTACAATTACACTTCTGGTTTGCATTGTATTTCCATTGGACAGTGTAAGTGTAGACTGGGAACTGGCAAATGTTTTCTGTAAAGAGCCAGAAAGGAAATATTTTAGGTTTTGCAATATTCCTGTTGCAACTACTCAAGTGAGTTGAGACAATATGTAAAAAAAATGAGCATGATCGTGTCCCAATAAGACTTTTTGTATGGACACTGTGATTTCAATTTCATGTAATTTTCACATCAAGAAATACTATTCTTCTAATTTTCCCCCAATCATTCAAAAACGTAAACACCATTCTTAGCTCATAAACCATATAAAAATAGGCAACAGGACAAATTTGGCCCATAAGTCATAGTTTGCTAACCTCTTCTATAAACTATCGAGGAGTTATTTTAAAATAAATTAGACCTATCTGTACTATACATACTTTCTCTAAACAATATATTGCAAAGTAGTATGTAGAGCATGATTTTACATTTGTAAAAAAGGCAAAATTATTATATTTATATGTTTACCTAATTCTATATGACCAAAGGACTATAGAAGGATACACACCAAACTGTTTATCTAACTTGTTACCATTGGACGTAAGATGGGAGACAAAAAAGAAAAATTTGTAGCTTTTGGTTTTGTGTCTATGGGTTTCCTGGATCACAGCAATTATGTATGACTCATAATATTGTGATAAAATAAAAGGTACATAAATTTCAAAAAAAGTTTTATCATATACACATAAAGACTCTTATTGAAATGTTGATATTATTGTTTATTTCCTTTGAATATGTTTTCTGTTGATCATAACTATAAAAACTTAAGGAGAAAAACTTAGATCAAAACAAAACTTCAATGACATAAAATGTCTTAAGTTAAAGACATTGTTGCCCTTCAAATTCTACACTTTGCATTAGTAAGTATAGTTAAACCTTATCTGAGCTCTTGATAAAATACAGTATTCTCCTAAGCTATTTTTATTTCAGAAAATACTTAATACATGTCTCCACTTTCAGTTTATACCAGCTATCTATTACTGCATGGCAAATTACTCCCCCAAAATTTAAAGGTCTGAAGCAAAAAGTAAACATTTACTATCTCACACAGTTTCTGTATGTCAAGCATTCAAGAACCGTTCAGCTGTTGGTTCTGGCTCACAGTCTCTCAAGAGGCACAGACAAGCTGTCAGCCAGGGCTGCAATCATTTGAAGGCTTGACTGGGGCCAGAGGATTCATTTCCAAGTAGTTCACTCAGATGGCTATTGGCAAAGGCCTCAGTTCCTTGACACATGGACCCCTCCATAGATCCACTCAATGTACTCATGTCATAGCAGCTGGCTTCCCCCAGGATGAGGGTACAAAAGAGAGGAAGGTAGAAGAAAGCTATAATGCCTTTCATAGTCTAGACTTGGGAGTCACACAACCACAATAACTTTTTGGTGAACAGCTCAGTTCTATTCAGCGTGGGAGGGGACTACACAACGGTGTGAATACCAGGAAGCAACAATCATTGGGCACCATCTTGGAAGCTGGCTACTACACACGTTCCCCAGACATATTCACCAAAATAGCTATGGGCATGGCCTTAAATCTAGCAATTAGCCATGTTTTACAAATAAAAATCTGATTAAAATATTCCAATTTTGTGTGGAGATGTATTGCAGGGAAAAACCTTTACATTATATTGAAAGTATATTTAAACTACAACTTAACTATAACAACCGACAAATCAGTGCAAAAAAAAAAACACTTAGAGAACACAGGGTATTTTATAAAAGCAACTTATCTAGCTGCATAAGCCACATGCTCAAGTGATTAAACACAAGAAGCAAGGCATTAGATGGAGAAAAATGGTATAGTAAAAATGAACTGCTTCAGCTTATTAGTTTCTTGACAAAGTGTATACATAACATAGAAAGTACAGAATTTCATTTGGTAAAATATCAGGTTATTACATAATATATAGAATATACTTTTGGAAAAGGAATTTTATGTATGGAAAAAAGACTAGAAGGATATGCACTGATATTAACCGTGGGTGTCTCTGGATATTAGATTGAACAGGATTGCTTTCCTTTGGCTTATGTGTTTTTATCTTTTATGTCCACAGAAAATATGCATCAATCACTTTAATGAGAAAAAGACTTATGCAAAAATGCCCATTGTCTGTTTTTTTCCGGCTTGCATTAAGGTATTTCTGCTCTCTAAGTTGCCTTTTGAAGAATTTTGAGATTCATAAGTCATTCTTACAAACCCAAAAAGGGTAAATTACCCATTCTAATGTTTATTCCTGAGGCTATAAGAAGCTAATTGTGAATAGGTGAAATAATAGATAAATTTCATTTACATTAACTTACTTTTATGCTCAATAAGGTCAAAGGTACATATTTTGTTTCTTTCTGGTCCATAAAATATAGATTGCTATTTTCAAAGTACATCAACAGTGGTAATAGCTATTCCCATTAGTCAGTCATATAATCTTATGAAATATTGACATGATAAAACAATGCAACTGAGAAAAAACCAATAAGACCATAGGTTTTATTGACAAATAAATGCACAGGTTTAAATTGTCTCTCACCACCTTTATACCTGATTGACATGTTATCAGAAAAATAAAGATTTAAGCTGGCCAAGATCAATGATTTCAAAATGATTCTTTAGTGCAGATAAAAATACAAATTCAATTCAATTCTAATTCATATTTGGGTTCATGCCACTTTGACAGTTACATTTTATGGCAAAATGTACTTTAATTTTATTCAAACCTTTTTCCAGCTTTTCTTAGAGATTCACTTTTTAATTTATGATACTTCCTTGCCCAATTCAAGCTTCATTCACTTTTAGATACTTTGGAAAGATAAATAACTGACACACACTGCCATTCATGAGTAATGTACCGCCTGTATCCTAAGAAAATAAAATAGGTGGCCAAAGAGATATATTTGTTTTAGAAATAAATATGTATCATATGTATAAGTAATAAAATAACAATGAATTAGAAATATGTCATAAAAATGCTTTTCTATTTTACTGAGATTAAATTATATACTGTAATATATACATTTAAAGAATGAAATACCTTAGTTGTGTCTTAAGCTAAATATAACTATGCTTGTATGTAAAGCATGCAAGTTAAGTCATATGTTTACACTTTATTTGTTTGCTACTTTCAGTATATATCCATTGGGAAATATTTTATTTGGCTGGCAAATATTGTATCATTGCAACTGTAGTCAACAAAAGCACTTGAAATGCAGGGATACCTCCATGTAGTACTTAACACTTTTTCGTAGGTCATACTGAGTACTTTTTATTAAAAAAAAAAAAAGTTAAAAAAATCATTTATTGAATACTTTCTATGTATCAGGAACACTACTGGGCATAAACTCCTTCACATACGTCATTTCATTTAATTTTTTTTTTTTTTTTGAGATGGAATCTCGTCCTGTCACCCAGGCTGGAGTGCAGTGGCACAATCTTGGCTCACTGCAACCTCCGCCTCCCGGATTCAAACAATTCTCTTGCCTCAGCCTCCCAAGTAGCTGGGATTACAGGCACCTGCCACCATGCCCAGCTAATTTTTTTTTTTTTTTTTTTTGTATTTTCAGTAGAGACGGGGTTTCACCATGTTGGCCAGACAGGTCTCGAACTCCTGGCCTCGTGATCTGCCTGCCTTGGCCTCCCAAAGTGCTGGGATTACAGGCATAAGCCACCGCACCTGGCCCATTTCGTTTAATTTTACAACCACCTAGCAAAGTAGAAAATATTATCTTCACTTTACAGATGAGGAAACTCACATCAGTCTGAACCCAAAGCCTGGATTCTTACCTGCTATACCTCAGAAAATTAATTAACATGTGGATCATATATTTATGACTGAGTAAGGAAAAAACAACTGTTTTTCCTCTCTTTACTCACACTCCCTCAGTACACATCAATTCTTTGACAGACACCAACTGCCTAAAATTTAACTCAACTGTGCCCTACAACTTAGGTTAATTTTGAGACTATCTATGTGGAGACAGTGTCAGACCACACAGGTTAAGAGCTCATTCCCACAAGACTACCCACACTACAGATAGCAGTCACAAGCCCCAGACTGTGACCTGTGCTTCTAACTCACGAGCTATAAATTGAAGGACTCCCATAACCTCCCTTTGGGCTCAACCATTTGTCAGAACAGCTCATTGAATTCCAGGAAACATGTTACTTACATTTATGATCTATTATAAAAGGATGCAACTCAGAAACAGCCAAACAGAAGAGATGCTTAGGGCAAGACATTGGGGATGGGGGCAGAGTGTCCATGCCTTCTCCAGCAGGTCATCCTGCATGTGTTCAGCAGCTCGGAAGCTCTCTGAACCCTGTCCTTTTGCGTTTTTATGAAGGCTTCCTTATGCGGGCCTGATTGATTAAATCATCAGCCATTGGTAATCAACTCAACCTTCAGTCAGGAAGTGGGGCTGAAAGTTACAACTCTCTAATCACATGACTGGTTCCCCTAGAAACCAGCCCCCACCCTGCAGCTATCTAGGGGCCACCAGCCATTAGTCATCTCATCAGCATGTAAAAAGACAAATCACTTCAGAGATTCCACAGGTTGTAGAAGCTGCGTGCTAGAAAATGGGGGTTGGAAGGATATATTTCTTATAATATAATATTATAATCACAATATCACAGTGCCCTACATACTTGTTTCTCTCATTTATTCACAGGTGAGACCATTAACAGACACCATTCACCTGGTAGCAAACACTCATGTCTAAGTCAGCGATGGGAATGTACATTTGCCTTTATAAGATCTGCCTTACAAAGCTCATCTTTAAAGCAATTTCGAACATTGCACATTGATTGTCAATTGAAGAATGACAAGGTTCATAAATTGTTTTTTTTTTTCTTTTTTCTTTTTTTTTAGGGTCTCATCGTGTTGCCCAGGCTGATCTCGAACTCCTGAGCTCAAGGGATCCACCTGCCTTGGCCTCCGAAAGTGCTGGGATTATAGGCATGAGCCACCGCACCCAACCCAAGGTTCCTAAATTTGGAAAGGAGAGTTTTATTTCTCATAAAGGTTGCAGCCTGCAAGATGGCCACTCTGACAGGCTGGAAAATGTAGCTTCCTGCCAGAAGCCAAAAACAGGCACCTTGAGGTTGGGAAGAATAAGACAAGGATATATGTTAATAGGGGTTGCCAACTACACATATCCCACAGATTATAGGAGGAGCTGTGAACATTTGTGAAGGGGAGGTATGGGCATGTGTAGTAGGCTAACATGTACACAGCATGTATCTCATGTTCACTTTGGGGTGGAGACTTAACATTTAAATGTATTACAATTAGGCCCTATACAGCCAAATGTGAAGCAGAGGACAAAAAGGCCCTCTGTGCATAGCCTTCAAAGACTGTCCAGAACCATCCCATGGTCAACGGTCTTTTATCAGGAAGAAATGCTGGTTGGCTGCTGTATTGAAGTCACAAAAAGGAGGGGCAGCATCAGGCAGTTGGTTGATATCAGTGGAGGACCCAGTCTTTCAAAATGACTGGTTTTGTTTAACCCTTAGGGAAGAAAGCCTAACGGTGTTTAGTGAGGGAGGGGATATAATGAGGTGTGTCTGACTTCCTACCCTGCCATGGCTAAGAACTCAGTTTTTACGGTTTCTCTAGGGTCCCCTTGGCCAAGAGGGGGTCCTTTCAGTCATTTGGGAAGCTTGGAATTTTATTTTTATTTCTCAATATCATCTCCTATTTATTCTCTAGATCTGATTATAGGTAGGCTACTTGTAAGCATGATCGAGAATTGCAAATCCTGACCATGCATAGTGTCTCACGCCTGTAATCCCAACACTTTGGGAGGCTGAGGTGGGTGGATCAATTGGGATCAGGAGTTCTAGACCAGCAATTTAGTGAGACCGTACATCTACTTAAAAAATCAAAAAAACTAGCTGGGTGTGGTGGGGTATGCTTACAGTCCCAGTTCCTCAGGAGGCCGAGGTAAGAGAATCGTTTGAGTTTAGGAGGTTGAGGCTGCAATGAGCCATGATCATGCCACTGGGCTCCAGCAGCAAAGTGAAACCCTCTATTTTTTTTTAATTGCAAATTCTATTGCCTTGCATTAACTAAACCCTGTTCTTCCTGTTCATGATTGGAGTAAGATAAATAAGAGAAGGAAATAATGGACATGAAGGCAACTTCCCAGTATTCACCCTGCCCCAGACAACTGGTTGAGCCAATCATGTTCATTTCATAGTCTAGTAAATAAGAATTTTCAGCTTACAATGAGGTAGCAGGGAAAACCTCATGGGGTTGGGGATTGCTTTTAAGCAAATTTCCTACTCCTAAGAGAGAACCACAGAAGTCTCTTTCTTCTAGACATAATTTTGACTGTATAGGAAACTTGCAACTTTCAAAAGCATCCTGCTTTTAGACTAAAATAATGCTATCCTGAGAATGCTCTATGAATTCAAAGAGTCTGAGTTCCTCAATGATATCGCTGAGCCACTCAGAATACCAGACTTAAAGCTCGTCTGACTTCTGGGCTCTGTTAAGTGAGATGATATATCTTCTATTTTTAAAACTGGCTTGAGTTAAGTTTCTGTTACTTGCAGTCAAAAAGTACCCTATTTTATACCAGTGGTAACCAAACAATGGTTATATACTTATTTGGGCATTCAATATTATTCTTAACTGACCAGAGTTTCATTTAATATAATTGAATAATAAACTATCCCAAAACCTAGTGGCATAAAACAACCAGTTATTGTATTCATAGATTCTGTAGGTCAGGCACTTGGACAGAGCACAGAGAGAATAGCATGTCTATGCTCCATGATACCTGAGGCCTGAGATGGAGGCCTAAAAATCTTTGAAGTCTTTAGAGTCCTTGAAGATTGAGGTCTTGATCATCTAAAAGTTCATTCACTCGCATGGTTTTGTTAGCTACTGGCTGAGAACCTAGTTGAAGGTGTTGGCTAGAACATGTTCACCTGGCTTCTCCATGTGGCCTGGGCTTCCTCAAAACATGACAACTGAGTTCGGTTCCACAGGTGTGCATCCCAAGAGGGAGTGAGGGCCAAGCAGAAGCCACATCACCTTTGATGTGCTAACTTCAGAAGTCACCCAGTGCCACCTCCATTGCATTCTATAGCTCAGGACAGTTACCAAGTTACATCCAGTTTCAAGCAGAGGGAACAAAGAAATGTCATTATCACGTTGTAAGAATAGCATACAGCATGGGATGTATATTTGTATGGCCAACTTTGGAAATGCCATCTGCCACAGTTTGCTTCTGGCCACAATAATTCACAACCCTAGCACATGCAAAATATACCATTCCTCTCTTGAAACCCTCAAGTCTTATTGCAGCATCAGCTCAAAGTCCATGATCTTGTCGCCACAATCACCTCAGGTCCATGTACAGACGTGGCTCCTCAGATGCAATTCTTTGACTTACAGCTGCTCAACTACATTCATCTCCATCTTAATACTGTTAATCAATGAGACAATTTATCTATTCCAGAAACATTCAACATTCAATGGTGGGACAGCTGTAGACTCCCTGCTAAGAACAGCCCTATTCATAAAGAGGGGGCATGGGAGACTGTCATCACTGTTTCACCACAGTTCTAAAATTCAAACAGGTGTATATTGCCATCCCATTGATTAGAGGGGCTCTTACCACATACACACAAAGGGTTACTTCCCTGTGACATAATGGATGTGTTAATTTGCTCAAGTATAGTAACCATTTCATTATGTATAAAGTATATCAAAACATCATGTTGTACAGCTTAAATATATAACATTAAATAAATAATGTTTTAAAGTAAAATAAAATAAAGTCTAACCGTTTTCAAAGTGGCAGAACAAAGGCCCCATCTCTTGATGGAACAGTGTCCATATCATATTTTAAAAAGAGAATGTGGGATGGAATATATAGCTATAGCTATACATTCATTCATTATGGAAAATACAATCTGCTGCAACTAGCTCAGAGATATGTTTAATTAGGGTTAGTTTCATATCTATAGACTATAATCTATAAGCAGTCCCAGGATCATTGAATAAAATGCACTTGCTGGATAAAAGATCTGAGTCTGACTACCAGCTGGGTCATCAAGAATAAGATTCAATCCCTTTGTAGGCCTCATTACTCTTATTTATGAAAGATATATTTAAAATAGGCCATCCCTAACGTTGTTTCCATGTCAAACATATACTATCACACATTTATTTTAAAAGATACTCGAATGTTTTCCACCAATTGCTGTTTATCTGATGTTTACTTAATTTTGCTTAAACATCAGTATCCTCACCTGGGAAATGAGTGCAATCATAAAAATGTTTATCTTTTAAGGTTATTATGGAAATGAAATGATATATGTCAAAAAGCTTAAAGTAAAACCTGGAACACAGTAAGTACTTAATACATGTTTTCCGTTATTTAACAGAAAATTGCGTCACATTTGACAACCACACTAGTTTGACCACTTGGAAAGCTTATCAGTTACAAAAGAGGTTACTTTTATCAAAATGTTAAATCAGAAGATAGAGACACAGGCCAGATACATATAATCCCAGTATCCAATAAATGTGAAAGGAAATTGCTCTTTTCCGTTATTTTTAATAGAAAATATTTATTGGTGCCAGACCGTGTATTAAAGATTTATATGCATTTGATGCTTACATAAACCTTATAAGGCAGTTTTTAAACTGAAAATTACTATATTTACCTACTCCGTGAAATATTACTTTCTACACTGCTACAAATTCTCTACATTTTTAATACTTTTCACTTTCCTGCACTACCAGATATACCAGGCAAAAATGTTTAAGAGAGATACTGAGGGTTATTAATAGACATCATTAGTAATAAACCACAATGTTAATTTCATGCCCCAAATGCTTCTTATCTTGCTCCTAATTGAAAAGAATTCCTTGTCTGGACCTCTCAGGTTCATGTCACCCCCAAAACATAGCCAAGGATTGGTTCCCTTTCTTAAAGAGTCAGACAATAGAAAGATGAATAGGAAAGGGCAAGCTTTCAAATAAGAATTTCTAAAATAAGAGGAAAAATTTCTGAAAGAGGATAGATAGGGAAATCTCCCATAATCATATGATGTCTTTATTCCAATCATGAGAGTCCGTATTTCAATCATTGTCTTTTGAATTATCAGGCTACCTTTCAAAATATGAAACGGTTTAAAATATTAAACTGGATTCCTGACCTGGGACTTTTTGGAGCTAATATTTGTTGGGAATCTCCAAGCAGGGTCTGTGAAGTATATATTTAACCTCAAAACTCATTTTTATTTTTCTTGCTGGACTAGTATTTATTGGAACATTCAGGGACTGTCAAGGTGAACTTATCAGTAATATACACATTCTTGGCAGCTATTCAGATGGAGAAATGGTAGTTTTGGTTCGGGAGAGGAATAAGGGGAATTGAGGCACTTCTTGTGTAGACAGTCTTAGATGGAGTGACTTACTGCAGCATTCCAAATGTCAGGATCAGCCGGAAGGCAAGAATGCCTAGAAACTGGGAACAGGAAGAGGGATGCTCCCCCAGACACATTTAAATCACTTTACACTATTTCCTTTGATCCTACATACTTCTGCAGGCTATTCCATTCACTCAAACATGTGAACTGTAAAATGATGCCTGACCCAGGAATGTTATCCATTCTGGTCTTTACTAATCCTTGTACTCCCGAGTATGAACTATCATCTATAAAATGTGGGGCATGGTTGGGCACAGTGTCTCATGCAGTAATCCCAGCACTTTGGGAGGCCAAGGCAGGCGGACTACTTTAGGTCAGGAGTTAGCGACCAGCCTGGCCAACATGCTGAAACTTCATCTCTACTAAATATACAAAAATCAGCTAAGCATGCCAGCACGTACCTGTAGTCCCAGCTACTTGAGAGGCTGAGGCACAAGAATAGCTTTAACCTGGGAGGCAGAGGTTGAAGTGAGCCGAGATTGCACCACTGTGCTCCAGCCTGGGTGACAGAGCAAGACTTTGTCTCAAAAAAATAGAACAAAATGTGGGGCATGGACTAATTTAGTTATGGCAAATAGAAGTCATTCCACTTGCAGATGCTAATCAATCCTAGTAGCTTCCATTTATATTTGTTAATAAAAATAAATTTTTCGAAGACATGAGATCCTATATCTCATTGGTAGTAGGATAGGAAATGGAGCCATTATCAACTTCCCTGGTCTGCCTAGAGTTTAGGTGTGGAGAATGAAAACATATGGCCTCTTGTCTGCCATCCAGCACCAGGGACTCATTAAGTTCTGATAATTTATGATCCTGACCCTGATAAACACCCATGGGCTGCTGTTTGCTGGGGATTGTACCACTGTCTTCCCTAGAAGGAAGAATGTAGTAAGAGGATCCTGAAAGTTGAAAATAATAATAGTGATGATAAAGTATGGATATAAACATTTTATTCTTTCCTTTAGAATAAAAATAAATGACATCTTATATCATTATTTGGGAAGCTTTGCTTTAGATACCAATTTCTCTGAAACATAGAAGCCCACACTCTTAAGTGGTACAGCCTTTATCATAATTTAAAACATTCGTTCACATAAGTATAATATATGCTACCCATCTTGGACAGTTCAAAATGTTCCACTTAATTTTATTTGATTAAAAGCCTAATTTTGGCCAGGCACAGTGGCTAACTCCTATAATCCCAGTACTTTGGAAGGCCAAGACAGGCAGATCAGGTGAAGTCAGGAGTTCAAGACCAGCCTGGCCAACATGGTGAAACCCCGTCTCTACTAAAAATACAAAAATTACCCAGCATAGTGGCACATGCTTGTAATCCCAGCTACTTGGGAGGCTGAGGTGGGAGGATTGCTTGAACCCAGGAGGCAGAGGTTGCAGTGTGTAGAGACTGTGCCACTGCACTCCAGCCTAGGCAACAGAGCAAGATTCCATCTCAAAAAAACCAAAAAACAAAAACAAAAACAAAACCTAACTTTTTAGCCTTGCCCAGCTTTTCACAATTAATCTTGACATATAAAACAGTGAGTCCCACATGTCTCTGGGCCAATTTTTGCTTGAAAATGCCAGCTCTCTATCAGCCATTTGCAATATCAAGGGGATGCACAAGCTCCTCCTCACTTTTCCTGCCTCGGCCGACCGAACCCTTCTGGTGAGGCACCTGCCAGCTGAGCTGACCGCTGGAGAGAAAGAGGACTTGCTGAAGTACTTCAAGGCACAGTTGGTGCATGACCTGTCAGATAAGGGGCAGCTGAAACATACAGCTTTTGCCACATTCCCTAAAAAGCAGCTATAAAGGCATTGACAAGACTCCATCAGCTGAAACTTTTAGGTCATACTTTAGTCTTTGAATTTGCAAAAGAGCAAGATCAAGTTCACTCCCCATGTCCCACTTCAGTCTCTGAAAAAAAAAAAAAAAAAAAAAAGGTCTGATGACCCTGTTGAAGACGATAAAGAAAAGAAAGAATTTGGTTATTTAACAGTAGAAAACGGAATTACACCAAACCATGGGCTGACTTTTCTTAATTCATGCCTCAAGTATATGTACCCACCACCTTCCAGCACAATCCTAGCAAACAGAGTAAATGCTTTGGCAAGCGTGCCTAAGTTCTATGTACAGGTCCTTCATCTTATGAATAAAATGAATTTGCCCACAGCTTTCAGATCAATTACTGCGCGGCCTCCCATCTATGAAGACCATATGCCATTGCATCCACCTCTTCCACCCACATCTCCTCAGCCACCTGAGGAACCTCCTTGGCCAGAAGACGATGAGGAATTATCTAGTGAAGAATTAGAAGATGACAGCAGTGATGATGAGGACCAACAGAGAATGAACAAACTAATGGAACTAGCAAATCTTCAGTCCCAAAGACCCAAAATAATAAGGCAGCGCCATGTGAGAAAAAAGAGAAAAATAAAGGATATGTTGAACATACTTTCGCGTCCTTCACAAAACAGTTTACATCTAGTGCTGTTACCTTCGGATGTATTTGACCAACCACAACCTGTAGGTAATAAAAGAATTGAATTCCATATATCTACCGACATGCCAGCTGCATTTAAGAAAGATTTAGAGAAGAAACAAAATTGTGAGAAAAAAATAATGATCTACCTGTTACTGAAGCTGATGCATCCAGTATAGGATTTGGAAAAATCTTTCCCAAATCTAATTTGAACATCACAGAAGAGATTAAAAAAGACTCTGATGAAATGCCATCGGAATGTATTTCTAGAAGGGAATTGGAAAAGGACAGAATTTCTAGAGAAGAAATGGAAACACTTTCAGTTTTCAGAAGTTATGAACCTTGTGAACCAAACTGTAGAATTTATGTAAAGAATTTAGCTAAACATGTTCAAGAAAAGGACCTTAAATATATTTTTGGAAGATATGTTGACTTTTCATCAGAAACACAGTAGATCATGTTTGATATACGTTTGATGAAAGAAGGTCGTATGAAAGGACAAGCTTCCATTGGACTTTCTAATGAAAAAGCAGCAGCAAAAGCCTTAAAGGAAGCTAATGGATATGTGCTTTTTGGAAAACCCATGGTGGTTCAATTTGCTCAATCTGCTAGACAAAAACCAGATCCTGAGGAAGGAAAAAGAAAGTGTTAAAAATTAATAAAGGTTTCTTTTGAATCCTGTATCTTTCAAGGGCTTTCCAACTTGGACAGGAAGAAATTGACCACCTGGACTATGGAACTGTGCGTAACAGCTTTGAAAGTATATTTAAAAATTAAATACATATGCCTTTAAATCAGTGTATTGGAACTATATTATATGTATTTTAATGACCTTCCTCAAATATAATAAATTATTTTCTTTTTCTTTCTTTCTTTCTTTTTTTTTTTTTTTTGAGATGGAGTCTCGCTCTGTTGCCCAGGCTGGAGTGCACTGGCACGATCTTGACTCACTGCAAGCTCCGCCTCCCGGGTTCACGCCATTCTCCTGCCTCAGCCTCCCAAGTAGCTGGGACTACAGGCGCCCGCCACCACATCCAGCTAATTTTTTTCTGTATTTTTAGTAGAGACGGGATTTCACTGTGTTAGCCAGAATGGTCTTGATCTCCTGACCTTGTGATCCGCCCGCCTCAGCCTCCCAAAGTGCTGGGATTACAGGCTTGAGCCACGGTACTTGGCCACAGGTACCGTATTTTAAGTCTAATAATGAAAGAATGCTTACATGTCAGGTAAAAATGTTACTAAAAAATAACTAACATTATAACACTTGGAAATTTTTTGTATATGTGATTCCCTAGTACCTAATTACTGGACAAGCTTTTTAAAAATACGCATTTCTCCCGCAAATGATAAAAAGCCTGTGATTAGTCACACCTGTAACTTGTAAGTTTATTCATTAGTTCATTCAGTAGTTATTTATAGAATACCTACTCTGAGCCAAGTACTCCCATAGAACATTGAAGAGAAACATAGTCATTAACTTCACTCATTCATCTAATAAGTTCTGTGAGGTAGGCTCTGTGCTGTGTGCTAGAGATATGGTAGGGGATAAGACAAAGTACAACCCAGGAGACAGACAATCAAATAATCACAGTGACCGATTCAAGAGGCGAGAGAATGTTCAGGAAACCAAGGCCAGGAGAGATTGTGACTTCCCCAGGGTACCCAGTTAGTCAGCAAGGAAGCTGGACCTAGAATCTGTCTTCCGGGCATCCTCCCAATCTGTTCAGAGGCAACAACATTGAAAATGGCTCTCACTCCCTGCATTCCTGCTATGCTACTTCCTGTGCTGGGTGCTCATTTATCCTCACACATGCTGACTCCATTTCATTCTGATACCTTAAAATGATTCTGGAAAGGGAATCCTCAGAGACCCTCCAAAAGCCTGAAGGCTTTACCTTCCTGCACTCTCCCTGCCCCCAACACATCTGCACATCTCTGAGAGGGGATCTGCTCCTCCCTACAAACTTGAAGGCACCTTAAAGGCTTTCTACTCCCTGGCTCAGTTCCCTGCCCAGGTGATATGTGAGCAGTGACAAACCCATGTAAACTATTCCCAGAACACTGGTTTCCAAGCATGGCTGAACGCCATAATCACCTGGTCAGGGGTTGGGGAGTGAGGGAGTGTGCTTTAAAACTAGCTTACCCGGCTGGGCATGGTGGCTCATGCCTGTAATCCCAGCACTTTGGGAAGCTGAGGCAAGTGGATCGCTTGAGCTCAGGAGTTCGAGACCAGCCTGGTCAACATGGCAAAACCTCGTCTTTACAAAAACACAAAAATTAGCTAGGCGTGGTGGCAGGCATCTGTAATCCTTGCTACTTGGGAGACTGAGGCACAAGAATCAATTGCCTGAGCTCGGGAGGCAGAGGTTGCAGTGAGCCAAGATCATACCACTGTACTCCAGCCTAGGCAACAGAGCGAGACTTCATCTCAAAAAACACAAAACAAAACAAACTAGCTTACCAGCAAAGCATGATCTAATATAGAGGTTACCAAAGTATGTCCCCAGTCCAGCAGCATCAGCAGAATCTTTGAACTTGGTAGAAATGCAGAGTCTTGGGCCCCTTCCCCAGCCCCACTGAATGAGAAGTCTGTGGGTAGCCCCATCATCTGTGCTCTAACAAGCCCTCTGAATTGTTCTGAGGCTGTAACTATCTATCTAGGAGTTATCAGGTAAGGGCTAGGGACTATTTTTAAGTATTTCAGGTAATTTAGAAGTCCAGAGAGTTGGGAACCACAAGGAGAGCATTCCTCACTGCAAAAAACACACTTTGAAATGCCCTAGGACGGTGAGGTGAATGCTATACAAAAGAAAATATTAGAGAAGACATTCGAGAACAGTAAGGTTGGAAAAATTTGGCAGACAATTTAAAAATTGAAAAGCATTGCTATTAATTACAGTACATGCAAAAGTTATGCTATAGGATAAAAAACTTATTTTGCAAAACAATCCTATTTTGAGACCTAGAAAACTAATCTTTCAAAAGTTATCTATTCTAGAAACAATTTAAGGAATACATGCCTGAAATAGAGAAAAATCTTCTGTTTCACAGCTTTTCATCTTGAATAAAAAACATGTTTTTTTCACTATTTGTTTTCTTATTGACAGTTAATGTTAGTTTAAATTATTACTGTTTTAAACGTTCATAATGTTATTTTACATTTGTTAATAAGCATATCTATATTCTTTATGTTCTTTAATAATTGAAAATTGGGCTGAGTGCAATGGCATAGGCCTGTAATCCTAACAATTTGGGAGGGCGAGCAGGTGGATTGCTGGAGCCCAGGAGTTTGAGACCAGCCTGGGAAACATGGTAAAACCTCAAACCCCGTCTCCACACACACAAAGAAAATATATAATAATTAGCTGGGCTTAGTGGACACGCCTGTAGTCCCAGCTACTCAGGAGGCTGAGGTAGGAGGATTGCTTGAGCCCAGGAGGTAAAGGCTGCAGTGAGCCAGGCTCACACCACTACACTCCGGCCTGGGTGACAGAGAGAAATTTTGTCTCACAAAAAAGGAAAATTAATAGGAAAGAGATAAAATTTAAAGACTATCACATTCCCGATTATAGACTGTATAGTATTAGTGAAAATAAAATCCTCAATGACTAATACTTTTTACCTCTTATTATTAATTCCAAAGTAAATGACCCACACAAACACTATAACAGGAAAATTTTTGGCACCAAATTGATACTTGTTATTATATCCCAGGTCTGTCGAGACCCTGGCCAATGGTGGTGTCCCTCTGAGTCTCTTACGAGATTCATGCCAAGTGCCTGGACTGTGCCAAGTAACACCCCCCTTCAAACACAACAACATTGTGCAGGTGGGATCCTTAGAATCCACACTTTCAAATGGGAGAATGCAAGCTTAAAGTAGTTAAGCTACGTAGCTGACTCGGCTGACTCCAGGCAGTCGGCCACCAGTCTTTGTCGCTGCCCTGTCACTGTCCTGTCTCCTTCACGCCTAAGGCAGCACCAGCACCAGAAACACAGTGGACGCTCAGGAAATTCAGCACTATTTTGTCTGTTTGCTGTGTGTATTGGCTTTTGCTTGGGCCGGCTTAAGACTTTCAAAGCCCCAAGTTACTGAAAAGCTTACATAATTCAAATTTTAAAACCATGCTCAACTATAAAGGAAGCTGAAGAAAGTCCAAGAAATTCTTTATTTTTCTCATGATGACTCTTCTGATGCTTTGTTAAAAGATCAAATGTAAAAATTCTTTAAAGTAAATGTGTATTTTTTTTTGCCTTCCTTTGTGCATTACAAACATACACACGATACAGTACAGTATGGGCCCATTTCAACTGATGGAGAGTTCTTTCTAGACATCCTCCTACTCAGGGCTTATGCTAGGTATGACTGAGAGGAGGAGATGAAAGGCTGCATTCTACAGCAGGGGTCCCCAACCCCCAGGCCAGGGACCAGTACTGATCTGTGGCCTGTTAGGAACAGGGATGCACAGCAGAAGGTGAGCTGGCAAGTGGAGCTTCATCTGTGTTTACAGCTGCTCCCCATGGCTCACATCACCACCTGAGCTCCGCCTCCTGTCGGATCAGCAGTGGCATTAGATTCTTATAGGAGCGCGAACCCTATTGTGAACTGCACATGCAAGGAATCTAGATTGCGTGCTCCTTGTGAGAATCTAATGCCTGATGATCTGTCACTGTCTCCCATCACCCCCAGATAGGGCTTACCATTTAGTTGCAGGAAAACAAGCTCAGAGTACCCTCTGATTCTACATAATGGTGAGTTGCATAATTATTTCATTATGTATTACGATGTAATAATAGAAATGAATTGCACAATAAATGTAATGCGCTTGAATCATCCCGAAACCATCCCCCCACACCTCCAGTCCGTGGAAAAATTGTCTTTCATAAAACTAGTCCCTGGTGCCAGAAAGGTTGGGGATCACTGCTCTATATGATCATTGCTTCAGTGCATCCCTGACTCAGCAGACACTTGAGAGAGCTTCAAGAGAAGTCTAGGTGGTAGAGGATACTCTCCCGCGGTTTTAATATTTCACTGCCAATTCAGGTTTAGCCGCCTCAGTCAAAAACAATCTTGGAGTGTCACCTCCAAGGACATTTGCTTGAGCATGGAGGCATGGCTGACTTCAGTTCTCACGTGAGTGCAAGAGCTCCTCCTGCTGGCAGAGGTGAGAGCAACACTCCAGAGTACATGCGTGAAGCAGGCAGCTTCTGTCATCATGGCGTGCCATCATGGTATGGCGAGAAGAAACCAACCTTTGACATGAATTGAATGTAAAAACCTGCATCCAATCAAATGCATGGGCTTGACTGTCCTGAAAAAAATCAAATTCTTCATCCTAGATTAGCTCTCGCTAATTTGGGGTTCTCTCAGAGCATTGGCTGACCAACTCGCCTTCTAAAATGCTAATCACCAAATGCCATACATCCCTGGGTTCCATTCTGAACTCCTCACCTTATTCCAAAGCCCCCATATGAAGTGTCTCTCGTGACAAGTGTGGGGAAAATGTGGTGAAGAGTTAAAAGTGAATCTCTTACCTCTTTGAACTGTTTTCTTCGTACTTCATGTACACAGATACACTTTTGATGTGTTAACTAGAAAATCTGACTAGAAAAGAACAAAGCAGCTGTCACTGGAAGGAAGACACTGACAAAAAAAACCACACAGCCCTTTATTGAAGAACTGTCAAGCCCATCCTACAGTTCTGGGGTTGTCTGTGGTATTTATCAAAGACCTAGATCTGATGCAGGAAATTAAAAATAATAATAATAATAAATCTATCCACTGGGCATTTATTAAAGGAATCTAAAATTATATTACATTTAAAATAACCAAAATGGATATTTTAACAATTCAAATACAAGGTTGTTTGTATTAGTTACATATATATGCATATTTGTATATTCATGTGCATGCTTTCTTACCACAAAAATGCACATGTATATATAGAGAATAAAGATATATACATAGATAATGTGTTTACACACAAATTAAAAACATTTTTTCTCACTATGAGGAATCTTTTAATGTATTTAAACATTTTTCTTGATATAACCTTTATTTTAACATTACATATAAAATTGAAGCTTTTAAATATTTCTGAAATTTGCTTAAATGGTCTGTCCAGGAAAGTGGATTCCTGCATTTCATGTTGCTCAATGGACTCACAACATTTTCCTGAATGTCATTCCCAGCTTTGAGGTAATGTACATGTTTTTCTTTCCTCTATGCCATTATATATTTATTATAAAATTTTCTGTTCTATGTGCTATTTCAGCCCAGTCCTAATTACTGTATTACATGGAATTCAACTACCTTTTTCTAAGTAAATATACTGTATGTAATAAGAGTAGTGGTCAGGGGGCAGTGGCTCACGCCTGTAATCCCAGCACTTTGGGAGACCAAGGCAGGTGGATCACCTGAGGTCAGGAGTTCGAGAGCAGCCTGGCTAGCATGGTGAAACCCTGTCTCTACTAAAAATACAAAAATTAGCCAGGTGTGGTGGCGGGCGCCTGTAATCCCAGCTACTCAGGAGGCTGAGGTAGGAGAATTGCTTGAACTCAAGAGGTGGACGTTGCAGTGAGCCGACATCGCGCCATTGCACTCCAGCTTGGGCAACAAGAGCGAAACTCCGTCTCAAAAAAAATAATAATAAATAAATAAGGATAGTTTTCTTACAAAACCCCAATGACATGAACATGAGGAGAAAAGAAATCTAGGAAATAGCGCACAGAAAAGCAGAACAGATAAAGTTGCTAAGTGTAGCTGGAAATGGTCCATATATTCAAACAAATCTATCTCCTCATATTTTCTGGCCACATTGCCAGATTATAGGATAGGCTTCAGACTTGAGGCTTCACATCTTAGCTATATCACTTAAGACTTGTATGTCTTTGGGCAGGTTACTTAACTTCTGAGCCTCAGTTTCTTCACCTGTAAAATAGGGGTAACAGCTACCTCACAAAGGTTGTTTAACTGAGACATATTTACCACAGCAGGGTCCCCACAACATTAGTTTGAAAGGAAGCAAGCAGATGTTGGATGCTAAAAAAGGGCTCGGGGTGCCATGGTTAAATCAGTTTGAGAGGTGGGACACTGAACAATGCAGAACAGATTTCTGTTTTACAGAACAGAATGCAGGGCTTCTCAGAGCCTTTCCCATGCTCCTTTTAATCAAAATATAATTCAGTATTCAGATTTCCACAGAATTATTTGACCTGAAATCCTTTTATGATGAGTGTTTCTGGGGATTAACGTTTCTCAGAACACATTTTGGGTGCAAAATAAAAGGTTGGGGGAAAAAAGATTCTAACAGACATCTCAGGTCAACATAAACTTCTTAATGGTACATTTGAACTTGCTGGCATAAAGACAATGTAACAACAATGGAGAAACCATCTGGTAATTCAGGTCACTACTGCCTCAGTTGCAAAGTGCTTCTCATGGTCTAAATTGGCAACCAAGTGTATTTGTCCGTGCATATTAAGAAAAAGATTATCTGGCCAGGCACGGTGGCTCACGCCTGTAATCCCAGCACTTTGGGAGGCTGAGGCGGCTGGATCACAAGGTCAGGAGATCGAGACCATCCTGGCTAACACGGTAAAAACCCCGTCTCTACTAAAAATAAAAAAAAAAAAAAATTAGCCGGGCGTGGTGGTGGGGCGCCTGTAATCCCAGCTACTTGCGAGGCTGAGGCAGGAGAGTGGTGTGAACCCGGGAGGTGGAGGTTGCAGTGAGCCGAGATGGCGCCACTGCACTCCAGCCTGGGCAACAGAGCGAGACTCCGTCTCAAAAAAAATAAATAAATAAAATAAAATTTAAAAAATTATCCAGAGGACAAATTTATTAGGTAAATAAATAGCTACAAATATTTTTCATAGAAAGAATTTGTTAATGGTTTAAATTAGATTTCCTTATAAGTGCTTTAAATGTATTTATGTATCTAAACAATTATCAAGTTGCACTGTGGACCAAGCAGGTATCTAAATTGAGATCAGGACAAGCCCTGGGTAAGATATTGGTGGCCAGTGATGTGGGTTTTATGGTCTTTCTCACCAGACCAACACAAAGGAAGATTTTCAGGGGGTTATACTGAGGCCCATGATCCCTTGTTTATTTTCAGCTCTTAAAAGCCAAAATACTGCATGGAACAAGGGCTCTATAAATATCTCTGTATAATTTAACTTTTCAATCAATTGAAGGCAAGAAGAATTGATGATTCATTTCTCTCCTTTTTAAAATTCTCTCTTTCTCTGAAAATTACAACATTTTCAAAGGATCTGATAAATAATATCAAGTTCATTGGCATTTCAAACAGACAAGACATTTATCTATTTTAAACTATGATGAATGTCATATTTCCATTCAAATTTGGGAAGATCACATTTTCAGCTACCAACCAACTATGGAAAAATCTTTCAGACAACAATAACCTCTTAATTGAAGATTTCTCTTAAAATTTTTAATAGAATAATGTGGGTGTTATCCTTCTGAAAAACAAAATTACTTTTAATGAAGCAGTTCAAAATCAGGGCAGAGAAAGAGCAAAGAGTTTCCTTGAGGTTCTGGTGACAGTTTACATAAAAAGATGTTTTATTTTCTCTTCCCAGGGTGTACACCATCATTTTATCTTATTATTCCTGACATTCAGTTCATCATATTAGCATCTTTGTGGGAAACAAGAAAGCAATTAAGGTTTTTGCTCTTTATTCTTTGGGAGACAGAGATTTTGCGTTTCTTCAAAACTCTTAATGATGAGGCAGACCTGGTCAAACACCAAATGCACGAGTTTTAAAATGCAATAAAGATACAGCTTTAATAATTTTCAATTACAGTTATTCTGCAATAATGTTAGTGAATCTCATCTAAAAAGTAAATTATTCATTGAATAGGAAATAAGAAAGCTTTGGGATTGTATGAATCTCCCATTTAAAGTTTCACTAAGATTCTCCTTGATAAGGTCCTTTTAAAAGATTACATATTTTATACTTTGTTTCTATCCCTTTTCTTCATTCATGATGCTGTTTCTACTTTTTAATATACTTTTCTAACAAAACACGGTAGTTATAGAGTGGCCATTCAGACGGGTCTATTCAGAATAAGTATTCATTCACTTGCAGCCAGAAATACTGATAATATGATATTTTTTTTATTTAGTTTTAAGAATACTTTTTCATTTTAAGCAAATGAAACTTAGAACCAAATAAAAAAAACTGTCACTGGCTTTCATTAGAAAATTGGTAGGAAAAAGTCTCTCGTGTTGCCTTTGCATTGTGGAATCTTGCCTTTCATGTAAATAAATACTTCATTTACTGGAAAGTGCACAGAATACAGCAAAACTATAGAATCCCAGAAAAATATTTTAAATCAAAATAAAATATGACAAAATGAAAAAGGGCAATGCAGACTATTTTCTTTAAAAAAAAAAAAAGAAAGCATCGCCCTTCTCCTAAAACTTGAAAACAAGTCATTAACTTAGTCATTTTCTATATCCCCTTTGCAATAATTTCCAATATTTGTGCTCAGATAAATGCTAGATTCTTTATATCTCCCTGCTCTCTTTTCTCTTGCCATGAATTTAGTTACTTTCGTTAAATCTTCCAACCTTAAAATTGAAGAGGGTGTCACAAATTTAACCTAGTGATTAGATTTGTGCAAAACTTTTGCAATGAAACTTTTGACTGGAAGACTTTACATGTAGAATTCTGGTACATATTCCAAACTTACACAAGACTTACGGGTTGTGCTCCTGAGTTCAATAACAGATAAATTGGAAGTTCTCATCCAATAAATATGACCAACTTAACTCACAAATCCAAGCTGACATGGTTGAGATGTCAACACTGGGCAACTTAGCACCCTGAGGGGTCAAATTCAGTGATTTCTTTTGAATATTATTTTAGAGTCAACGTGTCTTTTTGTTTGTTTTTTCAAATGTTGTTTAAGAAAGCATTTGTTTATCCATTTCAATGAGAAACTAGGTTGGGACAAGAATAAGGGAATAAATTCCTATGTCTGTAGACTCATAGAATAGAGGGGAGAAGAAAATTCTTACAAATGCCTTCATCTACTAATTTCCCTCATTCCACTTTACAAAGTACTTTGAGTTTATTACAATGACAAAGATTTTAATGACAAAACAAAAGAAAGAGAATCCACGTTGGCCCTTAATCAGTGTCTCTGACTCTCTAAACAAGATGTGGATGCTTGTATCCTAATTAGCTTAATTTAAACTAGATATGTAAGTATGTCTAAGACATGAATATTGGGGAAATGATCTTTTCCGTGAAAATACTCATGAAACATCTTTGAAGAGGTAACTTTTGTTTTAGAATCCTTTTTGAAAATCTCTTTACTGAGAAAATTAAAGTAGCCCTAATATAGTGAACACACATAGTCCTTAAGATCTAAGAGGCATGGGTTCAAGTTCTGACTCAGCCAATTACTAGAAAGCTTTAACTTAACCTCTCTAGTCTTCTGCTTTTTTTCTTTTTTTTTTTTTTTTTGGAAAATAGAGATAATAATAATAGCTACCTCATGGATTATTGAGATGGCCAAAGGAAATAAACATCAAAATTTTCAGACCAGGCACTTAATGAATATGTGCTGATGAATAGTGAATTATTCTAATGAATAATCTGAAGTAATAAGGCATATTCTGCAATTTTATCAAAGTTTACCTAAGTCAAGATAAATTGTGGTCTGATGTAAGATTTGGTCCCTTTCAAATCCAGCATTATATACTTGATGCTACAATTTCCCCAAGTGACTATAAAATGCTCAGCAAAAGAAAATGAAAATAAAGTACTTCCTGCAATGCTAAAAGAATGTCCCAAAGGAAGCTATATCTTAAATAAAGCTTGAATTTGTTTAGAAATCTCACTTAAATAATTGATATCTTCATATATAGTAATACTTTGAATCCTATATTATAATTGAACCATCATGGGATATTTTTCTCACATAGATTCACTGTGTATCATCTCTACTTGGCCTTTGTTGAAGATGTTTTCTTTAAAATCTTTCCCCAATGTCTTCATTTCTCAAAAATTCCACTTTTCCGTCATTTCATTTTTTGGTCAAGAGATCATGAGAATGGACTAAACAGAGGCACGAAGGAGCAGTAAAATATAAGCACTGTTGTGTAAAACTAAATGATTTCTACCCTACTTTAGCATAAATGAGTCTCCTGACAAATACTGTAAATAGAAAACTTACTAAAAATGCCTTTGAGTGGTGTGTTTTATTGCCTGTTTGCATAAACAACTTATGTGTGTCTACTTCACTTTCAATGTTGATTTATATTTTACTCTATCGACAAAGAGATTTCGTTGAGGAAGAAACTTATCAAATATTTTCTACCAGAAGTCAAAAGAAACATCTGGCAAGAGTACAAGATCTAGACCCTTGTACACATGGGGTAATCTACTCATTGCAATGCTCCACAAAACATAGAGTAAGATTTGGTTTTAAACATTCTCATTATAAACACACATAAGGAAACTGGCACACACCAGAGATTTAGGCTCATGTGAATCAGAGGCTACTCAAGGTCAAACTTCCTTCTGACCTGCTCCTCTGGAGGGCACAAAACTGAGATGAATGAATCGGCGCCTCCAATTTGACCCACTTGTCAATTCCGGCCTCGTCAGGGAACCCTATTGCATTAGTCAGCTCAGGCTCCTATAACAAAATACCACAGATTGGACGGCTTAAACAACAGATATTTATATCTCACAGTTCTGGAGGCTGGAAGTCCAAGATCAAGGTGCCATTTGCTTTGGTTCCTAATGAGGGCCCTCTTCCTGCTTGCAGACAGCTGCCTTCTCACTGTGTACTCACATGGCTGAGACAGAGACAGTCCTGGTCTCATCCTCTTCTTAAAATGACAGGAATCCCATCATGGGGGTCCCACCCGCAAGACTCATCTAAACCTAATTATTTCCCAAAGGTCCCACCTCCAAATGTCATCAACTGAGGGTTAGGGCTTCACTACATGAGTTTGGGGTGGCGGTCAAGGGGACATAAAAATACAGCCCATAATACTTGTTTCAACATGTCAGTGTACCAAATATGACTTCCAAAACTCATAGCAGGAGATAAACTTGTACACATCCCCTTACATTTATGAGTGTGCTGGACTAAGTCCCTTAAGGCAAGCTCTGCCTTCACTATTTAAATCAGTGGTCAAATAAAATATAAATAATAGTGTCTTTAGACAAATACGTAGTGAGATTTAATTATCTAAAATTTTTAAAGCCATCTGATTTTGCCTTTGTAAATAGACTGCTTGTATATAATTATTTGTAACATTGGTTTATGTGCAGTTACATGAATACGACCCAGCCCATTATTTACTCTGGCTTTTAAAAACTATGTGCATGATCAAAATATGAATGGCCTAATAACATGGAAAAATTGATTTGGGGAAAGTAAGAGAGAAAGAGATTTATATCATAGCATTACAACACAAATTAATGCTTTCATGTCTTTTAAATTTCTATTTTATCATTAATTATGGTGTGATAAAACTTCATAATTAAAATAACTATACCATATGCTGTTATATGTGTCCATTTTATTCTGAAAGGAGATATATATATGTCCTTTCATATGTTTTATTCTCAGCCATCTGTGAAAACTAATCCTGTGGCAAACATGGATCAGCAGTTCTTCAATTTGATGTTATAAAGCGTTAAAATACTTGGGATCCTAGATCCAGACATGTTCAACTGCTATTATATCTTGTTCATAGAAAGCACTCAATACTCCAAAATATGTTCCTGTGAGTTTTGGCATCTACTGTGAGAATGGAGTTTTAGTGACCTCATTCGAAGCACTCTGGGTTCTCAAGAGATAAAAAGAAAACCAAGTCTGCTATATCAGCAAGTGTCTTTGTATTTAAAATCCATCTTTTGAAAGAGTATGTAATTGGATTTTTGAAAGTGAATTTAAATATCAGACTTCCAAGTGGCAAGTTTATTCATTCATATTTACTGTGATTATTTAAATATTTCAATTTATTTTGCATTTATTAATTGATTTTTACCATGCTTTCTCAACAATGTAAAGAAAAATTCTAGATGTACCCAAGAGCACTTGCATCCTATACATCCATGGCATTAGGGTGAACTATTGCTCTTCTATCCTATTTTCTACCCTCTGCCATATTAGTCTTTTCTCCCATATCAATATCCTTTCAGGTTAACTCATATAATTTCCAATTTCTTGACTCACAATTGCTTCTTCTGTCCCACTCTTTCTTTCCTTCCAAGGTTTCCATTTTTCTCTTTCCCTGAAGCCCCTCCTTTAGTGACTTGTTTAGCAGGGTTTTATGAGAGAAACATGCTCTCTGGCTTCACCCCTTACTGCTGCATAGTAGATTTGTAGGGTACGTAATTGTACATTGATAGTTCTTTCTCCCAGCATTGTGCAGATATTCCATTGTCTTCTGACACCTGTTATTATTAATGAGAATTCTACTCTTGGAGGAAGTACTGCTCCTTTATATGTAATCTGTCTTTTTTCTCTAGCTGTCTTTAACATTTTCACTTTGGTGTTCTACAGTTTATTTGTGGTATTTCTAGCTGTTTATTTATTTTTGCTTACCCTGCTTCGGAGTCAATGTAATTCTTCAATCTGAAGATTCGTATCCTTCATTAATAGTTCACATTATCAACTATAATGTAGCTTTTCTCTCATTCATTCTATTCTTTCCTTCAGGAAAAATCTGGCAAATTATTTGGACCTTCTCATTCTACCTTTCAAGACTTTTAATGTCCCTTTCTTATTTTCCAATTCTCTATGACTCTGGGCAGCAATAGATATTATTTGTTCAGATCTGTCTTTCTTTCTCGTTCTCTGTCTCTCCCTTTCCCCTCTCTCCTCTATATAGCTAACCTGCTATTTGACCTATCCACTGAGGTTTATATTACAACATTTTTTTTGTTTCTGGAACTCCTGATTTTGGAACCAAAATTGCCAGTTCTTTTATTTATACTCTCTTTCCTCATTTATGAAGCCTTCAGGAAATTTAAACCTACTTATGTAATATCCTCTTTATGAGCTCAAGTTCATTTCAGTATCAGTCCTCTTATTTGTAAACTTAGTTGATTCTCCCTAGTAGTGAATCACTTCCTCATGTGCTTTGTAATTTTTATATTGTGGACACATCATCAGCTGAGGTTATTTTTTCATATTGGAGTCCTATGCATTATGAATTATGGAAACAATTCTGTTTTACAGTTTTTTATTTGGTCTGATAGGTGATCTGTCCTGTGTCTGAAGTTTCCACGTTAGTGTTAAGAATTCAGTCTTTTGTCTTTAAAAACTATGCATACGTCTGCTATACTGATCATTATTCTGGATGATTTCCAGTATTTATAAATCACTTGAGTATTTATTTTTATTTCCTTTGAATCCAACAACGAATTGGTTTTAAAAAGTGTTTTATCTGTTTCTTTCTTATCTAGTCTATCATGTGTTCTTACGCAGGGTCAGAAAGCACCTTCACTAACTGTTGTATTGTAAGACCTAGACATCCCAACACCATGTCATTATGTAAAGGTTTAAAAACAATATAACACACTAGTCTTAGGGAAGAATCATCACTTACCAATGGATTTGGACATCATTTTTCAATGGACCAAGAGACATGCCTTTATTGATAACTTGGCCTTCCCATCATTTGGCTAATAATTGACCTAATGAGGAACAGAGGCCCCCAGGCAAGCCAGGAGCATCGTGAGTAAATGGCTTTAGACAGAGGGTCTTAAATTTGATCAGAGAAACATTTCTCCCTGGTTACTAATTTCTTGTGTCCTGGGAGAAGTGTCTTGCCACACTTAAGATCATCCTAAGGACTGTCTTCTGAACTTTTCAAGTAGGTGGCGTACCTTCAGGTGTCTACTCACTTCACAATAATTTACCCTTTCTCTGGAAACTGCTTTTTACCACCGCCCTCATCTCCACAACAATGGGTCACCCATAGCCATATTTTCACTAACCTGAGCTGGGCCAATCTCATTTTCCCTTCAGGGTATTTAGAATTGAGACAGATAGAATTCGAGTTGTGGCTGGACCTACAGTATCTAAACCTGAGAGGTATAAGGTGACTGGATTCCACACCATGGAGAGAGATAAGGATATAGCAGCTCTGAAAGAGAAATAGGGATGAAAGAGAATTCTGACATTGGACCAGTTTCTGATTCTAGTTTTCTCCTGAGGACCAGCTGCATTATTTCTGCACCGATTTCCACACTACACCCCTACATCCTTATAATAAATCACCCCTCTTCACTTGAGTTAGATCGAATTGGCTGCCATGTCTTGCAACCAGAAAAATCCTAAGACATTAACCCTGGGGATACAAATAGAGTCTGTGGCAGATAGCAGGGGAAATACTCTGAGCTCTAGGACAACCAGCATTTGTCCAGCACTGACAATGTGCCAAACAATAGCTGGTGCTGAAAAATCAAATGCGAAAAAGACAGCTCCAGCCCTGGAGTATCTTACAGAGTAAGAGTAGAGAGAAAGACACACGAACATATGATGCAATACAAAATAATTCACCACCTCCAAGAAAGTTTTCTGTGTATCTCCACTTCCACACCACTAGCCAGACTAGGTTGGATGCCTCTCCTACAGCACCCTGTGGTTATCACGATCACTAATGTATCAAACACTGTATAAGTTATCTATTCACTGGCCCACCTCTTTTGTAAACTGTGAGCTCTTTGGAAACAGAAATGGTGCTTTTCACCATAGTATCCCAAATAAATTGCAAAGTTTCTATGAAATAGCAGTTGCACAATAAATATTTGCCAAACAAATGACTACCTGTAAAAACAAATGAAGATACCTCTACACAAATAGGACAGAAGAAAGAATAAGTAATTAATTTTATCTGGAAAGTACTTAGAGGATCTTTTAAGGAGGCAGTATAATGTACAAGATAAGAGCACTGATTTTGGAGCCAGAGATGCCTGAAATCACAGAGTGGATCCCACGTGTATTAGCCACACAATCTTTTCTTCATCTGAAATGTGGAGATGCTCTTGATCAATATCTCACAGAGCTATTGTGAATATGATGTGCAGGAGAGTATCCCAAAGGACACACATACTCATACGAGGTAGAGTCTGGCTTTCAGGGAAAGAAAATAGGATGAAACTGCAGAACCTCAGAGGCCAAGCTCTTCTCCTGCATGTTCTCTCTACACCATCTTTAAGTTGGCTGGTGGGATTAAGAGTGCAGCTTTAAGCACCTCTGTATCTGCTATTTGCCAACTTTAGCATGCAGAACTCAAGGAATTGTAGCCGGGATGGAAGTGGGCTCCACACAATTGGGGGCTTAGGGGAAATGACTGAGAGAAGATGAGAGCTCCGGGAATGGTAGGAGTCCAGTCTAGGAGAGTGACTAAAGGGTCAATCAATTACCAGGACAAGTTATTTTGGTGACACAGGTAGACTTGTGTTTATGTGAGTGGGCAGTAAAGGAACATCTGATTTCAATAGCAGATGTCTCAATAAGTGACTCTGACAAATCTCTGGTTGATAGAAGGGTGGTTCCAGAGGATTCAGTTTAGAGCTGCTACAGGGGTATGAGAATAAGATCCCTAAGAGAAAGGGAGGCTGCAAAACTCTTGTTCATGCATCATCAATGGGGCCAACATCACTCCAAGGGGATAAAAATTGTTCCTTAAGGGTTTAAAATCTTAGATACTATAATGATTTTTAGCCATCCAATTGGCCACAGAACATAAGCAGATACATCTGTGGTATATTATTCAGTTCAGGCTGCCATAACAAACATCCATAGCCAGGATGGTTTAAACAGCAAAAAATTGCTTTTCATTGGTCTGGAAACTGAAAAGTTCAAGATCAAAATGCCAGCAAGGTTGGTTTCATTCTGGAGCATCTTCTCTTGGCTTTTAGGCAGCCATCGTCTCACTGTGTGCTCACAGGACGTCTTCTTTGTGTGCATGCGGGGAGGGAGTGAGCAAGCTCTCCGGTGTCGCTTCTTACAAAAGCACTAATCTCATCATGAAAGCCCCACCCTCAAGACCTCATCTAACTCCAGTTATATCCCAAAGGCCCCATCTCCAACTATCATTACATTGGAGTTTCAATATATGAATTTGGGTGGTGGAGGGGAACACAAACATTCAGCCTGTGCGATGTGGCTTTAAAATATAATAGGTGAGAAGTAGCAATTAGGGAAAAGCAAGTCTAAATCAGCTCCTTAGGTGAGTTATGATTTAAAAAAAAAAAAGGAACCGCAAGAGTTGAGAAACACTAACATGGATAAGCTATGCCGGGCTTGCTGTCGGCTGACCTTATTTGTAGCACTTATATTGCCTGTGTAAACCTAGCCTTCTGCAATTCATCCCTTTCCCCATGTTCTTATACCTGCAATTCCAGGGGCGGCCACCAGGGTGCCTTGTTGCTATTAGAGCCATGTGGCTTGAGCAGCTGGCCTTCACATTAACAGAGATGATTTTTAAATTTCATTACAGCTCTTAAAAAAAAATGAGAAAGAGCTTTTCAAGAAACCAGTCTAACACAGTCAGCATTGGTTAAATATTCATGTTTAAAGAACAAGAGGAAAACACATCTAAATCCAAAATGGTACCTCTGACTGACTTTAGATTATTATTAATTACTGTGTAAATTAACTTGAAGATTAAATATAATTGTTTCTAATTATATTTTTAAAGCCTTTAAATTATATACCATAGAGTGAAATTGTGATTCAATGAAACTGATGATCCAGGAAGATGTACCAGGTGTATCCTTCCCATCTCACCTAACACACTGCAGGATGTCTTCAATTTAAGAAGCAAGAATCCAAATACATGGTAGGTAAAATTCTCCATGTATCTGGGTCCCTTCATTGCAATTTGTAAGAAAGAATCACCTTTCAGAGGTTGGTATGTAGAATCCTCTTTCCCCCTCATTCTCTATAACCTATTAATTCATATGACAAATATATTTTCCTTTTATGATCTCTTTTATAGACTACCAAAAGAAATTTGAGAAGGATTAAAATGTCAATTCACACACAAATAATTCAAATTAAAAAAAAAAAAAACTAAGGAAGAAATTCGGAAAGTAGAACTGAGAACAAGAGGGTTGGGTAAAGAACAGCTCCCTGCTCTCTACTAAATTAAGTCCAAACACCTTTCCCCAGCTCTTGAGGTCATTCCTGTTATAATCCCAACTTTCCTTTCTAGGGTTATTGGCAACCATTGCCCTGCATGAAATCTTCATTTCAGCCAAACCGAGACCACTCCCAATTTATGACACATAAGCTAGTTTTCCTACTTCATATATTTTCTCAAACCTTCCCTCCCTTTTATATTTTCTTACCTTGTTCCATATCCTACAGCCTCATTTCTACATGCCCAATCCTGGTAACTAATTCAAGGCCTAATTCAAATGCTATCTTCTCTGTTAGGACTCTCTTTGGGCTCTGCCATCAAATGAGCTTTCCCTCCGTTTCTTCTGAATCCAAATAACATTTAATTTGGGTCTGTCTTTTATCACTTTAGTCTCCATTTTACCCGGTCCCCCTCTACGTAGTTTAAATTTCTTGATGGCATATTTATGCCTTATTCAACATTCTATTTCCACATAGCTCTCAAGACAATGCATTACATACACTGGGTGTCCAATACTTGCAGAAGCTGCTCTGTCCCCAGCTCCAGCAATGTGAGTTGTGGATGTCACTCAGATTGGAAGTAGTATTTGCAATTCAACGTGAGCTGTTCAGAAAATAGCTCTCATTAGGCAGGGGCTTTTATGAATCATTAACAGGCAGCAGCAGTACTCGGGATTAATTTTAATAATATTTCTGTTATAAAATTCAAAGGCTATCTTAACCAACACATGTATATCCCAGACAAGTGCACCTGTTGATGATCGCAATGACCATAGCTGAATTTTAAGAGTCGCCCCTTAGTTTAAAAGCTTTGTAAAGCCTTGCCTCCCCATGTGTGGTCCAGAGACCGTCAGCATGGGTCCACCTGGGAGCTTGTTACAAATGCAAAATCTGGCTAGGTGCTGTGGCCCACACTTGTAATTCCAACACTTTGGGAGGCTGAGGTGGGAGGATAGGTTGAGGCCAGGAGTTCGAGACCAGCCTGGGTAACATACCAAGACTCTATCTCTAGAAAAAAAAAAAATAGCCAGGCATGGTGGCATGTGCCTGTGGTCCCAGCTACTCAGGAGGCTGGGGTGGGAGGATTGCTTGAGCCCATGAGCTTGAAACTACAATGTGCTATGATCATGCCACTGCACTCCAGCCTGGCAAACAGAGCTAGACCCTGTCTCTTTAAAAAAAAAAAAAAAAAAAAAATGCAGATTCTCAGGCTGCCCTCCAGACCTATGGGATTAGGCCTGCATTTTAACAAATACACACAAAATTTAGAAGCTCTGGTTTAAATGTTTAAATGGAAATTTATTAAAATTTTAGTGTCCATTTATTTGGACATATATTTAGGTCCAAATATATTATGCCCATATATTTTGTTCAGTGGATATATCAGAAGAGCTTGTTCAGTATATTTAGTAGAATTTAAAGTCAAGAAGTTAATTGCACATAATATGAAAACAAGAATTAAAAGGAATTAAAATACCATCTCAAATCACTGTTTCTTGCATTTTGCCCTCAGACTTCCAGAAAGCAGCCAAGAGAAAGTGTTAAGGAGTAGGGAGCACCAACTATATCGTTATTCCTGAAATTTCTCTTTCCATGAAGGAAATGAAAAACACTAAATATCAACATGACAGAGTTGGAATGAAGACGAGGTTTCCCAGGTGGGGCTCATGAAATCCAAATTGTTTGATTCGAGTCTTCAAGGAGAAACAGAGCTTCTCTCTCACCTCTAAGGAGAGACCCAAAAGACCCCTGAGAAGAGTAGAAATATAGTCTCCCTGCCACGCTGACACCCTTAATTATGGCTTTTGAGCTTTTGATGTTCTGACACATAAATAGCTAAAAATTTGCTTTTTCATTTTGTGCACTTGCAAGTTGGAAATGTCATCAAGTTTCATCAAGATTGAAATGGGGTCCAATTTGCTAAAAATGCCTCATGCATAAGGAAGTTTTGTGCTCTCTTCCACATGGGAGTCAGCCTGCACAATACATTATGCACCTCGTGCTGGAAAGATCTCGACATGCCACTCAAATACTGAAACGGAGGGAGCAGTCACGCTTCAGGGTCTTTGCACTTTCAGAGGGAGGGGCCCCTAGCCCTCAAATATTCAATTCCCAAATAAAACTGTTCTATGTACTCACTGTAAAAGTACTGATATATAAACTCCAGCTCCAGCTTCTCCCCGCTCATTATTTCTGAATCACAGACGGTTATTGTGTGGTGGTATGCCCCCAACACAAAGAAAAGCAGACTAATGGTGAAAAATAATTGCTATTTTACGTCTCTTTTGCTTTTAGCAAAGTACAAAACCAACAACTTTTTCTTCAACAATAGGAAAGCAAAGTGAATTAGTCAATGGAAAGATTACTTTCCTATAATTTCAGCCTATCTTTTAAAATTGGGGTTACATTTCCCTTGATTCTGTCTGGAGACTATGAAAGGAGAAAAAAAAATCTCTCCCTGAGTAAGGTTCTATATCTGATGGCAATCCTTGAGAAAGGGTGCTCGGGTTAGGCATATTTCTGTTTCCTTTCCCAATGTTGATTTTTTTTTTACTGCTTTCCCCCCAAATTCACACATAATTACTACTTTAAATAGAATAGTTGAGGCTACTGAGAACCTACATTAGAAGGAGTCTTTCTGTTCAGAAGTTCACATTGAAGGGAACAGAATCCTAAAATTTGTCAGATTACTTCCCATGGGAGATCCATATGTGAAAAACGAAGGCCTGGAGGTAATTGAGCTTCTAAATTTCCAACATACCCACACATAGGGATACACACCCCAGGCCTTGACACCCAGTTTATATGGACTGCCACAAAAGCAAGTTTCTGTGGAATCTCTTGAGGTGTTCTAAAAACTTATAACAGTTTTGCATTTTCATTTGAAAGATGTTTTAAAATAGTTTTAAGCTCCTGGCACTCTGTAAAGGTCCGACATGGTTTGGGGTACACCTTGACCCAGCTCCTTTTCCCTTAGGGGTGTTCGCATCCTCCTCTCCATGTTCAGAATTAAGGGTTCCAGTGATCATAATAGTTTTAAACTTTACATATTACCTAGGGCTTTTACTTCTATCAGCATCATCAAATGGCAAATATTAATTGAATATCTACTGCTTGTCAGGCGCCCTGAGAATCCCTTGCACGCATGATTTCACTCACTAGTTAAAATACTCCTAGAGGCAGGAACTGGTAGCTCCATGTTACAGATATGGAAATTGAGACTTGGAGAAGTTAAATAACTAGCGCACAGTATTGCAGTGTAGGAAAAAAAAAAATGAGGTTTTGCTGATTGCTACACTAAACTGCCTATTCGTATTTGCTTTTAACAAATATAAAAGTCCTGTGAAGACTTTATTGGACTCTCACATTCAGAAGAGGAAACCAAGACTCCCAGCTTAACATCATACAATTAATAAAAAGCAGAAAAATCAATCCAGGATCTTCTGACTCGAACACCATTGGGTTTTCCGTTCTACCACAGAAGCTTAGGTCATTTCCAATTCTACGTTTCTAGAAATCTATGATAGGAAAAAAAAAAAAAAAGCTTAAATGAATCAATAGAACATGCTGAAACTTGGAGACTTTATTTTCATGCAAATAGTCTCAGGATGAAGGGCAAGACATAAAGATTCAATGACCTTCATTGTAAAAGAATTAGAAATTCCATTAGTAACTATCACAATTTAATAACGCTCATTTTTTTGCAAGAATGTGTGATAGTTACAGGAAATTATAGCAACCTCTTAATTTCTAAGATGATTGTTTCAAGTGCATTTTCCTAGTTAAAGATTAGATGCCTTTTTTAGCCTCCAATAACAAAAGAGTTGAGTAAGAATTTTTGCCAATAAGAAGTTTTCTACCTTCAGAGCTGTCTAAATTAGGAGTGGGCTATCTTGTGCAGTAGTAAGTTTCCTGCTCCCAGGAGAATTCAAGTAGAAACTAGATGACAACTTGTCAAGGATGTAACCGAAGAGATTCACAATCTTTTCGGGTGACAGACTTTTTGAGAATCTAATAAAAGCCATTGACATTTTCACCATAAAAATGTATAGATGTGCAAATTTTGCATACACTGGGATAAGAAGTTTGCTCTGCCATTTCTATACAGCAGGAAACCATTTGGCTTGGGATTAACCTCATACATCTAGATGCAGGTAACTTATGTAAACTGGGAAACATTGCCATAGCCTTTGTTTCTTCTCTCTCCCTCAATCTGGTCTCCACATTCACATGGAAATACTGATTGCAATCTGGCATATATTGTTTGGCCTACATGATGGTTTGCTTTGTTTTTTAATTTGTTAAATCAAGGGATTTCATATAAAAATCCAGATTTGGGGGTTTCGTTGAAAAACCTGAGATATTCAGGTAACCGTGGGCCTGCATTCCAGCACGGTACCAATTTGTTGAAGCTTAGTGGAAGCCATTCCTTTAGGTGGAGCATTCCAGTTTGCCAGAGTCCACATCACTCAAGTGCCAACCTTGGCCTGCTTTACTTATTTATATGACCTATTTCACTGTGCATTTGAGTTTGCAATCCCTGAAGTAGAAAAATAGTTTTTAGTAGAAAGTTTTCCAAATTGGCTATCAAAGGGGCTGGTCTGCTTCCCTTTAATCACACCATTCTCAACAGAGAGGCACTGTACATAAGAGAGGGAAAGGGGAATAAGGCTGGGCCAAAGCAAAGAGCAGAGCAGAGCAATCAAAGCCCAAGGAACAACCAAATACATCCATTAACCTTCGCTCTCTATGTCCATTCTCTCCTGATGACTACAGAGACCCAGTTTGCACGCATTTAGAGACCAGGGTCAAGATGCAATCCTTTGAACCAGGAGCTGACTCTCTAAGCTCATTGACTGTGAGCTTGAACTTGGAGCTGTTTGTACAAGATTAGTGATGAATTCTCCCTCCTTTACCCAGTTTACCTTACAGAATAGACATGATATCACCCCTGCCACCCAACTCATTGGTGAAAGAGGAATGAAAAATCTGGGAAAGAAGTGGCCTGAACTGGAGACTAGAGATGCTCCTCCAATGGTCTTTCCATTCAACTACGAAGTGGGATTCTCAGAAAGATCGCAGACGTCCCTAGAAAAATTACTACAGATGGTCTTCAAATTTGATAAGAATCATACTTCAGTATGTTATATGTTCACAGTTAAAACAGTTTTCTGATGCCAAATTGAAGTATTTTTACATCAGCTGATGAACAGATATTCCTCACAGTTTCATGATGGCTTTGTTATATTTCATCTGGGTAGCAGCTTATGGGAATTTGTTTGAAAGTTATATTATTATTGCTAAGAATAGAGAAGAGGAGAAAAAGATGAAATTGCTGATTTTAGTAAAAACAAAATGTGTAGAGCTTATCAACTTAATTCAGATAAGACTAAGATGGAATCTCTAAACATCCTGAAAATGGCAAGCATGTTTCCTCAGTTGAATGCTCACTGGACTTTAGCTATATGTTAACTATGAAGGAAAAGACCTAAGTCAAGAACACAAAGGAAATGTTGAAAATATATTAAAGACAGAAACTAGTGGATATAACTAGGGAACTGATCATTTGTTTCCAATATTGGAACACTACCAAACCTTCATAACTTGTATTACAAAACCTCATGACTTATAATCATTGTTCAACCTTCTACATTTTGTCTATGTTTTCAAAAAGCCATTATCTGTGAAGTCAGGACATTATAATTTTAGTTTTGTTATTAATTGATTTTTCAGCTTTATTTAAGACACTTACCATTTTTGGTCTGTTTCCTTACGAGTCAAATGAGGAATTCTATAATTCCAGGGATCCTGGAGGGACAAAATGCAACCACGGATATAAATATGCTTGCAAGAGGTAAAAGGCTCTCCAGATGTAAGGTATTTTAAATACATTAGCATGTAGTGTAAATAACGCTTATTGTCTCATGTAAAATCATAATTCACAAAGAAGGAAGGTACTTTTTTCTCAAAAACACTAAAAAATTAAAAGACATATTTATTTTCTCACTCTTTAATCTATACAATTAATGCACTTGGGATGGCCTCATCCAGCGTCAAAATAAACCTATATGTAAACAACGAGGTAAATTATCAAATAATAATTATGCCCCTTATAATGCAATTCTTCTAAGTTTTTTTTTCATAAAAAATGTCCTCAATATTTTCCCAGGCAAAGTCATCAATATAAAATTTAGAAAATAAGTAATTATAAGTACCTAAATATGTGTTTACTTCTTCCATCCTGTCATTTGTTATTATAATATGTATGGTTTTAAATATTGGACCCATCTTATTTATAACAACATTGGATAGCAGTACTTATTTATCTATTGAAGAAAGGCAATTTGGAGGAGGGGGGTAGCTACAGTGATAGCAATTTGTCATTAACAGCAGTTGTAATTATATAGCCTCATCTACACATTACTGCACCATCTTGTGCATTTTCCCTAAGACTAAATATCTTCTAAACCATAATAATCCACCAGATCAAAAATTCAGCTGCTTATGAAAGTGAGAAAATAGTGATTTACATGTTACACTTTAAAAGCTTCATCAAAGCTGTAATAATTTTGTTGGATAAACAATGTGATTCTCAAGATTAATAAGAATTTCCAAATATGAACAATATGTACCCTGAGGAGAATATTATCTAACAAGTAACTGATAAATTATGTTGGGCAAATAATCTGCATACTAAAATATGTGTAATGGAGACAGGAAATTAAATATTGAAATGTGTAAATAATACACAGTTTGGTATGTTGATTTTTTCCCCCCTTAGTTGGGCTAGATCCCAGCTTCAAAATAGTAGATGTCCCAATGCATGTCCTTGTCACTCACACAAGAGAACAGATAAATTAACATATCGTTCAGATTCACGTTCACTTTAGGCAGGAAATTGGAAGTTCTTTGATGAGTTCCATTTGGAAGAGATTCTTGGGGAAGAATTAGGGAAAAATTTCTATGAGTTTTTTTCTAGACTTCAGAAAACTACATTTGGTGCTGTTTTTTTTTTTTTTTTCACTCTTTCAAGTGGATAACTGCCTTTGAAAACTGGATAAAAATGCTGCTGGTTTGAAAGACTATGATGGGCCGGGTATGGTGGCTCATGCCTGCAATCCCAGCACTTTGGGAGGCCAAGGTAAACTGATTGCGTGAGCTCAAGAGTTCGAGACCAGCCTGAGCAACACAGTGAAACCTCGTCTCTACAAAAAAATACAAAAATTAGCCGGATGTTATGGCTCGTATCTGTAGTTCTAGTTACTCAGAGGGCTGAGGTGGCAGGATTGCTTGAGCCTGGGAGGTTGAGGCTGCAGTGAGCTATGATGGTGCCACTGCACTCCAGCCTGAGTGATAGAGCAACACCCTGTCTCAAATTAAAAAAAAAAAAAAAAAAAAAAGAATATGACAATATGCACCCCCAATGAAAATACTGCCAAAACTAAATTAATCAGAGTGTTGATATAGGACCTGGACTCTGTAGCTGAGCCTTGGCTGAACATTTCCTCAGAAGGCCATTTCACCAGCCATTTCTGGTAGGCCATTCAGGAAGGCTTCACCAAAGCCATATGTGAAGTTGGCAAAACTCATGTGGCACTATGTTCTTCTTCAGGACAGTTACTTCTGAGAGGAGATAAGCTGACAGGTCTTCACAGGTCTGCACAGGGAGCATGCAAGTACAGAGAGAGGGACGGTGCAGGGTAGCAAAAACTCCCCAGAATATTGGGTTATGAAAAAGTAATAAATGTTAACCAGGCAAAGAGCAGGTAACTGCAGAGGGGACCACGTGAGCAAGAACTTGGAAGAATGAGACGTATTTGCCAAAACTTAAGTAGGAGATGGAGAATGTTTAGAAACAAGACTGCAGGAGTAATCAAGGCCAAACTGAAGGCAACAAAGAACAAGCTTGAAGAAAATATTAATAATTTTGGCAAAACATATAATTGACAAACAATTGATATCCAGAATATATAAAGAACAATTATAAATCAATAAAAAGACCATCCAGTTGAAAAACTGATAAAAATTTTAGACAAATTTCCAGAACACAAACCCTAAGTGACCATAGAAACATTTTAGAAGATATTTAGCTGTGGTAGGAATGGAAAAAATGGAAGTCAAAACACAATGAAGTGTCATTTAAAACCCATCAGATACACAAATCTGACAATACCGAGTGCAATCAAAATGTGGAACAAGCAGAACTTTTATACACTGTTAATGGGAGAGTAAATTGGTATAATCACTCAAGAGAACTATGTGGCAATGGTCAATAAAAGTTTAAAATGCCAATACCTTTGATCCAACAATTCACCTTTTTGTAATAGACCTTAGAAATAAATATAATATTTGTGTGTAAATATACATGTGCAAGAATCTTAATAGAAGTAGTGTCAATATTTGAAATATATATAAAAACTTAAATGTCTGACAAAAGGAAATAGCACAAAAGTGTGATCTATTCATACAGTGAAACATTAAATTGCATTAAAAATGAACTAGAGCCTCACATATCAAAGGTGAATCTCTTAAATTTAAAATTAAGTGACATAGAGAAAAAACTAGTTGCAGGAAGATATAAACCTTATCATGCCAGTCATATATATAAAGTCTGAAAACATGCGGTGTAATAATCTATATTGCTTCAAGACACACATAGATATAGTAAAATGTAAAGAAAAGCAAGGTAAATGAAAACAATAATCGCCACACTTTAAGAGAAGGGTGTTTTACTACAGGGGCACAAAACCCCTGGGAGTTTCTCTGTATTCTGATAATATTTTATTTCTTAAGCTGGGTGATAGGGACATAGGAATACATTGTACTATCCTTTGTACCTTTTTGTACACTTTATACTTCAAAGTAAAATTTTAGAAATGAAAAAGAGGCCGGGCGTGGTGGCTCACACCTGTAATCCCAGCACTTTGGGAGGCCGAGGCGGGTGGATCACAATGTCAGGAGTTTAAGACCAACCTGGCCAAGATGGTGAAACCCCATTTCTACTAAAAATACACAAATTAGCCAGGCATGGTGGCGGGCACCTATACTCCCAACTACTCGGGAGGCTGAAGCAGAATTGCTTGAACCAGGGAGGTGGAAGTTGCAGTGAGCCGAGACTGTGCTACTGCACTCCAGCCTGGGAGAGAGAGCGAGACTCCGTCTCAAAAAAAAAAAAAAAAAAAAAAAAAGAAAGAAAAAAGAAAAAGAGAGCTCACTCAGGTGGCAGTAGGGAGAATGGAACAGGATGGGAGGGAAGGGAGAGAGGCAAGATGTGTGAGACCGCTTTCAATTTGCAGGGATTCCTGCCATTGATGAAACGACACACAAACCCTACATTTCCCAAGAAGGTTTGGACAAGATGCTGACTTTATCTGGACTCTATCCTCAAAAAACCTGGACTCTAGAGGGAAAATTGCCCTGCAATAATTTCTCTATCCCCCAAAAATCCACAAGTGGGTAAATTTGGCAAAAGCAGCACAAACATAAAGCTGGAGAACACAAATGACTTAATTCTAATTCAAAAGTAATATCAAGTTCCCCAAGGAGGGGAGAAAAAGCTAATTTAACCTTTCAACCCCTTGCTCCCTATTTATTATGTGGTGAGAATAATACGAAGAATGTTGTGAGGATTAATACATTCATTTCTCAAGCTTTGTAGATAAAAATGCGCTCCATAAGTGCTTTATTTTAAGAACTATGAAATGGTTTGTTTATTCCAGTATCCCATTCAGCCATTTCTCAAACCTTATCTCCCGGTTCTGGGTTTTGAGATGAATATAGGGTCTTTTAAATGATTGCGAGTAACCTTTGAGGATTATGCATTTTAAGCACTGGTTCACAATGAATATGTGACAGATGTATGTCACATAGGAGAGAGTCAAAAATATAATCCCTAAGAGGTTAATGATACAAATTGCATTTGGAGTTTCAATTTGCCGTAATAATTCTGAGCCCTTTCGAATAAGTGACTTCAGTCTTGGCACCCAATATCTGCCAATACAATTCATCCTGATTTGGGGCCTGTTAGGAATAAACTAGGGTTTGGGCTGAAGGCAACAAATCAAGTTATAAAATTTAATGGAAATATATAGACTAGATGCTTTATAAAAATAGCAAAAGAAGTTTATTCAAGTAGTTTTCCTAATAGCAGGTAATGGTTTATACCGGTTCATCCACAATTTTGTGCCTAGCCTCCTTTGGAGAAAGAACCAACACTTGGAATAAGACTGTCCTGCTTTCAAAGGACAGTAGGCCTCATGGCCAAGAAACAGAATCATGAGTGCCATCTAGGGCCCACATCTCTCCTGACCTTGGCTTTGTTTTTTCTCTGTTTGAACAACAATTCTGACTGTTTTGTGTAAACTCCAAATTCATTCATTCATCCCACAATCATCTACCAGAGGTATGGCTTTTCACAGTTCTCTTTTACCAGCTGTGTTAAAACCAGTGTTTGGGGTGGCACCCAATATTCATTCACATATGGGTCAGCATTTTCCAGATTGTGTTATGAGAGGCTTATATGTTATCTGCAAGGGGAGAAAAACAACTTTTATGATTCTTTAGCCATATGATCATGTCTTCTTCCAGGAAGATCACAGGTCGTATTTGTATTTTCAGTTCAGAAAATGTCACAAGCTAGTTTTACATGGTTCAATCCAGTGTTTCTCAAACTCACCAGGCCATAGACATCTCTCAACATCTCATAGTTCTTTAGGGTTACACAGAACAGCGTTTGATCAACACTGTTCTAGACATACATTCTGTGACCTTGTTAACAGAATGAGGAGCTACATGGACAATAACAATATGTTGCTGTTAATTAACTAATTAATTCTGTAGGCAGCTTCTAAGATGACCCCCCAGTGGTCCTCATCTCTTGGTATTTATGGCCTTGTGTAGTCTCCTTCCTTTGAGTATAAATAGGACCTGTAACCTACTTGTGAACAAAAGGTCACAGAATGTCACTTTCAGGATTAGTCATAGATGTGACTTTTGTCTTGTTAGCAGACTCTCTCTCTTTGAGAGAAGGGCTCACTCTGTGGCCTAGGCTGGAGCGCAGTGGTGCAATCATAGCTCACTGCAGCTTCAACTTCCTGGGCTCAAGCAATCCTCTCTTCTCAGTCTCCTGAGTAGCTGGAACTACAGGTATGCACCACCGCACCGAGCTAATTTTTGTAATTTTTGTAGAGACGAGGTCCCACTATGTTGCCCAGGCTGGTCTCAAACTCCTGGCCTCAAGCTATCCTTCCACCTTGGCCTCCCAAAGTGCTGGGATTACTGGCATGAGCCACTGCACCAGCCAAGACTGTCTAACTTGCTAGCTTAGATGAAGCAAGTGACCAAGTAGAAGAGGCCCACCTGGCAAGGAACTGGTGGCAGCCTCTGTCCAGCAGCCAGCAGGAAACTGAGGCTCTCAGTTCAATGACCCACAAGGAACTAAATCCTGCCAATAACCATGTGAGGTTAGAGGAAGAGCCTTCCCCAGTAAAACCTTCAAATGAGACCTTATCCTTGCCCAATACCTTGAATGTGGACTTGTCAGAGACCCTGAGGCAGAAAGCTCACCTCAGTCATGCTGGACTCATGACCACAGAAACTGTGGAAAAATAAACGTGTTAGATTCAGACTCTAAGTTTGTGGTAATGTGGCAATAATCTTATATGTGTCAGTGATATGCATTGAGATGCAACCATACGTCAAATTAGTTATTTTCTTGGACCCCACAGAACTTCTAGTGAAGTGGGGTAGATAAGCACTGACATATTATAGTTAACAAGAATATTAGAGTTAACACTTATATAGCACTTATTTGTGGCACATAAATAGCCTAAGTTCTTTCTATATATTTTCTTATTTAACCCTCAAAACAACTCCTAAGAACCATTACTGTCTATATTTTATAGGTGAGGAAACTGAGGCCAACAGAAATTGAGTGCTCAGGTTCCCCTTCCTGGCAATTGGCAGAGCTGGGTGTTGAGCCTACTTTTTAAACATAATGCTAAAATCATGCTAACAAATGTGAAATATATACCACGACGAGTCCTACAAAGAAAAGTATGTGATTCCACAACAGTCTCTCATACAGGATTTGAGATGGAGCAGGGAACTCTCTTAGGAGCCTGTCAGGCACCTCCCTCTCCCATCAAGCATGGAAATAAAGGAAAATCTTGAGTTTATTTAAGGGAAATTACAGGCACCTAGCTAGCCCTGAGAAGCAAATGAGCAACTTAATAAGCAAGAAGGTAGTAGTAGCTTAAAAACACAGCCATGGAAGTTAGAGTCAAAAGATGGTTTGTTCCCTAAGGGAACTAAAGATAACCTCTTAAAATATGTCCTCCTGTGGTTTTTCAGAAACCTGGACCTCCACCAAATGGATCTACTGGCACATAGACCTAAGATAAGGGAAAACTGAGGACTGAACCCTGACCTCCATTCTTTGCTCTAAATTTCTTCCTGAGGGGCCTGGAGGTGATGACGCTTACTAGCCAAAGCTAACATTGTTTTATGCTGACCCCAAATTTTTAGACAAAGTTTCACCTCCTTAAGCAATTGCAAATTAGAAAATCTTTGAATGTACCTGTGACTCCTGTGGGATCCTGCTTTGAGATGCCCTGCCTTTTTAGGTGAAATCAATGTACAGCCTCTATGTATTGATTTATGACTTTGCCTGTAACCTCTCCCTCCCCACCTTTAAAAACCCTTACCTGTAACCTGTCAAGAAGTTCAAGAGTTCAGCATCAGCTGCCTGATTCTCCTTGGTTGGCACCCTGCAATAAATGCCTCACTCTTTCTCTCGCTACCATCTCAATGTCAGTGTTTGGCTTTGCTGCACAGGATAGGTGGACCCACCTTCAGTTCAGTAACATTTAGCCAACTAGGGAGTAAGGGCCACTTAAGCTGAAATATGAAATTTAAGTAAAACTTTATTAAAGAGAGACAGGCATTCCAGGCTGTGAGAATAGCAAACACAAAGGCCCTATGGCAGGAAGGGACAATTTAAATCAGACAGGATGAAAAAAGGCCATTCAGGGTGGGACTGAGACACTGGGGAGAGGTGAGAGAGCTCCGAAGAGCCAGAAAGTGCAGAGAATTTTAGAGCATATTAAGTAATTTTGTCTTTATCTTAAGAGCAATGGAGTGGAACATCATCAAAGGTATTTAGTGGGGATGGGGAAGTGGGAGGCTCACGTAATCATATTTGCATTTTGAGAACATTACTCTGAACTCTGGAGTAGAATACACTGGAAGGAGTCAATAATAGATGTCTGAGGCTATTAGATGAGTTCAGAACAGATGTCATGAGGCTATTAGATGAGATCCTGGTGGTGGCCTATACAGTGGAGCCGATAGGGATGGAGAGCAGCAGGCATGATCAAGAGATATTTTGGAGATGAAAACAGTGATTGGGCAAGGGAAGGTGAGAGGAGAGATCAAGGAGGATTCAAAGGTTTCAGCCGTGCACAATCTGAATTTTATATAATTTGCACCAATTTCAGGCTGATGGTTCCCAATTTCCAAAGTCAAAGGCAGCGCCTCAGGAATGTTGGCCTCCAGAGTCAGGTTTTTGGTTCCCCATATATCACAACATAAAACATTGAAAATTTACTGCAGAAGGTTAGGGGTTGCAAAACGTCCCTCAAAGGCACCTAAGGGCTTTGACTGAGGACTTCAATCACCCATTTAAGAATCAAAAAGCTTTGGTTTTAGAAAACAGATTTTTTTTAAATGAATGGGCCAATATGGTTTTGCTCCAGGTGTCATTTCAAACACTTTCTTCAGAAGTATTTCTGAGTCTCAGTTTGCATCTCTAAACTAAAGAACCAAAGAGATCTGCCCACTCCACCGTGCCACATGGGATACATGGAATTTCACAATCTTGACTCCTTCTTTGCATAGCTATTCAGGGATCTCTGTGCACCATACCCAAACCCCACCCTTGGATCCAGCTGGAAGGACATTACTAAATGTCACCCAAAGAGGAGACCTGTGTGCACCATGTAAATAAGAAATTATCTTAAAGACAGTTTCTTTAATTCAGAAGATGGTTGTGGCAGAGGTCTAACACAGAGCAAGTCATTTAGTCATCTACAAACAACCAAGTTGCCTTTTCTTGAGGCAGAAAGATCTACAATCCAAGCCATTGACAATCTAAGATAGTATCATCCTCAAGAGTCTTAACAGCTGGTCCAGATCATTTCTGCAGCTCTTGTTTAGTTTTTGGTAGCCTCAATTTTCTTATCTACAAAATGGGCACAGTTGCCCATAAACCTGCTGTGGGAATTAAGTGAAATTATCCATGAAAGATGTTTGACTCACTGCCTGACATAGAGTGTGCTCTCTGTCAGTGTGCATTATTCTGATTATGCCCTGTCCCATGCTATTCAGAGAAGAAGGCAAGAACATTGAAGGCAGAGAAAAGACAGCTCTTTAGCTATGGAAGCTCACATTGTTGTGGAAGAGACATGAAACAAGCAAGGGTTTGAAATATGAGGATCAGCAAAGATACCCAGCTGTGCCTCAGATCACTCCACTCTCTTTCTCATCCCATGGTTCTCACTGTTCCCATCCCAGGAGAGCCCCCTGAGGATCTCTGGCACTGATCTGCAGAAGAAAATTTGAAGAATATTTATCTGGTGGAAAAAAAAAAAACAAAAACACTAGACAACACATCCGGAGACCCTCCCTCAGAACTTTATCAAGCGAATCACTAAACCTGTCTGTCTCAGGTACCTCTTCCACAAATAAAAGGAGTAATGGTCACATCTATACACAAAAGTACATTTGCATTTACGACAGGATAAGATGAGATACCAAGTGAACAGGTAATTAAAAAATTAAGCATCCAGTGTCTATTAAGCTCCGACTGTGTGCTGAGCAATGTAATGAGTGTTGAACAGAATACAGAACGAGTTTAGGCAGGGCCCCAGCTTGGGAACAAAGAAGAAAGGTTCTTCTTTGGGTGGGAGAAAGAATAGCAGTTTTAAATTAAACAGTACAAAGCAGGAAATAATAAAATGATAGATGATGTAGGAGAGATGATCATGTCATATGATTCTAGAATGATGAGAAAACAATGAGACGAAAGCTTTATAAAAAAAAAAACAGCATGAGTTTGATCAAGAAAGATGATGAAATGGAATGTATAAGTTATTCCAGGTGAAAAATGATGCAACTGATGACCCAAAGGTGGGAATGAGTAAGGCATGTTTGGAGGAAACAGAAGTGTCCATCATGTATATTCTCATATACCCATAAATACATATATATCTACTATGTGCCCACAAAACTTAAAAATAAAAAAAAAACTAAAACTATATATAGCTTCAGGAGCATAATCTTTGAAAACCTCATCTAATTCCACTCTCATTTCGTGACTTAATTTCAAAGCAAGTATCAGTTTGCATACAGGCAAATTGAGAACAGAGAGATTCATTTCCAAATCAAAGTTAACCAGCACAGTGGAAACCCAGGCCTAGAGCCTAGATCTTCGCTTCCTTATTCCTAGATGCCTCTTGGATATTAGTGGTTTCACGTTCAATGAGGAGAAATTAAAAAATAAAACAAAACAAAAAAAACCCCTTAATTTCCTTTACTTCATGTATGAACTGAAAGAAGGCAGACAGGGGTTCCAAAATGTAGGCACATGGAGTTCAACTGAATATTTGAGATTATAATATTATTCCTTCTGAGAACCCTGCCTGTCCACTATCATTAGAGATCTTTGAGTGCATACCTCTTGACTTTTAGAAGAATACAGTTTAGAGAAATGAAGGCTCCTCCAGCATCTATTGTGTGCCTGACCTATGAGTCTCTAGTTTCTGGAGACATCACCAAATATTTGCCTGTCACTCCCAGCTTATGATGTTGCCAGACTTGCTTATTAGGCTGTCCATATATGTCAGCATTCTTGGATATTGGAAGTGGTTACTTTCAAGATGCCTCATCAACAGATTTGGAAGGGAATTGCTCAAGGTGACTACAAGCAGGATTTTGTAAAATCAGTGAACAACAGGAAGTCAGTCCCTACTGATAAAGTTTTACTTTGAATTATCAATGTGCCATAAAGTTGACAAAAATTATTTTGGCTGCAGCAGTTAGATGTGCCCAGATAGTCCCCAGTCTTGGGACAGAGCCTGAAAACCACACAAATCCCACCAACCTGAAGCCCTTGTAAGCTTGTTTCAGTGGAAATCTCTATGGTTGAGCCAAGAGAGATCCGGGAAATACAAATGCATTAGTGTGAAAGGCGGCTGCGACCTATGCCTGAGGGCTTCACATACACAATCATTTAGAATCCTCATCTCCCAAGTGCCTTGAAATGGTTGGAAATTATGCAGACTGTGCCATGTTGCAGCCTAATCAAAAATAGACTTGTGCATTTTTCCCCCTTGGGTCACGTGTTAGGTCACCCAACACAAAGTACAATATGCTAAGCCATCCAAAGTGTCGATTCACCCCATTTGTATGTGGTCTATGATGGATGGATGAGCAGAGATTAAATAAGACCCCTTTCTCAGAGGCTAACATAAGTTACAGTCCCACTTACATGTCAAGCCTAAGTATAATATTAACATATACATTGATCCTGCATTTTTAGAAGGAGGAGGAAGAAAAGATTTCTAATAATATGCTACTGCATACAAAATTTATCTAAGTAAATAATTATTTTTAAGCCTAAGATTCAGGCAGCTTTATTATTCCACATTATGCTAATGTTTGACAATTACTAAGTGTGGGTATCAGCCAATGGTTTTTTTTTTTTAAGTTTAATTTAAAGCAATTTGACATGGAAAGGTTATTACTTTAGTTGCCAATAAAAGCTGTACTTTTAACATAAGTGTACAGTAGGCCCTAGGGTATGTGACTATTATCTTTTCTGCAATTATGTGGTGTTCTACATAAATGTTTAAAAAAAACTTGGAAATATCAAAAGTACTAACTTAGATACAATATGAAAGTTGAATAAAGAGAGAACGAAAACCTGATTATTTTAGACACAACATGGGTTGAGGTTTCCTCCTAGAGGTTATACTGGGAACAACACCAGCTGGCTTTGAATAAATTAATTCAAACTATATCTTAAGAACACACACTTAGCAACCAGAATATCGATTTTATGAACATTCTGTCTTGAGATACAGTTGTTCAATTTCACAAGCTAAATGCCATTAACAGTAAGAGCAAGTCTCTGAACCAATTAACCTATTTTCTGGAGTTGCTGTGCTACCAAAATAAAAAGAACATTTCTCAGATGGTATTTGCCACCCTAAGATTTCATATGTCCCAGAGAAAAAATAATAATTTATTACCAGTAATTGGGTAATCTAAACTTTTTCTCTTTCCTTGATCTATTAGGAAGATTGGACTTTAACAAAAAAAAATACTATTTTGTTCTTAAAAAGAAAGAAAGCAGCCCTATCCCAGCTAACCTCCCTTTACCTTTTTACATCTGTCTTTGAGGTGTTCATATTTAATGAATGGGGGAAAGTCAAGGAAAAAAGGGTAGGAAAGAATTTAATCAATAGCTACTGCCAATTTTTCATTATTATGGGATACTCCCTTCCTATAATAGGAAATCACTCAAGAAAAGTAAGGCCAGCAAAATGGGGACATTTACCCAGTCATCTGCTTAATAGGAGCATTTAATCCATCAAAGGAGAGAGATGCAGGGCTGGGAAAAGCAGACTCCCACACTCTACCTGTAAAGATTGACCCATGGGAGTCAAAGTTGCTCCTGGACAAATACTTTTTTTAAACCTTGCGAAAATTATCATCATTATTATTAACAAGAATAATTATATTTTTTGAAAACATCCAAAAATGGCCCCTACCGAAACACCTTGAAAGCATCACCCTATTCTTCCTCAAAATAACCCAAAGAGGTAGGTGCCGTTCTGACAAGCATTTTCCCAATGGAGAAACACAAGCTATCACTTGTGATAGTGGTGATTGGTCCTGCTGAGAGTCCAACACCCATCACCCTCAGCCCCACCCCCACCCCCTGTCCATCTGCCTAAAAAATGCACGATGTTATCACCGTGAAGCAGTTAGCAGAACAGGCTTTCTGAGTTTGAATCCTAAATTCATTATGTCCAAGCTGAATAACCTTGGCTAATTTACTTCTCTGTTTGACTCAGTTTTCCTGTGCATTAATTGGGGATAATAATTGCACTTACCTCATAAAACTACTGTGAAGATTGCATGTGTTGATGCATATTAAGCACAGAGAACCTGTACTCATAGTGTACATTCATTAATAAATATTAATTAGTATATTATGATTGCTTTTCAGTATATATGTATTAGCTTACTTTAGTAAAACTCTTCTATTCTTGTCTGGGCATTTAGAGAGATCCTCAAATAAACCTATCTTCTTGGGAAAAGTCAGAATATAGCAAATTATAGCAAGCAATATAACAAGCAGTTTGTTTTTTCAAGCGTCCTCTTTTATTGCCCCATTTTAGTGCAGAGGAAACATATTTTTAAATTTAGCAACTTCTATTTTGACTCTCAGTGACCCTGAGCAGACCCTGCTCTGCTCGTCATTTTGCTGAGGCATAAACCTGGAATGAAACAGAAATTTTCTGAGTGAAAATACACAATGTGCCTAGTCACTTGCCCAGTACCCATCTCACAGTTCATTGTTATCAACATAACTCTGATCTGAGATCTTGAGGGATAACATATTTTCTTATCATCTCTACCTTATTGTATAGAGAAAATCATAACCAATAGAGAGGCTTGCAACTTTCTGAATGCAAGGAACTACTATAATACCTTTGACTTGTTTAATCTGTATCCCTTGAATTATCTCTTTTGATAATTCCCAACAAAACTATTATAGAAATATTATCACACAGTTTCAAAAAAGAGGAAACTGAGGCTCAGTTACTGAACGACGATAGCTCATCCATATCAAATACACATCTCAGCTACTGTCTCACCTTCTCTACAAGAGATCCCAAATTTAACAGAGAAGGGCTTAGCCAATTTATACATGGGCTTTCTCTCATTTTTCTCTTATCCATATGCCTTGCCTTTTATCCCTAGTTACTTTCTCACTTCCGTTGAGATGCACCATGGTGCACATTGGATGCACCATGGTGAACATCTGTTATTTCTGCCTTCCTCCTCTTCCTTGTAATATCATGGTTTTCCCTTGAAACTATCCCTTAATCCATTCTCTGTCCAAGTGACTTAGTTAGTAAGACTAACCTAGTCCCTGCTCCATGGTTGGGCATAGGCACAGGTTTAATCAATCAGAACACATATATCCTAACCCAAGAGACCAACACAGGGATTGGCATGCAACCTAAGCTTATTGTTGAATGTCTGTTGGAAGCATTAGAAAAGAAAAGCTATCATTATCCTAAGGTTGCATGAACTCTAGACTGTAACCCTAGAGCATTTGGAGACCCTAAGTGAAGAAAACCTACCTGGGAATAAAGCCATCACAGAGGAAGGCAGAACCAAAGAATGGAAAGAAGGCAAATGCTTGTATCATTAGTTAGGCCCCTGGATTCAGCCACACCTTAAGCAATGCTCTCCCCTATACATTTTAGTTATGCCAGCCAATAAAGCATCATTTTAATTTATTAAAAAATGGCTAGGTTTCTGATATTTGCCCCTGTCTTTAATAACTCATCCATACATCCCTTAAACAAGCATAAATTAGTATGCTTATTTATTTATATTTATTTATAAATAAGCACACTGCCTTCTTTTAGAGCTGTGACTGCTTCAGTGTGTGTCTGCTATAGACAGTGAAGTTCTGGAGAACTGAAGTGCCCATGATTCTCTTCTGATCATTCTTGGCACATTTCTCCAAATGCAGTTTTGATGATAAATAACAAGGATAATGCCTTCCCCAGCCCACTCCATTTCTTAAATGGGAAAGCCTTCCTTCTCTTCTCTCATGTTTTCTACTGAGTGAAAAAATAACTCCAGTGTCATCTCTGCTAATGAGAACATGCATGCCTATACCACTTGGATCTCAGAGGAAGGATATTCCTTCCTCCCTGTGGAAGGAATCCACAAAATTATTAGTCAATAGATCTGTTTCATTTCAAAGGTTGAATCTGTTTTTGGACGAATGTGCATACAGAGAAAAAGGTCTCAGGCTGAGACCCCTAAGTCGGCAAGAATATGTACCTAAAGTGCATGGCACTGGCTACTCCTCCAAAAATATATATTTGTATCTCTCAGGAAACTTTTTAAGTTAATTTTCCATCAAATTAAATAAGCTAATGTTTATTTGCAGATAGAATTCTGGAATGAGACTTGGTCAAAAAAGAAGACAATTTATGGCCCAAAGCTACAAAGTCAGCGTCAAATAAGGAAAGTATCCTTTAACCATTGGCCACTATGAATACTTCAGAAAAACAACATGGCAGAGACCCAGGGCAAGAGAACTTCAATATAGTGAATCCTCAGTGTCCTCCTGGAGAAAGCAAAGGCCAGTTAAAGATTGCTTGAAGCTCAGAGATGGCATCTTTCAGGTTCAGAAAGGGGTTATATGGTGCTTCAACTTTTCAATCAAACAGCCGTGGGCTGTATTTGGGGCTCAGTCAGGAGCTCTGCAACCTTGGGCAAGTTGCTTTACTTTTTCTATACCTCAGTTTTTCCCCTCAGCTAAATAAAACTAATAATGCCTCCTGGGATTGTCATGGGGATTAAATGAATAAGCCCATACATGTGTAAATTACTGAGGACACTACATTGCAAGGGAAAAATGCTCAATGCATGTTAACTCTGCTGTTGGAACTAATCATAATCAGTATGAGAACTCATTACATGCAAAGACTTCTCCAGCAAGGACATTTGAAAGAATTCAAGAACCCTGTAGCCCCAGATTTAGGGGGCTGAATTTACAGAATTTAAAGAAGCCAGTTCTAGAAGAGACAGAAAAATCTTACCAGGCCTGGGAGGACTTGTAACCAAAATCTGCTTCAAGTTGGAAGTCTGAGGCTCTTGTTTTAGCATCCAACCCAGACAGAACTCAGCATGGTGAAAGAAACCAGGGCAGGCTGCCCAATAAGCTTTACCAGACAACCCAGTGGATTTTATCCTAGCTCAACCATGCCAGAGTAAAATTATGGGCAGGAAAAGCTCAGATCTCTATCTTTGCATGTATTTTATTTTACTTTCATTACTACATAATAGATCCTTTTGAAAATACCCAAATTCGTCTTGGTTAAAATGAGGGAAAATAATTTTCACACTTGAGGCAGAAGATAAAGAGATTGATACACCCACAGAGGATAACCATGAGTCCACAAAATAGAGCTATCAGGTATAACCCCCTGGTGATGTGAGAAGAGAGAAGGCAAGCCATGGCCCCTGAGCCAGGCTCAGAAGAGACTTTTGTCAGCATCAAAGATAAAACTTGCTTCCTTCACTGGTTTTCTTAGTAATAACAGACTGACCTTTTGTTGAAATGACTTGCCACATCCAATAAGAATTTTTTAAAAGGTGTTTGGAAATAATACAGTGACCGTGATAAAAGTGATGCTTTTAAGAAACCCATAGCCAACTATTAGATATTCTTAAACAGCCTAGACCTCTTAGTATTGTTTTACTCCTTAAAATTGAAACAGAAGCCCTAGAGCCATAGGCTATGATTAAGGTTTCATTTGTTGATCAGCTTATGACTTCTTTGAAAGAGTATCTCACTGCAAGAGAACTTGTTCTATTGCTCTGTGTCTCACACTAGTCCTTCCTGTATTTGGGGGGAACTAGATTGTGAAATTGATAGCAACTGCAATGTAGAGTTTGTAAGAAGCTGACACTATATAATTATTTGTGTTTAAACTGGGTCTACTAACAACAACCATATTATGCTTATTAAAATATTAACAAAATCCAGAAGAAACATAAAATGTATTCATAAAATTTGGGTAAGGTAGGAGTTTGGGAGGAAGAGTGACTTCCTTCAATATATCAAGAAGAGGTCTCCAAAAGTGAATTTAATGTGAACTTGGTAATGGAAGACTTACTCAAATTAGGAAACCTACCCAAATCAAAGTAGTCCCACTGAGCATCAAAGTAGTCCCACTGAGCACCCCCAGGTGGAGGGAATTTAGCAAATGAAGGGTGTCTTAAAACTTACAAATGTTCGAGCCTTACCGGACTGGCTCCCCTACATTTGTCTCAATGTCCTGAGTGGCAATAAAATATCCCAGCTAGTAATCAAGTCATGAAGGTGATAATGAAAAAGGGGGAACACAAAAAGAATTCTCGCATGTTTATTCAGTGAGTCAGCCCTTACCAACAAGAAGGATATTAAGCAGATAACTATTAACTGTTTCTTGCCATCAAAATATTTTTTTCAGGATTGGGAAGGTTGGTAAAAACTTAGTCACTGACCCTAAATATAGTTAAGGTCAAACCAGTATACAGTTGGAAAAGGTGCCCACTCTACGGTTTGATGTGAGAGGCTTCTGAAGCCATGCCACTTCCTAATATGACCTCTTGACCACTTTATCCAGAAACCGTAACTAACCCTCTCCCCTCTGCCCTCACTGATTCCTCCCCAGAACTCACCCACACCCACCCAGTCTTGAGGTAAGACATCTTGTTTCCAAGCACATGCTATTCTAATGTACACTTTGTGTCCGGGAGGGATAAGCTTGTAGTCCATTACTTTGTCAATGTAATTAGTTCTTTTACCATACTATAGTCCCATTCCCATCTGTAAATTGGGGATACTAGTGGCACTTACCTCACAAAATTGCTTGCAAATTAAACAAAATAATTCATATAGTGTGCCTGGAACACAGTAGGTGCTGAATAGATATTGTCTCTTTTTGCAGTTGCTGCTGTTGTCTGCAAGTAATAAAATGTCAGTCTCATGGTTATGACTCTAGAATTTGAAAATATAGAATTAATGGGGAGGGAAAGCTGTCATGGAGGTAACGCAGGGAAGTGCCTGGCTGAGCAACTCAACACAAGGGTCAGAACCATGGGAAGTGTGGACAGGCACGAAGGCAAGGGGCCTGTACCCCTTTCCCATTACTCCACTTCTAAACAAATTGTCTTCTCCAACCCCAGTATATCCTCTGAGAAATGAGGAAGAAAAATAATCTCTTCAAATTTTATTAAATGGTTCACAGGCCACTTTTCTTTCCCTTCTAAGTAGAAGCAGGCTGCATGATTTAGACGCTCCTAATGAAAGATTTTCTTAGCTCTGTTAATTAGTGTCAATTGCTATGGTGGTTTCTGTTTCAAATCCATTCTTGTTCGCCACTTTACCCTTACATGATTCTAGAAAAGGCTGCAGCAGGCTAGAGGTAACCCCTAATAAACAGTCTCCAGGCAAAATGATTTGGATGAGTTCCTGAGGGCACTCTCACTGAGGTTTGTTTACGAATCTCATGCTGAAGAACAACACACACAAAAAGTGAGAAACAGGCGTGTGATGGGCATCCTGATGTGAAAGTGTCAAGGTAGAAGAGTGAGATGGGGAATCAAAATTCATTTAAAGTGTATGTGCTGGTATATTTCATAGTAAATCTCAAGGTCTCTGGTTGGGATTCCAATTAGCCTGAATGATGAAAATAGCTAATGCTAGGAATAATAGCTATGTAAGTGCTACTCATCTCCACTCATTCATTCATTCATTCATTCCACCCTTATTTACGGAGCTCCTACTTGGAATGCAGCTTACAGTTTCACTAGAAAGACAGACAACAAAATGAATCATGCAAAAATATATATACAGAGGGAGATACTGTGTGAAGGTTAAGTAAGGATGAGATGACAGATCATAATAAGAGGTCAGAATTCAATGCAGGGAAGGAAGTCAAGGAAGGAAGGCTATGTTCTAAAATGATATGCAGAACTGAGACCAGAGGATCTTCAGGAGTTCACCAAAAAAAGCTTCAGGAAAGAAAGGAAGGCAGCAAAAAGAGCATGAATCCCTACTGCCTTGAAGAAGACCTCCCCCTTGATGCCCTCAACGCCCAGAGGCATTCAAAGAAATCCAGCAATTGTTGGAGAACAACTCATAATTTAAGGTCCTGATGCTGTCTTTGAACACAGGTCATGGCCAAGATTTGGTGACTTATACAGATGGGATAAGGTGGAACCACTTCCGCCCTTCCCTGAGTTGCTAGAAGTCGGGGATAGAGGTGACACAGAAATCTGTGCATGAGAATGATTTTCCAGAGTTCCTGGCTTGAACAAGAAGAGAGATGACCCAAAGCAGTTGCTATAAAGACAGGGAGCTGACATGTAAACTTTAAATTTCAGAGTAATGATATCCCCCATAAGTATTTACGTTATAGTCACATGCGGCCTCAGAATGAAAACCAAATGGCAAGTGATACAATCCTTTCAAGACAGCCAATTCTGGCCAATGATCACAATCCTGAGCTCTTAAATAAAAGTGAGTGCTTTTGCTTCTGATAACCAAGCCTTGTGCCCCTGAGGAGTCCTACAGATCAACAAAAGTCCTTGGGGTCTGAGGTTCACCAATAGCCAAGGAAATGACAACGAAGATTACTTCTGCTCCCTTTCCTGGGGGCCACTTTAAAAATCAAGAATTAGTAGCAAAACACAGAGACCTTACAGCCAGGCTGTCTGGATTTGAATCCTAGCTCCATCATTTACCAGCCAATGTGATCTTGGTCAAATTATTTAACCTCTTGCCTTAGTTTCTACATCTGAGAAATGGGGATAGCAACCACATCTATCTCATAGGGCTGTTAGGAAGACTAAATGAGTTACTTTAAAACCAGTACACGGTAGATGCTATAGCAGCATTTGCCATTGGGAGAGTAATTGTTAATCCTCCCTACATTTCATGGAGAGTCCTGTTTTACAGATAAGGCTCAGAGAAAACAAGAAGGCTACCCAAGAATGCACAGCTCAGTGAAGAGCAGAGCTGGGGTTCAAACATCTGTTCATACCACTCCACATTTTTTCCACTGACTACATTGTGTTCCCTCTAAGTATTGGCAAATAAGTGCACATGAAAGCAAGAAAAGGAACAGAAACCAAGGTGGTTTGAGGGTTCATTTTCCTAAGGAAAAAAGGCTGAGAATTTACCGGCAATAATTTCTCTCCAAACCACCTTCCCCACCAACATGTAGCCTAACTCCTGTTTATCCTTCCATTCTCAGATTAAATGTCATTTCTGCAGAGACACTCCCACACACTGCCCCGAACCCCTGGCCTAGGTTAGCTCCTTCTGGGAAATGCTTTTAAAGACATTGGACTTTTATTAACTAATATTAATCACAATTATATCGACATTATTTGTTATATGGATTATTTGTTTAGACTCTCTCTCCCATTGTGTTACCAGACAGAAGCAGCACTGTTCTTACTTGAGCCAGAGTGGGTCTCCTAATACCCACCGCCCTTGTTCACTCCATGATCTCCAAACAAGCCCACTACATAAGTTCTGAGGGAGGCTCTTAGGCCAACATCAGGACAGAGTTGACTGATATCTTCAACATCAACTGATTTGTTCCTGTGTTGGAATAACAGTCAAAGCAGGGCCTCCCATTACCAAGTCATAGCACTACACCTGCACAACAGCTCTGATGTAAACCCATCCCTCTTTGTGTCAATCTATAAAGCATTTGAGTGTCACACTAATCATTTTGGCTACACTCCTTACCCTAAACTCATCTTTCTCCTCATGACTTGGGTATTTCTAGAGTCAATAATTTGTGGTGTCACACTTTTAATTTTAGGTGTCACATTCCTGCATTTTCTCCATGAGGATTAATTTCAGGAAAAGCACCTGTGAATATCTATTGATTGTTCATTGTACTTTGTAGAAAAGTGCAACAATATTTATCAAACTCAAATAAGAGAAGCTCTTGGCTGGTGAAACATGTGCCAGAAGGTTCCTTTAAGTGACTTCATTCATTCACTCGCTCTGCAAATATATACTGAGCCCATAGTATGTCACTATACACCAGTTCTGAAAATGTCTACATAATTCATTTGTTCTGTCAGTCACTGCAACATATATTCATTGAGTGCCTGCCATGCACAAGGTGGGCTACAAACAATGGGGAGTGAGTGAAGAGCCTGTCTTCATGGAGCTTACAGTCTTGTTAGGATTAAAGATTGTCAGTAAGCAAATTAATTAGGAAATTATAAGTGGTGATAAAAACTATGAAGAGGTGGGGCGCGGTGGCTCACGCCTGTAATCCCTCCACTTTGGGAGGCCTACGTGGGCAGATCACGAGGTCAGGAGATGGAGACCATCCTGGCTGACATGGTGAAACCCTGTCTCTACTAAAAATACAAAAAATTAGCCGGGCATGGTGGCGGGAGCCTGTAGTCCCAGCTACTTGGAAGGCTGAGGCAGGAGAATGGAGTGAAGCCTGGAGGCGGAGCTTGCAGTGAGCAGAGATCGCGCCACTGCACTCCAGCCTGGGCGACAGAGCGAGACTCCGTCTCAAAAACAAAAACAAAAACAAAACAACAACAAAGAAAACTATGAAGAAATTAGAGTGCTGAGATAGATGGCGACAGTATCAATGAACAAAACTGGCTAAGATATCTGGGGATACCTATCAATATAGCAATTAAAAGTCTGTCGTTCAAAGAAACAACTTTTGTAGGCATTACAAAATACCCACCTCCCTGGGCTGCAAATGGAGTGAACTATAGGCCCTGGGTTGTCCTTATACTTGAACACTTAGTAGAAAGCACAAGAACCACATCTTCAAAGGTTATCAGCTGGATCTTTTTTCACACTTCTGAGGATCATTTTTGCAATATCGTTATATTGATTTTACCACATTTGTCAATCTATTCAAGTAAGTTATACAGATGATGATTTATAGGACATAAACACAATGGAAGGAAAAAAACTATTTGGTAAAAAAAAAAAAAAAAAGGAGTCAGGGATTGGAGAATTATGTAGAGTAAATTAATGTCATTTAGAATGCTGTAGCCAGTAAGAGTTTTATAGACAAAATAGGGTTTTGGAGGGAGGAGGGGGACAATGGCATTTAGATAAGCCAATAGAAACAGAGCATGCACTGAAGGTAGGGAGAAGAGTACATACAAAGGCACAGGAGTGATCTGTCTCATCACCATTTCTATCTATACATGTATTCGTTCATTCCCCATTACTGTTTCAATCATTGCTGTTTCCCATACCTTAACTCATTTAGTCCTTAAAACAATCAATAGGTAACAATCCACTATACTGTCACTTGCCTTAGGTTGGGTTGCTGAGGAATAGAGGCTAAAGCAGAAATTCAAGTGCATGTGATTTATCTGGGCAAGGAGGGACCAGACTAGGGTAAGAAGAGGGAAACAGCTAAGCCATAAAATTTTAGGAGGCACCTGTTTTCTTCCTCCTAGAAGGGTTGTACAACTCGTTTGGCCTGACAGTGAGTGCCTCCTGATATTGTGTGCTCTAGGCACTTCGCTGTCCTCACCTCACCTAGTCTGGATCCTGGACTTAATTCTTTAGAACAAACCTGTAATGAAAAAAGTGAAGCCAGATAGAGAAGGTGAAAAAGCCAATCAAGAATCCCAGGCAAAGTCTAGCCGTGGTCTAACCCATGGCAAGAGAGGCATTCTGGAGCATAAATTGCATGACAGAATAGTGCAAAGGAGCTGGGCTTTTGTGCCACCCATATCAGCAAGCCATTTGCTGCCCCTGAGGAGAGCACAGCTATAAGCTGTTAGCTGCAGCACTCACAGCAGCTGGGGGCTGGGTGCACTGATGGTTAAAGAGGCTCCAGATGTGGCACTACGTGTGTGTGTCACATCATTTGGAAAAAGAAGAATCTAGTACAGATGCCTCTCGACTTACAGTGGGGTTACGTCTTGATAAACCCCCCATAAGTTGAAAGTATCGTAAGTCAAAAATGCATTTAATATGCCTAACCTACCAAACATCATAGCCTATACTAATCCACCTTAAGTGTGCTCAGAACACTTACATTAGCACATATTTGGGCAAAATCATCTAACGCAAAGCCTATTTTATAGAAAAGTGCTGAATATCTCATTTAGTTTACTGACTACTGTACTGCAAGGAAAAAACAGAATAGTTGTATGGGTACTTGAAGCACAGCTTCTACTGAATGCATATCATTTTCACACCATCGTGAAGTCAAAAAAAATCATAAGTCACACCATCATAAGTCGGGGTCCATCCATACTTATAGAGGCAGCAAGTGTTTAGTTCCTGGGTCTCTGGGGAAGCCTCGATTTGTAGCATTTGCCAATTTTCCTAAGGTAAATACTCCCACCATGGCTGATTTCAGGCTATCAAGATGATCAATGGACCTAGAGTTAAGAAGAGATACCCACAAGTTTTGGGTGATTCCAGCACACCACTCATGGAAGTTAAGCAACTTAACCAGAGACTCATAGAGAAACCAGAATTTGATCTCAGGCAGTCTTACCCCACACATTTAGGCATATCCACAGTAGCATATAGAGCACGAATCTGCAAACTTTTTCTGTAAATGGCCAGAGAGTAAATATTTTCTGCTTTGTGGTCTCTGTTGCAACTACTCAATTCTGCTCTTCAGTGCAAAAGCAGCCATAGATAGTACATAAAAGAAGAGCACGGCTGTGTTCCAACTGAACTATATTTACAAAAACAGGCAGTGGGTCAGATTTAGTCCATGGATTGTATTTTGCCAACATCTGTTATAGATGTGATTTAATTATTTTTAAATAAATAACATCTGCTATTTGCTTACTGAGCTGAGCCAGCACTAAAGTGAGGCAAGAGAGTTGCCCAGGACATAAAATGTAAAGAGACACTTCCATGACCCTGAACGTGCCCAACAACTTAAGTTTTGTGCCATGGGTGCCTCTATTGCTTTACTCTGGGCCTGGCCCTGTTACGGAGTCATCTGAACCAGATTTGCAGGGGTATTGATCAGGGTTCAGTTGCTTAAAAGTAAAGGACTTGGGCAGAAAGGGATTTAACACACAGAAATAAGAGCCTGCAAAACTGTAGGAAGGGCCAAAAAAGCAGGTAAATCGAGGTAACCACACTGAAAAATTGGTGGGCCAGGGGAGTCTCCACATCTGCTTGCTCAAGAATGTGGGGAATCTGAAGGCTGCCTACAGAACAGCTAATTTCAAAGACACAGTGATAAAAGCATGATCTGGAATCAGGGCCACCACATTGCCACTCCACACCCAGAGACTTAGTGAACCACACTTAGAATATTACCTTTCAAACAGCACCTACATGCACCTATGTGAACCTAATTTTTTTGCAGAACCCTAGCTGCAAGAGAGTCTGAGAATTACAGATTTTTGCTATCTAACTGGTGACATTGGAAGAAAAGCAAAATGTGTGCTAAGCGACAATTTGCCACATCTACCATAATGGGTATCCTAAGAGTAACTGTCCAACGGGCATGAGATTCTCCTGTGTCAAGTTCAATTCCAACCAGAAGTTCCTTCTAATAAAGGGAACACCACTCCTCCCCACCCCCATCTTCTAAATCTTCCCCCCACACACATGTGATGGGATAGGTGATAGAGATGAGAAGTTTACCATCGAGGGCTAAAGGATAAGTGTGTGAAATGCACGGAAGTATTGCAGCAGGGATAAACGGGGTCAAGGAATGCCAAGAGTGGTTGCAGCCAGTAGGAGAAGAAGGAATGAAATCAGGAGCCCTATAGGACAGTAGAAGACTGGCAGTTGCTAAGGAGTGAATGCAAAGGGAAAGCTGAGAATTTCTTCCGTGGGTCATTTGTCTCTAGGGAACCAATGCCTTGTGACCAGAGTATCTATTACTAATGGAGGACAAATGTGGCATCATTCCCTGAGGTCGGAGACGTGTGCAATTAACTAATACTAAGCATGTTACAAATACACAGTGCTCTACAGACTGTAATTCGTAATCATTTCCATGGGAAAACAAAATTTACGAGTCAATAGAAATTGAGTTATTTCCTTTTGAAAATGTTTTATATTCTGATATAGGATCTATATAAACACATATGTTACATATATGTAATTACGAATTATCATAATAAAACAGACACTCAAAAATCTATCACCAAACTTAGTAGCTATTAATATACAGCTGAAACTGCCTGTGTATGTTCCCCTGATACCTCTGACTCTTTCCTCCTCTTTATTCCTAAGGAAACATTATCCCAAAGTTTATGATTTTTATTTCCTTGCTTCAAAAAACATATAGTGTTATCACATATGTATGCAATCTAAAATAATTTCAAATTTGCACATCTCGATTTATTTTTATAATAGAAATTAATAGTCTTGTTAACAAATATCTTTCAAACCTATTTGTTGGAATTAGAAAATGAATATAAATCTTGGGCATTTCCAAGAAGAATAGAAAAAAGAAAAGCAGATATCATCCATGAAAGCTTAATTCACCTTATAATTTGAGCAAGTTTTCATTTAAAAAAATAGTTTAATCATAAAATGCTTTTAGACGTGCTAGCCTACTAAAACAGTGGCTAATTTTAACTGTTTCTCACAATGGCGAGCCAGTCACAGAGTTAATGAAATTAAGCTTCCTTCATTTCTCTCAAATTCCCCCCACAAAGAAGAGCTGTAATGTACAAAATGCAGCATAAATACATGGCTGATTTTCAGGACTCAAGCCACCACTGATTTGTCACACTGCCTCTTAACAACATATTTGTATTTTGTAAAATGTGTAATTTTTTTCAGCCCCTGAACAAATATATTTACATAACTGTGTCTAACAAGAAATTACATTTAACTTCTCAGAAATGACAATAACTAAAACCTGAACTGCCAATTCCACTTCATTAGTGTGGTAGGAACGCATTCCAAATGTTAATAAAAATTCCAACATGCTGATAAATTAGAGCTTCTAAGGAGCATGTGACACCTTGGTTAATATATTCAACCTCAATTATATTTCTCTTCAGCACCCTGTTATCTGGAACCTTTGCTGGCAATCAGAGGTGCTGTTTTTCAGCGGCCAATTTTCTAGATAATGTAGCTTATCAACACTGTGGGTAAACTTGCCAATGGAATCAGGCTGCACTGAACCACACACACGCTAATTGCATCCCTTTTTTATGCATATTTACAGACTGTCACTTCAAAGAAATCAGTGGCCCATTGAGGCACCCAGTTAGCTGGAAGAATTGCCTCTTGCAAATGAAAATTAGCAAACAAGCTAGTGATAAATATGAAATGAACAAAGTGTAAAAATACTGTTTTGTTCCAAAACTTCCTTGTCATCCCAATTTATACTCCCAAATAGAAGGAGTTTTGAACATAGGATTTACCTTTTGTTTCAAATAAAGACACAAAGAATTCTTCCTTAAACCCACTAACTAGGTAAAACCCTATTAGCTTTTCCTTCTTCTCCCACGCCACCCTCACCCTAAATTTCTATTCACATAAACAGGTTATTAAATCCCGTATTAGATTTGCTTTGGAGTTTGAATAGACAAATGACATGTTAACACTTCAGAAACAATTAACCCTGGGAACTTAATTAAGTTCTTCTGACTTAAAGGAAGCACATTTCAAAATAATGTTTCTAAACTCTCCGAATTTGCTCAAGAATAGCAATGCTTTCCTTCTCTTAAGTATTCATAAGTTCTACTTAACAGCAGAAAGCTTTGTCTGGCTATATATGGGTAAAGGTTATGGTGTTATGAGCCTACTGTAATAGGACTACCTCAGAGTGAATATTAAAAAAAAAAAAAAAAACAGGTACCGAAAAATAACAATTATAGAAAACATTTTCCAAAAGCCCAAAACTCTAGGCTTATATGAAAGAAAAGATGATTTTATAGCTACATCCAGGAGCTCGACATAATCCACTATACTGCGCTATGAGTTTGTCTGAAATCCTTTTCCTTGCTTTTCAGAATAACATTTGGAAATCTTTTATCACTACAACAATGTTTTAAAGCACTAGTAGGTTTTGAAAGGCATGTCACTTTAATATAAGCAGGTCATTTTAATATAATAGAAAATAAACCACAAACCAATTGAACTATAACTTCTTTTAAAGATCTTGTGCCAAGCTGAGCAATTTAGAGTGGCAAAACCCAACAAATAAGTGGCACTTAAAGTCTTAGCTTACAGCTAAGCTCCAGTGAAACTTTATTTGGTTTGGAGTATGAAGCATCAGTCCTGCTATGTGTCACAATTTTCAACAGACTCCTAGATTCCCCATCACTAACATTAGATATACAATGTCATTTGAGAGATTTTGTTTTATTTTGTTTTGTTTTAACAGAGCATGAGTAACAACATAAATATTGATATGAAGACTGGGAAAACATTGCTATTTTAAGAAACAGACTACACCTACATGCCGACTGCTCAGTTGTTATATGAGAAAAGCAGGATTCTTTAGTAAATTAGTGCTCATCTATGTACACTAATTTAGATAATTGTTTTACATCACTTTCCAAATTGCAACGTAATTCCATGTTTATATGTCTGCTTCCTTGCCCAGACTGGAAACTCCTTGAAGACAGGAATCAAATTTTCTGGAAAGGTGAATAGGGCATAGATCTCAAGAACTCACTGAGGAGTTCCTGGTGTGGAGGGGTGAAAAGATGCTCAAACAGCCATCGTGTACCAGGAGAGGAACAAAGAGCTACGGGGTACAAAGAAGGGACCAGTTTCATTGCACCCAGGGGTATTGGGAGATAAGTCACACCATAGATGACACTGGAACCAGACCTTAAAAGATAAGTAAGATTTCATCCCAACAGGGAAAGGCATTTCAGGCTAATCAGACCACACAAGCAAAACAGAAGGCATGAGAGTAAATGGACCATTCCTGGAAGAGAGATGTTCAATGATGCTAAAGCCTAGGCTGGGATTGGAGGTGGCGGACATGCACACTATGTACAAACAGAGAGGAGGCTATCTAAATTCTACATGTGATTATGTCACCTTTACCTTTTGTACATGGGGATGTAGTGTGAGCACTTCCAGAATCTAAAAGTGTTCACGAAGACTGATTTTTAAATGTCCTGATTAAGGACAAATTTATAACAATTTTAATTTTTGAATTAGTGCTATCAAATTATATAAATTTGTGCTTTAGCACTATCAAATTATATAAATACATATTCACACTTGCATAGGGTTTGTCTCTAATACAGTACAACTGATTTCACAAGACACACACAAAAATCTATCACATTACTCTATATGGGTGCATTAAGAAATATGTCTCAATCACTCTTGAATCAAAGTAAGTATTAATAAATTTCCCTATCTCCTAAAGGGGCTCATTGAAATTTGGCTCAAGCTTTAATCCTAAAACTGTTCACAGGAAAAGACAACACAATTGTAAATAATATGGCTCTAGTATCTTATCTAAAAATTTATTTATTGAAAATGGTTTTTATATTTAACATTCAAAAACAACAGCTTTTGTGAATAGGCAAAACAAAACATAAGAATTACGTAATTCCAAAGCTAGTCATTGTTTTTGGAGAAAATTCTTTCAATTGATTAATATCATCATTCACTATTTTTTAGCTGTTGTATAATACAGGCATTGCTTCTACAAAATAAAAAGAAAAATAATAATAGTAACAGTAATAATAATAATATGGTAGTAGCTAACGATTTTAGCATGATCACTACCTGCTAGGAAGGAAGCCAGAGACTTTACTTACAAGGTCACATCTAAATTTCCTATAAATTCCTAAAAGTACATATTTCTAGCCCTATTTTTAATAAAAGAAGACACAGATAATATCTTTTGAGTAAGAATACAGGCTAGTTGATGGCAGAGCCAGGATTCCAATCTGGGTCACACCCTTCCAAGTCTATGGCTGTAACCACTTATAATATGCTGCTCTTTCTAAATAATGTTAGACTGTTTCTCTTTTTAAAAATGAGTTTGGCTGAATTCTGCTTGGAAAATAAAGATCAAGAGGGAAAGAGAGGAACAAAGAGAGAGGGAAAGGGGAAAGAGAGAAAGAAAGGGAAGAGGAAAAGAGACGGTGAAGAGGAAAAAGAGGGAAGAAAAAAAGGGGGAAAAATCAACTAAACCAATAACCTTAGTTTTCTGGGTGTTCCTGTAACACTCTCTACTTCTCATTCTACACATTTCATACTCTTTTCCCTGGTCTAGCTCTGCAATAGATTGTAAGCTCCATGGGGGAAGGAACTATGTCTGTCTTGATCACAGCTGTACTTCTCCAGGGCCAGTAGAGAACCAGCACATAGTGGGCATTCCATAAATAAAATACAACAATATATTTTCTTTTTCTCCACGGCTTGAATATTTCACTTTTCATGTTGTCCTGTTCTATACATGGGCTCAAAAGAAATGTGCCAACACCTAAGACTATAAGGATAGAATAATTTTTTTATACTGTACCTGCACATCTGCAATCACAGATTATTTATGTCTATGTAGCACTGTTTTGCCATTGCCATTAGTATGGGCCTCCTAAGTAAGGCCACTGGAGTCCCACGGTTCTGTCCTTATTCACCCATCTCTGACTGGATGCTAGGCAAACCTAAAACAAAGAGTAGGGTTCTTCTGCCTTCTAACTTTGTAAAATATAATTCTCTGTGAGACAATTTGAGGATAATGCTAGAACCAGATATTTCACCAGCCTCAGCATTCCACAGAGGTCAAAGCTCACTTTAATCTTTTCTTTTAACCAAACATTTACAATGAGCCCAATTAAGAATGGCTTTCAATAGGACTATTGCCCTACTTCATACTGGTAATCAAGAAATTATAAGTTTCAATCTGTAAACATTTGCTCCATGTTCAAATTTGAAAAACTGCATATTTATTTCATAAATAAATTTACCTAAGCAGTTTAAATGTGTATCACGTATTTGGCCTTTCAATGCTAACTTTGTCATTTGTTTTGCTTGAGCTTCATCAAACACCTGTTTTGTACTGACGCCCTTATAAAAAAAATTTTTCTGTTTTTTTTTTTCTTTCCTTTGCTGTTCTATTTTTCCCCCCTTTTCTCTTCTTTCCCAAGTCCTTTGCTTTGGGGGCTAAAACAGCAATTTTTAACTTTATTCTAAAATCCCCCCTTCTCTCCGTGGTCAGGAGGAGATTTTTTTTTCTTTGTGTTAAAATTATTCACAACCCACAGAATGAAGGGTGAGCACAAAATAAACTCCAGCTCACGGGGCGGGGGAAAAAAGTGTTGTTTGAAGAGTAGGGCTTTGGAAAGTTCACTGAGCTCAGGACAAAATAAACAGAACTGGAACTAACTTGAGAGCAAGAATATTCTGAGCGAGAAGCCAAGCGGGTAGCCAGAGCAAAACAGAACGTCCTGAACGTCCATTCTGTTTTCATTTCAGGAATTAAGAATACCTTAGACTTCACTAATTGTTTTGATCTGAGTAGTCGATTTGGAGTTTCAGTAAACCCAGAAAAAACCTGGAAAAACTTTGATGAGACGTAAAAATGCAAATAGTTTACTTAATATTTAAAAGAAAAAATGAGAGGGTGGGAGGGAGGTAGGAAGAGGGAAAGGAGAAAGAAAGAGGAGAGAGTACCTTTGAAAGTTTTTAAAAATCAGTAAAATGTAATTTGTCCTGAATATTTTTGACACGAGTCACCCTTAATTGCCATTTCTGCAAGGTGTCTCAATTACGAGAGTACAACGTGGCAGTGTAAATGCCTATACATTTGTCTGAAGAAGGAAAAAAAAAGCCACAACATTGTCTATTCAGTGTCAAAAAGCCTTTTCTTTAACTACAGAGGGCTTGGACAGAACTCAGGAAATACTTCAGCTGGAAAAGAAACGTTAAAAGCTACCCTTCAAGCTATTGGAAAACCTATTATCAAATGTTAAAACCTTTAAAAAAAAAAATCCATGAGTGTCCCCAGCATGATGACATATCTTTGTTTAGCAAAGGTTGATCATCATTGATAACCAAAGACAAAATAACAATGGATGCAATCTAACTGCTAATTAGGAATAGCGAGGCTTAAATTAAGAAACTCAGGGAGAACAGGTATCTGATTACGTATGTTCTCTCAATGCCGGCACCACATTTACTTACAGAAAATGCAATAGATGTTTCTCTTTATCACATCTCTAAGTCACAATGTCAGCATTTTAGACTCTGCTAGCTGTCACTGTGTGTAAGAACCTAAAAAGAAAAAAAGAAAAAAAAACCAGCATAACTTTCCTTCAGAAGAAAACACTGTGTGGAAAAATATACATAGTGTATATGCATATGCAGACAACCTTTCACTATTTCTTTCGGTTCATAGAACATAATGAGAATTAATTAGCACATTCCTAAATCATTAGCCCCAATTTCCTCTCTAATGTGTGCATCTACGCATAACTGAAGATTTTGTAAAGAAAGGAGACAGAAACCAGAAAGCTGGGGTCAGAGGCAGACGCACAGATGCACGTATAAATGGATGCACTGTGATTGTACCTCTTTGTGATGCATAATTACAAATGATTTTAATTCAACCCCTTCACTATGAGCTATCCCTTTTTTTCCCTGTTCTAAATACGATACCTATAAGACCCCCAAATTCATTTCTTACAGATTTTAAAGATTTAAAAATTTCTCCAAAATGCCACGTCAGTCAAAAAAGAAAATGATTGGCTTTTAAAATTATAATTTAAAGCACATTGACTAGAGGGTATGTTTTCATTAAAATTTAACCCCTTTTTAAGCTCAGACGTCTGGGGCTTTTAGGAACATACTGAAAATTTGGGTTTTTACCTCCATATCCTTCTTCCAAACAAGAGCTACAAAATAAAAAGCTCTGAATGGCAATAGACAGTTTCCCATGTTAATATAAGATGATGTCTTTCAATATACACCTCAATACAGTATTGCTCATACTCATTTGAGATACACAGAAATACATAGAAAAATCAAGAGCCTATCACTGCCATCTGTAAATGTTTAAAAATTAAATCTAACAAGTAAGCTTTAAGTAATAAATATATGGAAACCTTATTTTTCTTAATGGGATCAATTTATGTCCCCCAAGGGGATTTTTTTTTGGCAACCTTTTTCTACTATGAATAATCATTCTTACATCATGGTAATATTCCATTAAAACATAAATTATTTTAAAAGAGTAAGATATTTGGCAAAGCAGCCCCTAAACATAACAATACCATACAACAAAATGATAGATTGTTCAAAACAGTTTATTTTATTTTTTCTTTATGCCAGCTTAAAACAAACTACTTCTTGATGGTTACACAAATCAATACATGTGATAAAATGGAAAAGAACTATACAAAACAATAGAGTGCATCTAAAAACTAATGAAATCCCCATATGATCTGTGGTCTAATGAACAGTATTTTGCCAAAGTCTATTTCCCACTTTTGATATGTACTATGGTTATATAAAACGTTAACTTTGGAGGAAGCTGGGTGAAGGGCATACTATAACTCTCTTATTTTTACAACCTCTCATGAGCCTACAATTACTTCAAAATAAAAGATTTTTTAAGAATTACTTCTGTATGATTTTTATAAGTCTGAATTCTCAGACATTGTTTTGGATTTTCGCACTCCAAGGAATGGAATAGATTCTCACTAAAATTCAGATCTATAACTTATAGAGAGATTTCTGAAAGGTTCAAAAATACATCCTTCAATTGACTCAGATCAGAAGGAAGTCTGATATAAGCATTATCTTAAAAGTCCTTATCAAGACCATATTTCTAATCTTCTTATAATTTATTTGCCCTAATCTCTGTACCTTCCCGCAGCTCCAGGCAGAAATGCCTCTACATCTCACAGCAGTAAAGTTTAGTTGTCAAGAGCCTATATTCAAATTGCTGCTCTGACATTACCTACATGACCTTGGTCAAGTTGCTCCCTCTCAGAGCTCAGTTTGCTCATCTGTGAAATGGGGATAATTATAGTATCCCCTGCATAGGGTTGTCATGAAGACTGAGTGAGGTCATGAGTGTAAAGCCCTAAACACAATGCCGGGCGGTCTGGCAAGCACTATGTGAGTATCCAGAACCACACAGGGCTTCCGGTAAATGCTTGTCCCTCTTCTTGTTAACTGTGTGATCTAACCTCTCTGCAAGCTTCAGTTCCTTGCCTGTAAAAGAGAATCATTGATGCAGTGTCTCTACTACGGTAAGTGTCCAGCACTGGACTGTTTCATGAGCGTTGCTCTTTTCACATTACAAATATTTGCTACAGCTCTCTGTTTTGCTGCACTATGAGATCTTAAAAGGTAGAAGTCAGGTATTATTCCATCTTTCTGTCTCTTGGCCAGTGTAGGCACAAAGTAGATGCTCCATAAGCATTTGTGAAATTGTCATTTTTAAAAAGCTACTGATTGAAAAGTGAAACATTAAAATAAGCCGTTTGAACCACATCACGAAGGATCATAGGAATGAAAATGACATTATACTTTGACGCTTTTGTTGCCCCAAATTTTTCTTTTTAGATGATGGTACTTTTAGGTTTTCAGATATTGAATTTGTAAAACTAACCCTCCAAGGGAGTGAGCTCTGGGTTCCTAACCACAGTAGGCATCCCCCCAAAATCTTGAAAACCTAAGGACTAGAGCAACTAAGTGGGTGCAAGTTATGCCCATGAGAGACACCACAAATCAATGGGATGCCTCACCTGTCTTAATTAACATATTCCAATTGCTTTGGGTTAAATAAATACTCTTGAACATTTAACAAATGCTCACAGTAATAACTTCGACTGCTACAGTTCTCTATCACACCATTTATTCCTGTGTTCTTTCTTCAGCATTATAAAGGGGCCTCTCCATAATCCTGAAGTCATTTAGAAGACTGGGATATTGTATTCAGGACATAGTTGGTTTTCTGTCAGAAGTACTTACTGACTGTGACTCGAGAAATCCTCATACAGATAAATCTAACACCACAATAATCCAATATTTTTTCTCCAAAACAAAGCCATTAGCATTTTATTAGAAGAAATATTTCATCCCTCTCTCTCTCTTTAAACATGCCACAGATGTAGCACTCTGTGTGGGTTGTTAGAAAGTCAAAGAATATAATTTCTTGATTAATTGCCATACACAGGATCCAAGTTATGTACAATTTTGGTAGTTAACCCCACCACCTCCCATAAGCGGTTACTGCTAAACCTTCCAAATAAGCACATTTATGATAAATCACTTGGAGCTGTTTAAGTGGATCAGGTCTTAAGCTATTCCTTGGGATAGATCATGTCATTTTCAATGTGCACGAACTACAGGAGAGAAATTCCACTGTAAACCTCTGCCGCGGTATCTTCGTTTCCCTTGCAGGCTTCAGGGAGTCTCAGTCAATATTTCTTATCTTATTTTTAAATATCTTGTGGTCTCAGAAATGGTTGGTGATTCAGAAATTACATCAGGAGTCTAAAGATAGACTACGGGCTTATGACTTCAATAAATGCAGCGGTTCTATAACAGGAAAAGAAAATGCCTGTTGGTTTTAAGACTATTGGGAATCAAAAGAGTTATTCTTAGTTTGGCCAGTTAGAGTCTATCCCTCCAAAAGCAAGTTACCTTCTCTTCTCAACCATCCATCTACTTAACTGGGTGCATGAATATAAATCACAAGGCCTCCTAGATATTTATATACTGCTGAATTCAGAGATATGGATACCTTTTTATAGACTCTACCCCCACCACTACAAATTGTTTTGTGAAACAGTTTCCATGTTGGTTATTTTAAAAATGGAATAATTGATTTGATTTGGAAACGACAGTAGCAAAAGCAGGGGAAAAAATCAGGTCTCCCATGTACATGGTAGATGCTCCTTTATGTCACCCTACCTCAATGAGTTATTCACCCCACATTACTATAAGGCAACCTCTGGCATGAAAATTCTTTGCAGGTGACATTGGAGGAGTTATGCTCCTCCTTTTCCAGTACAGGCACAGCTGCAGCTCATCTTATTTCAAACAGGATTAGTCCACCAATGCATAAATGACAAGAAACTGGCTCCTCTTGCCTTCTTGACCAATTCAGACTCTCAGACATCTTCCTCATTTCCCTGAAAGTTTATCTTCTTTTACAATGGAAATGTGTTTCCCCAAAAGTGAATGTATTTGGGTTTTATCCAGACAACCCTCCTTTCTTTAGTTCCAAGTGGGGGCGAGGCGGAGGGGTATATAAGAATTCTGGTACAAATGACAGTCAATGAATCATGAATTTCTAGTAAGAAAAAAACCAGTACCTATTGTTACCCTTTTCTTGAATCTCCCACCCATCTAATTATGGGTTAATATATTTTCACTTAAAATTTTAAAATTAAATTTTTTGAATACACTTTTAGATTCATATTACTTAAATGTCCCATAGTAAACATGAACCACTTTTGCAGTTAAAAGTGTTCTTTTAAAATAAATCTGATAAAATTCTATCTATCTTTTTCTTCTTTTAAAATGGAAAATACCGTAAGGAAATCTCTCCGATATCTGTGCCAAGTTTTGTTTGCCTTGGTTTTTTTGTTTGTTTGTTTGTTCAGTTCTGGTTTTGCTTTTTACGTTTCCCTGACCCCTCTAGATGGTTTTATTATTAGATTAGAATTCTTTCAATAATTGACTACTAAAAAGTGTTTTCCTGAATATATAGACTGAGAATGAAGGGGAAAAACATGAAGAAAAATGTCCTCTAAGTTTTCCTACACATATCCTATAATTTTCCAGTTGGCTTAGCCACTGAACATATTTAAATAACCAACCAACATATTTATTTAACATTCGGCAGATGGACATGATAGGAACATCATGATTTTCAGATGTACTTTTATAACTGCAAGGTTTTCTTCGTGCCAGGATCACAACAGGTTCTTAAGGTAAAGCCGCCCCTACCTGCTGTTTCTTCAATGTTGGAGCAACTCTCAACCTAAACATGTCCACTCAGATTAATTTAAATCCCTGACATTAAAGTGGAAATCAAATCATTCTCTTCAATCTATTTTTTACCAGCAGCATAAAAGAGGCTATTTTACATGTTAATAGTAATCTGATGTGGTTGTATAAATCTGATATAAATATGATACTCTGTTTGGAAATGATGCTAATTTAGTTTAAAATGGAGATTACATTTCAACTTGTAAAAGAGCAGGATGGAATATTAGCATTCATGGCTGTTATATAATTTCCCTTTACACTACACAAGTGTTACTCAAAATCTTTTCTGAGCCTCTTTGTCCAAAGATTTCCCATTCTTCCTATAAGAAAAAGGACTTCTCTATTTAACTATAAGTTAAACAGGTGGTACAGACCCTTGAAAAAAGATTAACAACAACATTATAAATGCATTTTTGAAGAAACATTTGAAGTTACAATGTAATAAACTGAACAGAATGTCATAAGAATGTCAAACTGGGCACTGTAAAAATAAATGTTATTCCCAAGGAAAATAAAAAGTCTGCATATTTATGTAACATTCAGCAGATGGACGTGATATTAATATAGGGTTTTCAGTTGTACTTTTATAGCTACTAGATTTTCTTGCCTAACTTGGCAACCCGAGGCACCATTTGAGTTTTGGATTTGGACAATACTGCAACAGATGTCCAGACCAATAAAATAAATTCCTTAAGGGCTATGCTTAATTTGTGTAATTGATCAATTTTGGTTACATAGGCCTCAGCTCACCAGCATGTAACTGCCTTCCACAAAAGCTTTGCAGTTGGGATTTCGTTCCATATGTTACAAGAGTTTATGGACTCTCTTTGATAATGCTGCAGATAGAAATGGGCCTGCGGTGACACCTGTTGGCAACCAGCGGTGAAAAATAACAAGGGATGGAGTGGGCAGTTCTGGGGCAGGGTTTCTGCACCTTGGCGCTATTAACATTTGGGGCCAATTCTTTATTGTGTGTGTGTTGTGGGGGTGGCTGTGCTGTGCATTGTAGGAGGTTTAGCAGGATCCCTGGCTTCTACCCACGAGATGCAAATAGCATCCTCCCCCAGATGTGACAACCAAAAATGTCTCTAGACGGTACCATATGTCCCACAGAGGACAACAGCCCCCCAGGGAGAACTCTTGCAGTAGAGTGGATACTTCTGAAAGAGGCACACATTGGAATGGCTTCAGCTTTCTCACATTTTTTTTTCTAAAAAAAACAAAACACAAAGCACTTTTCTTTCTTTCTTGCCTTGAAGTCTCTCAATCTAATAATAGTTTTATGGACAACTCATGAAAACTTTGGCCCAACAGACTGTATCTGTAATAGGTGTGCTAGAGCCCCATCCTCGTCACTGCACGCAGGCGGGTGGTAATTAAGACATGGATTTCGAAGCCAAACTCTAAATGTTCATCACTCACCTATTAAACTTGCCAGAGTTGCTATGTTAATTATCTCCCCATACCCTTGATTTAGCATAATACGGCCTGCAGCCTGTGACAGAAATTAAAGGAAAGACCAGTGACCTCTTTTGTGATTGTGCTAATAACTACATGATAATAAATCAGTTTTCAATTTTCAGAAGACTTTACATAGCAAAAAAAAAAAAAAAAAATGGAGCAAGTGTATGATACACAAACTTTATAAAAGATGGCTGATCAGCACCAACTTTGAGTCTTCTTCTTTAAATTAGTTTCCAACCAGTGTAAACAGCAAATCTGAAATCAAACTGCAGTATTATTTTTCTGGCTCAGTACATTACATTGCATTAAAGATAATAATAATGAGAAGATTATGTCAGTCTGCATTTTACGTTGGATATTTTAGCAATCAAATCCTATTTATATAACTTTTTCAGGGGTAGAGAAAACTTTGACATACACACTGTACACACGCCACACATACACACACCACACACAAAAGATTTTTCCAGTAAGACATATTGACTTGAAGAATTCCTACTAATATCAGAATAAAAACATGTGAAGTAAAATGACTCATCCAATAGCAAAGACGCGCCATGACTTCTTGGCATGTTTTGTGCCTTCCTTACATCTGCTCCTGCCTCTAACAGCTTTCTTCCCTTGGCTGGCAAAACCCAAATAAGAATGTACAGGAAGCATGGCCCCACTCTGATGTACAATAATATTTAGCTAATTAGAAGAGTCCTCCAGCTCATTATGCTAGGCAGTAGGAAGGAAGAAACTACATGAAAGCATGACACTTGCTAAGCCCTAGGATGGTGTCAAAGCTGAACTGGCATCACTTTCTCCCATTTCTTTATAGACTTGGTCGGATTGCAATATTATTCCTTGAAAATCAGTTTTGACTTTGAGAGAGAAGGATCCCTTGAACACTGCACCATCTTCTGGCCAAACGCTTAACTACAAGTGCTTAATTAAAGTGTAAAGTCCCAGATTTCTGAGAATGACTGCCAAATTAGTACGTACTTGGTATATTTCATTATTCCTATTTTAAGACAGCACAATAGACAGAAACACAGGGCATTTTCCTTCTGATTAAATGACAAGGCACTGGAACTCTGTTTTAATACAGCTTTGTGCTTCATTCACAGTCTCAAATAATTTTTTATCCCACAGATATTTGTGGAAAGCCATGTATAGATCTGGCACTTAGAACTGGACCCACAGAAGGATAAGACATGGTTCCAGCCCCATGAGAGCTTACAACCTAGTCATATAATTATGAATTGTAAAGTGGATGTATTCCGAATAGCCCAGACAAGAAATGCAATAGGAATTAGGAGGTGAGATCTGAGGACTGACCTTGTAGGAAAAGATTTATTGTAGACAGTAGGCCTTAAATTATGATGAAGAATGATGATGCTGATGCTAATGATACTTAAGATATGCCAGGCACTGTGCTAAGCCCTTTACAAATATTGCCTTAATTAAACAGCTGAATTTTGCTGATGGGTAACCCAGCAAGGGAGTGTAAAAGGTTAAGACTCAAGCTCCAGTTACCTGGACGCCATAACTCATGCTCTGAACCACTCTCCTGTACTGTCTCCTGTGATAAGGATTTGATTCACAGAAAGGGGTTTCTGGGGGAAGGAAACAAAGTCAGCAAAGATGGAGACAGGGATATGCAGTGGCAGCTCTAGAATTTCTCTGTAGGAGGGACTTCAGATGAAAATCTGTTTGCGGGGGAAGGGCTGCTCAAAGATGTAATTCTTTGCAGCTATGTTTGCAGAGGAGGCACACGGATCCTACCTAAAAGAAGAGAAGCTGTTGGGGATCTCAAGAAGGGCTAGCCTCCCAGAACACCTAGGGCTGCTGCCACTGGGAATATGTGCTGCATCTTCAAGCAAGAGCAAGGAATCCAACGGGGCTGGAAGGCTAAGCGGTTCAGAAGGCATCACAGGAAATGGGATTTGAAAAGCACGCTGGAAAAAGACCAAAATATTCACAAAGTTGCAGGTGGGTCTAAAGATATATTTGGTGTAGAATAATGAACCTATTCAAATATTATACAAAAGTTAATCTGTTCTCAATATGCAGGGTTGAGGGAACAGGTACGAAGCAGTGAGATAAAAGGCTCTAGCATTAATCAAGATATTTGTCAAGAGAAAGAAAAGAAAGGGACCGATGTGAGAAGCATTTCAAAGAAAGTCAATGCGGCGGGGGCGGGGGGTGTAGCCAGTGACAGAAGGAAGAGGGTCCCTGCAGACAAAGCAGGAGACAAAGAACTTCCCAAGAGCTTCAGTTTTGTAGTGAAGGGCAGAAGGGACACCAGGTGATGAAGTCAAATTTTCAAAAATAAAGGAAGATGTAAATTTTTGGAATACTGTATTTCTGAAGATATGGGCAACCCAAAATAGAATGTCCAATATGCAACTGATGCCAATACTAACAGCTCACTTTGGACTGAGCTCACGGCCGCAGGTACAGATGTGGAAGTCATTTACACCAAACTCAGAGATGAACACATGAGGACGACTGACTTTCAGAGGAGGCAAGAAATGGCAGAGCGAAACAGACAGCCAGGCCTGAACGTTTTGGGACATTCCCCTTTGGAAAGGAGTGATGTGAGAAGCCAGAGAATGGGCAGAGAGGAGACATTAGAGGGAGGATAAAAGTCACAATGACAGAAGAGCAGTGCAATATCAAAGAGATTATGGTTATTGGTGACTGCTACAGAAAGATCATGAAGAGCATCTCAAAATGTTTGTGTCTGACAAATATGTACTGAGCATCCACTATGTGCCTGCTACTGTTCTGGGGCCTGAGGATAGAACAGTGAGCAAACCAGAGTCTGTCCTCAATGATCTTACATTTTAAGGAGGAGAGGATAGAAAATAAGCAAATTAATATGTTAAATCAAACCACGAGAAATTGCCAGTATTTGTCCGGTTTTGACCTACAAAATGTGCATTCTCATGTGGTTCTACTTAATATAATGTCAGGTGGTGGCAGATGTTGTGAAGAAAATAAAACAGGGCAAGGAGAAAGAGCATGCCATGGGGAGAGGGGCCTTCTTAGACAGTGGGGTCAGGAGAGGCCTCCTTAACATGCCGATATTATTATTTGTATGGGCATGAATGAAGTGGGGAAATGGGCCATGTGGGTGTCTCAGCACCATGGGCAGAGGAAACAGTGGCACACAGACTGTGGGGTTGCAATGTGCTTAGAGAGAAGAAAAAGCCAACGGACTTGGCTGCTGGATGATCACTGTGGAGGGTTTGCCTGTAGAATGGTGAAGACTAAGGCCAGGGATCAAAAATACTGCAGAGAACGAAGGGGAGTCTGGGGGTTCCAAAGACATTAGTGTAAGCAGCTGGTTTGTTTACACATAGAATCATTTGTTCATTCAACAAAATGAATGAGTCGAAGGAAAAAAGAACTTGGAAGATGGCAGAATCAAGTGAAGCTGTTGCAAGTGACAAGAGACCTGTGCATATTTACAGCAAAAGAAAACCCTGAGAGGGTAACCAGAGATGCTGAAGGCATAAGGCAAACCTGAGGAGACACAAGGCGAATGAATCGGAGGAAGCTAGCATCTGATACAGTCATAACCTAACCCAGGCATTGCAAACTCAAATTTTAGGCAGGTAAAGTAAACTTGGGAGGTGGGCTGGCCAGGTGACATTTAACAGGGCATGGTGGTGATTGAGGCAAACTGGAGACATCATGCCCTGTGGAAAGTGGGCAGCCAAGCCTCAGCTCAGGCTTTGGCCATGCAGAAACGAGAACCCAGAATTGCCAGATGCTCTGATATTTCAAGACAAGCAGAAAAGATGGGTTTTTATACGCAGTCTCTCGATGTGTATGTTGTTACAAATCTTAAAGATTTTTTAAACATTATGCAGGCCAAACAAAACACATCTGTAGTCCAGATGGGGCCCACAGGTTGCCAATTTAGGACCTCTGGCTTAGAACAAAGATGTTAGCATGGTCCCTAGACTTGGTCATGGCTCTGAGCTCCTGACTCACAGTTGCATTCGCCTGCTAGGCAGTCCCAACTGGAGGTCCTGTCGGTATCTCAACCACAACACACGCAAACCCAGATTCATTTTTCTCCCCCAAATCCCTCTTCCTGCCTTGTCTATTACTCATGAATGGCAGCACCACTGCCAAAGCTACCACCTTTGGAATGGCCTTCCCTCTCCTCCTGCAGGCAGGATATACATCCTTTTATGCATGGATGTCTGCATCTTGGCATACATCCTTTTTCCTCCATTTTTATTGTCATCATCTCCAGTTTAAGCTCTCACGACTTCCAATCTAAAATATCCAGATAATTTTCCACTCCCACTCACTCCCTCTTCCTCTCATCTTTTCTCCACTACTTAAGTACAGACTTCCACTGACCTACATCCATGACCCTCTACAGTTTGGCCTGTCTAACCCATTATTCCCTTTCATATGTATATATTCTAAGCTTTGCTAATATGGACTGCTCAGATTCCCAAACTCAGTCCAAGTTTTTCTATGTCTAGATCAGGGTACTGAAGCACTATTGACATGTTGGGCCAGATCATTCTTTGCTGTGGGGACTGTCCTGTGCATTGTAGGATATTTAACAGCATCCCTGGCCTCTGCCCACCAGATGCCAGTAGCATCTCCCCCCAAGTTGTGACAGCAAATAGGAGGTGATGGAAATAATAAGCCATCATAATATTTTCTCCAGGATAACCTTCAAATTAATTTGAAGCCTAAGTATCTATCAATAGATAGCAGAAAAGTTTGCTCAGAAATGGTGGAATGGCAGAGGAAAATAAAAATTGGTTCCTGATTAAAAGTTATTGTATATGAATTATAGTGCCTATGACCATAGTCAGTGCATCTTTTGACTTTTTCATATTTATTAGAGAAAATAGCACTTCCCCTGGGAGGTTTTGCCTCCCAGACTCTCCTGCTGGTCAAGTTCCCCTTCTCCAAGCTCTCACAGCACAGACTTTATAATAATTCCTTGTTTAACTGTTGGTTTCCCTCTAGGCTAAACACTCCATAAGGGAATGTATTTTGTCCTTGTCGTAGCCATGTCCCTAGCAACTAGCACAGTGCCTGGCATGAAGTGGGCACTCAATATTCCAGCAATAAGTAAGTCTTGCACTAACAGAGTGATTCTCCTGCATCTAATTCTCAACAAATCCCAATTTAATTCTTCCTTTAAGACATAGCTCAAGATCAACAATCTCCCTGAAGAGTCCCTCACTAATATCAACCGACAAAGGTCTTTCTTTTTTCATACATTCTACAACACTTCATAGATTTTTGTTATCCATGATTCCCGTATATCAGATCTTTATCACCAATAACACTCAAGATCTTCAAGACAGTCTGTCTTCTTCAACTTTTTATTATTACCCTTAACAGTGAACATTTAGTACATGATTCTAAATATTTGTAGGACAAATGAATAAATGCTGGTGTCATTCACTAAAACAGCTAGAAAGTCCCCCATAGCCAATTTAACTTGCCAACTGGGGGGGCTAATTTTATGTGTCAAGTTGACTGGGCTAAGGGATGCTCAGATAGCTGGTAAAATATTATTTCTGGTGTGTCTGTGAGTGTGTTTCCAGACGAGATTAGCATTTGAATCAGACTGTCCTCACCAATGTGGACAGACTCATCCAATCCACTGAGGGCCTGAATAGAACAAAAGGATACATTTGCTCTCTCTTTTCAAGCCACTATATTTATCTTCTCCCACTCTGAAACACCAGTGCTCCTGATTTTCAGGTGTTTGAACTCAGATTGGGACTTACACGATTAGTTCCCCCTGGTTCTCTGTCTTTGGGGATTGGGCTGGAACTACACCATCAGCTTTCCTGGGCCTTCATCTTGCAGATGGCAGATCATGGGAATTCTCAACTCCCATAACTGTGTAAGCCAATCTCTCATATCAATCTCCTTCTATATATATCTATATATCCCATTGGTTCTTTTTATCTGAATAACCCTGGCTACTACAGGAACTAAATTTTGAATTTATGATCTCTATCTAAAATGCTTACCTAATGTTCTCGTCCTCTGATTTAAAATTAAATTTCTATTGATTTAGGTTGAATTATTATTTATTTTACAATAAACATGTCACTTTACAAATAATACATATAAAGCTCTTCTAGCCAGCACATACTTCTATCATCCTACAAGTCTGGGGTCTGGTAGAATGAGCTCCTTGTTAGAAAAAATAGAGACCAGATACAGCCCAGGCTCTGGAACTAACTTCTTATGAACTTAAACAGGTCAACTAGCCTCCCTGATTTCCTCAACCTATAAAACGGATATATTAATACCTTCCCGCTGACAAGAGTAGTGATAGTTCCTATAGGCTTAGGGCTTGGGATCCTACAAACTAGATACAAATCTGAATTCCACTTCATGGTAGCTGTGTGCCCTTAGTCAATTATTTAATCTCTCTGACTTGATTTGTTAAACTGTAAAATTAGAATAGAACCTATCTATTTTGAGATTTATATGATGGTATATACAGTCACTGGTAAGTAGCAAGTGATCAACTGCAGGCCTCCTATTATAGAGGAACAAACAAGACAATGTAATTATAAAAGAACTTTGGACAAGAATGGTTGCTGGGGCTGACCCATTTTATAACTGCAATTATCAGCAAGTTAAATGAGAATGGTATCAATTGCCCGATATCCATTTAAACAAAATTCTTACTTCTCCTCAGTACTGTGGCTACAAAGCCAGCACAGGGTTTTTATGGACTGAGACTAGAACTGGGTCCAGGACACACATTATACTTCAAAGTGTATAAACCTGAAATTTTCCCCATGGCTTCATGAAACCCCTTTGAATTTTTAGAAGACCTTTTTGTTAGATCTGGTGATTCTGTCTGGAATACCCAAATCTGTTCTGAATCAGCTGGAACTTTTACTGCATCCAAACTAAGACAAACTTTTAACTGCAGGTTCAAAGTAAAGTCAAGCAGAAATGCAGCTTTATGCTAAGGAGGTCAGTGCCCATTCTAATTCATGATGGCAGGATCCTTTTGCATTCAGCAAACTGGATTGTGAGAACTGTTTACCTCTGTCTCTCTTGCAACCCCTGTGCAATGCAAGCCTCAACTGCCTACATTTATGTATGTGTATCTGGTTCTTCCTCATCAACTTTCTTGAGGCTGAATGAAGTTCAATTAAATTCACAGTTTAGATGGCGTTCTTCTCAAAAGGAAAAAAATGAAGAGATATTTTGACTAATTCAGATCCCAAAACCTTTTTTGTTAATAGGTATATTTCATTCACTCAACAAATACTTGTTTTCAACTGAAATATCAAATAGATATCTCAAGTTTCCCTTTCTCTTTGGCTCTGAGGACCTGGATTTTGTTTGACCTGGAACAGGATTTTCCACTCAAATTTCCCATCAATAAAGCTGAGAAAATGACAGTGTTTGCCCACTGCATGGGGGAATTGTAAAACTTAATTAATTGAAATCTTGGATGAAATGTGTTAGCAACACCAACATTCTGCATTACTTCCTGACCTGTATATGAATGAGTGTTAGTTTAAAAAGACAAATTCTCCAATTTATAGCATGATTGTAGAGTGGAATTTTACACACACACACACACACACACACACATACACTCATCCATATACATATGTATATGCATATGTATAGCTTGGCATTTATACGAATGTGTGATTTCAGCAGCAAATCAGCCAAAGGAAAAATTAGCTACAGTTTTTTCCAAGGGAAATAATTTTCTGTTCATGTTCTGTTATTTTCAAAAGATTCTAATGCTGTTATTTCAAAACTAAATGTCCTCAAACAAGGCAAAGACAATTCTTCATTGAATTATGCTTGCAGATGCCAAATTTTCAGTGTTGTGTTAGTCCCACGAGAATAATCCAAAATTTAAAAAATGTATATAGAAACATTCTTTTAAAATGAATTAAAAATACTGTACCCTTTTAAGATCTGGTAACTTTCAAAAGAAGATAAACATTCAAAAGTAGAGAGGGAAGGGGGTAAGATAGAAAAGAAGGGCATATTTAAAGAATATCATTTTTAACCCCCTTTCCCCAATAACAAAATTATCCACGAAACTTATTTTGCATTCTGACTTGACTAAAATTGGGCAAGGTCATGTTGTGACAAAGTAATAGAAAGGAAGTGCTCTGAATGTAATTTAGTAGGAGTATTAAGAAACTATTTCTTTTTCTCTTTGCACAGTCTCTTTGGCTAACTATCACATCCATACATTCCTGCCTGCCTTCTTTGGGACACAAATAGATTAGATACTTCCCACAGATAAATGTTTTCTCTGGTTGCAGCTATTTTCATAGCTGATTAGTTGACTAAATGCCGTCATATTTTTAAACTAGTTCATTTATATAGATTAGGCTTTTTTTCAATATAGCACTACTTAACTTTGGCATCAAAATATGGCCTCCTGTCATAGGAAAAATATATGCAACTGATAAGGACTGAACACTGCCTAATACAGTGGGAAGAGTATCTGGATTAGGGCTGTTTATCTTGTAGCATGAGTGAGAATCTTTTGTTAATTTAAATACCACTGTATTTTAACATGTAATAAGAAGTGTTAGATGTGAAATATAAACATTTTAATAGATACACTATGAGTTCTAATATTATTTAACTTTACTTTGTTAAATCACTTTCCACCTCGATAGTGTATTTCCAAGAAAAGCTTTAGTGAAGAGAGGGAGAGAGAGAGAGAGAGAGAAACAATATGTAAAACATTAAATGGGTCATGAAAATTGGAAAAGGGGACAGGTTGTTTCTAAATAACTATGTACAAAAAGAAAACAAAACTAGAAAACCTGAAAGGTAGCCGAACGGTTGATGAACAGATACAGTTCTTAAGAAGCTCGTAAGTCTTTCCTTCTGTTGTTGAAATCCTCTTACTCATCCTCTTCATTTATTTATGAAAAGACTTTTTGTCTGTTTTGTTTACCAACAGATCCTTGATATAGACACATAGTGACTGACACATAGTATGTGCCCAGTAAATCTTTGTTGAATAAAGGAGCAAAGGAAGGCCAGATGGACAATCACATGGTGATGGCTACCAAATTTGAGATTAGTAAAAATCAAAAGGAATTCCAAGAAGCCCTTCGTCTCTAACTTTGAGGTATGACAAGAAGGAGAAGAATGGGAAAGAAAGACAGGTGTCAAGATTAATCTATAAATGGGGCTCTGGCTCAGTCTGCAGTGATCCTGGAAAGAAAACAGAAATTGCCCAAAGGATCATTGAAATATTGCTCTCTTCTTTCAGAGAGTGAGACATCACTTTTAGCAAGAAAGGAGTGGAGTTGAAGGAGTGGGAAGAAGTAAGGGGCTTCATAAATATCTCTGAGTAAATGAAAGGCTATTTATGAGGTAGGTATTGGCTAGGCACTAAGATGGCACACTACAATTGTCCTCAAAGAGCTCAAAGTCCAAAGAGGAAGGAATAAATAGGATGGTTCAGATCCTGAAAGAAAAGGAAGGAGAAATAGGTAACAAGGTGACAATAATTGAAAGGAAAATTAATCTCTCCTTTTTCCAATATACAACAACACATTATTTAGAATTTATGCAAAATTCCACATGCCTTAGAAAAGACACAATGGGTCACATAAGATAAGTTCAACGGAAAGCCTCTGAAATGCATGTCGATAAATTTGAGAACTTTTATATAAGGAGAGAATAATAAATTCTTCTGGAAGGATGAAAGCTCACGGGAAATATCATCGGAGGTTTAAAAATGTACAAAGTAAATGGGATGAACATGCACTTGTTCAAAAAAGTTCACGAATTGTGGAATAAGGGACAGCTCTCATAGCCTTAGAGTGGTACATTTATGATAAACTTTTAAAAATACTACAACCAAATATAGTACAGATTAAAAATATAAGTAGATTGGGATGTGTATAGACAAATTCATGGATCAGAGACAACTCTAGTAGCTTGAAGTCAAATCTGGCCTGTGGCCATGGTTTTTTAAAATTCTTTATTATGGAAACTTCAAACATATACAAATTTAAATATGTATATATTCCTCCATCATCCAGCTTTGATAATTATCAACCTATTGGCCAGCCTTGTTTGTTTCATTTATATCCTCTTCTTCACCCCAACCCTTGGATCATTTTGAAGCAAATCTCAAATATTGCATCAGTCATCTGTTAAGATTGCAGTTAATATTTCTAAAATATCAGGACATTTAAAAAAACAACTACAGTTTCAAGATCAAGATCACACCAAAATTTAATAATAATTCCTTGACATCATCAAATAGCATTTCAAATTTCTGTAATTGATATGCATGGTGTTTTTAAAAATTAGAAATTTTATGCTATATTTGAAAATCAAGATATTTCAGCCAGAAGTCTAAATTTCTGATTTCTCCTGAAAAATTAAAAAGATCTGGCAACTCTAGGTACACATTTCTAAATAGCAACATTGAGCAGGGATGAAGCAGCTACTTCCCTGTTGAGATTAGTCCCGAACTTTTTCTGGCTGACCACAGTCCTCATCACTCCATGTTGTCCTGCCCACAGCCCGCTCCACCAGTCAACATTGCCTGCCTGGCTCTTGGACAGAACAGAGTTTGCAATGCTGAATCTAAGCTAAGAGGAATTTTGGATGATAGAAACTCATCCTTTAACTTTGGGGGTTAATGTTATACATGGTGACCATGGTCAAGTTTAACCTGCTAGACTTGAGTAAGTCACAGATAGAAAAGAATGTCACAACCCTAAAGACAAATGGTCAGATTTGAAGGTCAAACCAAGGACCGAACAAGAGAGGATGCAAAGTCAACAGACACAGGATCCAAGAGGAGGAATGGAGGCGTGATGAGGTACAGATATCTTTGATTAGTTCAGGAATTATTTGGAGAACCAAATTATGTGCTGGGCTCTCTTCCTTGCTGTGCATTCCAAGATCCAGAGATGGGTATTACTGCTTTTAAAGGAGTTATGCCAAGTTCAACACTACATAAAGCCTTCCCTCCCTCCCCATTCACTTGTCAGTTTTGAAATGTGAGAATGCGAGTACAGCAGGTTAAATTAAAAGTGTAGTCACTGGGGCAAGATATTAATGCTCTTAAAATTAAAACTAAAATTAAAATCTAAAGCAAAATTTCTTACACTCACCTATATCTATATGTTGACTACTTTGCAGATATGCTGGAATGCTTCATACTCAACGTAAGAAAATTAAATGGTAAGTGTTTGCCAACCAGTTGTTATTCAAAAGTAAAAGAGCTTAATTTTAAGACTGCAGGAAGAGAAAGTGTACAATTTGCTTGTTATCCACACAGTAAATTAAAAAACAAAAAAAGGCAATGAGTGTGAAATATTAAATATTTACTTCTCAGAGTATTTTTGTGCATTCTAGTATTAATGGATAATGATAATTACTGTACCTTATCCAAGACATACATAGACTGAGAAATTAAATTCCCAACATGTGGGTATATCCACCTGTCGATGCACATGCATAATACCCAGCAGTGTTAATAGTTCCACAGGAAATGCACCAGTGAAAAAAAGAAAGAACCCCAGATATGTAGTATAATGGGAAACCTGGAAGGGTCTGTTTCCCTGGGAATTAACTGAACTAATTCCATTAAAATTTCTCAAAATATATATGCATCCAGGACAGAAAAACTGAGTGCATAAAATATTTCATAGACAATATCTTACAAAATTGGCACGTGTCAGTCTCCTTGTGTGTTGAAAACCTCAAAATGGCTTGGGACTCTATGTGGGAGCTCACTCAAGGAAATGAGTCACCCATCTGAGACCTCACCACTGCTCTCATCTTTAACAGGGGAATGCCTTGCCTTTCTGATCTCTTTTCTATGTGTTAGTTCAAATGCCCCATTGACAAGTCTTCATGATCACAGTGATATGCACACAAGCCCCTAGGGCAAACACAGCTCAGAGCCATGCCTACACGTAATGCATGGAAAAGGCTACAGGCTCCCTATCAGTGAGCAGTGGTTAATGTAATTCAAGAGTCAAGAAGCTGCAGCTCTAGTGCAACTTCTGCTGTTTAACCACTACAATGACTTTGATCTAGACTTCAGCATTTCTCCCTGTAAAGAAGAAAAGTAAGAATCCCCATCCATCTATTTCCCAGGATATGAATGCTCCAAAAGGATGATAAGCATATGTGAAGGGAACTGCAAATTCCAAAGCACTATGCAACTGCAAGGACCATGAGTGACAGCACTGTATGCTCTGCTTTTCAGAGCACTGATAGGCTTATTATGCATTTTTTGTCTTTTGACTTTTTTCTTTAATATACAAGAAACACAAGTCAAGATGTATAAAGTAGAACAAGAGAAGCAGAAAGAAAAGGGGGCATCATTCACGTTCTTGCCACCCTGAAATAATACCCATTAACGTTGGAACACATACATATCAATCTAAGCCAGTGCTTCTCAAATGAGGGCAATTTTGTCCCTACATTCTCCCAACCTCTAACTCCTAGGTGACATTTGGCAATTTCTGGAGGCATTTTTGGTTGTTCACAGGTGCTACACGTCCTACAATGCACAGAACACCCCCTCACAATGAGGAATTATTCAGCCCAACATGTCAATCATGCCAAGACTGAGAAACCTTGATTTAAACATACATGCAAATATGCATATGTTACATAACATTAATGCCAGAATTCCACTTACCACCACCAAATGTTAGGTGGAATGGCATTCCCCAAATCTCACATTTGACCAATTTTTGCTACTATTTTAGTAGCATACATGCAGTGTACAAATAAAATTTAATGCTGAAATTATAAAGTGCTTCTTGTGGACAATGTGTTACTCTCCCATTTTTTTCTATGATTGCAGGAAGCTGCCGAGGTAACAGGGGAGAGAAGAGATGAGGTGGCTTTTGCTCAAGGAGATTGGGAGTGCTCCTCCGTCATTTACTCTTGCAAAATATATTTTTTGACACTGCAGTGGGGTCACACTGATATTAGACTGGCCACATAGAGTATGTGAGAGACTGTGATTATTCTGAGGACATTGTCAAAGTGGGAATATTCTTGTGGGTAATACTTTATTTTTGCTTTTTTTGTGAATAAGTAGTTATAGAGTTAAGAAAATAAATAGGTTATATATTTAAAATTCTCTCTCTTTTTTATTATTTATTTATTTATTTTTGAGACAGGTTCTCGCTGTATTGCCCAGGCTGGCATGCAGTGGTGCAATCACAGCTCACTGCAGCCTCAAACTCTAGGGCTCAAATGATCCTCTCACCTCAGCCTCTTGAGTAGCTGGGACTATAGGCACATGCCACCATGCCTGGTTACTTTTTAATTTTTTTCTAAAGACACGGTCTCTCCACGTTGCCCAGCCTGGTCTTGAACTCCTGGGTTCAAGTGATTTTCCTGCCTTAGCCTTCCAAAGTGCTGGGATTAAATGCATGAGCCACTGCACCAGCCTGAATTCTCTTTAATAAAATTAAACATTACTTTTTACAAAGCTAAGAAATTAAATGTCAGAACTCCACCAACATAAATTTATTAAGTTAATAGAAATGGAAAGAGATCTAATGATAGACACTCTACAATTTTTTAACCTAAATAACATTGTACAAAAAGATGCTAGTTATGTAAAATCATAACCAAAATCAGATCTACCACCTTATTTTCACTTAGCAATAAATAGATCCCATCTTCGTGTGTCCATAAATATAACGCTAAACAACCCTTTTAACAGCACAGAAATATTTCATTGTATGGATGTTTATAATTTATTTATCAATCCTCTATTCTATTAGGTTGGTGCAAAAAGTAATTGTGGTTTTTGCCATTAGAAGTAATGGCAAAAACCGCACTTACTTTTTGCACCAACCTAATAAATATTTATATATGATTTTCAATCTTTCATTAAAGTAAACAATGCTACTCTGAACATCTTCCCTGTTAAATCCTTATGTACATCTTGAAGTATGTTGTTTAATTGCTAGAAATAAAATTAGAAGTCAAAGTGTAGGATTCATATTATCAAGTTGTCCTCCAAAAGATTTTCTTGAAAAGCCAAATTCAAGTTCACCTTTATACTTCCCATTTTACCTTCTCTAACAATCTGCTGTATTCTTTTTTTTTTTTTTTTTTTTTTTTTTTTTTTGAGATGGAGTATCACTCTGTGGCCCAGGCTGGAGGGCAGTGGTGCAATCTCGGCTCACTCCAACCTCCATCTCCTGGGTTCAAGCAATCTCCTGCCTCTGCCTCCCAAGTAGCTGGGATTACAGGTGTGTGCCACCATGCCTGGCTAATTTTTGTATTTTTAGTAGAGATGGGGTTTTGTCATGTTGGCCAGGCTGGTCTTGAACTCCTGACCTCAAGTGATCCGCTGGCCTCAGCCTCCCAAAGTGTTGCGATTACAGGTGTGAGCCATTGCACCCAGCCAGTCTGCCTCTATTCTTGAAAACAGCACCCACTGCTGTGCCTGGTGAGCATGACTTCTTCCAGGCACATGGATTACTCTATGCCTCCGCCTCTCCAAACTGCCAAAATTAAAGTGACTTCTGGGTTTCGAGTCAACCAACTGATCATTGATCACTGAATTATCATTCAGGTAAAAGTTGACCAAGACAGATCCATAGCAAATCTGATTCAACCATGAGGGGAATCCTAATTAGCAGTCTGTCATTCCTTTAAACTAACCTTTAACTTCTTCTAATTGCCTATGTGTCAATTCAATTAACATATGTAATTAATTTTTAAAATGTTGGTCCCAAGCACCACATACAGGTCTCTTCTTTCTGATAGGTTCTCAGCAAACACTCACAAAGACATCATTTGAAATTTCAAGCCTGTCTTTTCTTGTCCCTATAGCCTTCGGTTTTCTTCTGAGAGCTGCTCTGCTGTACTGGAAGACATTGGAAGTGGCTGGCCAACCCAATGCCAAGGTCCTGGGTGGGGTTGTGAGATGGAGGAATTCATAAATAACTATATTGCGTTTTTTAGAAATTCATTGCAGCAGACTGTGTTTGTACCTGAGCAAATGTGCCATTTACACAGAACACAAAATATTTTTAATCGAGTAGAAAGAATTTTCTAAATGTGACAAGGCCTCTGTGTTTCAGTAATATAGATCACAATGCCACGGTGGGGCAGTTCTTCTCTCTGGCCACTAGCATGCCACTTTCTGCTCTGAGAGGGAATTGGCTAGGTGGGGCCTTTAGCTTGTAATACCTCCTTCCAATTGTGAATTTATTCTTTCCCTCCTTGCTGGCAATTTTTTACTTTTCCAGCTTGGCACATAGAATCTTGCAAGTCTCCCTGGAAGGTGACTCATATTTAAATGTGAATGGGGCAGCTGGCTTCTGTTATCTTAAAGGGTTACATTATGTCATTGCACATTTTCAGCTGGGGTAAAAACAAACTGTGCTCTTTCCACACATCAATTCCAGTAATATATATTTCTATGAGATCACAGGGACTTATAAAGTGACTGAAATTTTTCCAGCTTTAAAAATTAAGACCAACGTACTGTTTCTTAATAATTCAGCAACAGCAACAAAAAAATCTCTCATTTCCTGTCATACTGTTTGAGAATTATTTCTAAAAGAATTATAATGATAATGATGATGATGATAATGATGATGATGGTGATGATGATGCTAGTGACAACAATAATGATGATAATAAACATTAATGTGCTTTGGCCATTTACCACACACCAGACACGGTACCAAGATCTCTACCTGTAGTCTTCACCTCAACCTAAAGAAAGAGATATTCTTAAGACTTAAAGGGTATAAGGTCAAAGGTTCATAAATGGCAATGGCAAGGTTTGAAAGCAGCCAGTTTTAACTCCAAAGCCTGTATCATTAATCATTGTGATATGCATTTATGTACATATCCACATATCTTGCCAGTAAGTAATTTTCTAAGATTTTAGTAAGCAAATGAATTGTTTCTCATGACATATTTCCTCTGGGTAGCCTTTCCTGGCCACCCAGGAAAAGGCTGGTGAGAATGCTAGGTGAGATGTACTGAAGTTTCCTAAGCATCATATGCACAGACCTCTATTAAAACAGGCAGCAAACTCCATGGTGACTACTTGTCCCCACAATGTACTAAGAGCTCCTTGAGGACACAAATTTAATCACCTCTAACAGTACCCACTACCTGGTAGGTATGCAGTAAATGTTTGATCAAAGAATAAATATATCAACAAATGAGTTATGTCTCTTTTATCTTAGGAGTTATGTCTCTTTGATCCTTTATCTTAGAAAATACAGAGCAAAATGAAATTCTCAGTGCTATAGTCCTCTTCTATTTTCACACCATCCTACACCATGCAATTTGCCTCACTGGAAAATTATCTCAAATCCTGCCGCCTTCCAAAGAATGGTTGACACCTAAGTCAGACTGCCTGAGTAGGAATCCTGGCTCTGTCACTCTCCTGTTGTAGTTGTAGGGTTTAACCGTCTTCTCTCAAATTTCTTAGCTGTGAAGTGAGTTCTATAAGAGTGACCAATTCACACTACAGGGCTGTGATCTGGATTAAATAATATAATGCAGACATAGTGATTAGAATAGTGTCTGACACATAAGAAGAAGTTAGTAAAGGTAAGTATTGTAATAATATTAATAGTTGTAGGTATAGTAGCAATAGTAGTAGTAACAGTATTTTCTTGAAAATTTAGCATGAGCAATCAGTGAGAGAAAGTTAGGATACAGTTTTACCTTCTTAAAGTCTATATTGCTATTTGGTGTTGTCCCTATAAAGGATGAAACTTCCTCATCAAAAATAGAGTCAAGTTTTCTTTAGGTGCCTAATAATGATCATTTTTAAAAGTTACTTAAAAATGATTCTTATGTGCCAAGGATTGTAATAAAAATTTATGTGTAATAAGTAATTTAATCTTTATAAAAACCTCTCAAGGTAAGTCCTATTAACCTCAGCTACAGATGAGGAAATCAAGTTTCAGAGAGGTTAAGTCATCTGCCCAGAATCACATAACACAGCTGGTAAGTTATGGCACCAGGATATGAACCTTAATTTGTTTATTTACCTAATAGTTTGCCCTTTCCACTAGATTGAAAGCATCATGAGGCAAGAGAGCACATCTGTTCTGCTCATCATTGTATTCACAACCGGTAGCACAGTGCGTATTTAGTAATAGGGAATTGTGGAATGTGTAAAAAAAATGAATGAATAAATCCAGAGTCTAAACTCTTAACCAAAATGTGTCTTTTAATTACCTGAGTGGTATTTTTGCTACTCAAATCATTGCTATGATTTGAATATGTCCCTCAAATCCATGTGTTGAAAACTTAATCCCCAATACAACAGTGTGGGGAGGTGGTGCCTAATGGAAAGAGTTTAGGTCATGAGGGCTCCACTCCCCATAAATAGATTAATGCCACTATAAAAAATGGTTTGCAAGAGCGGATCAACTCTCTTCTGCTCTTCATCCATGTGGGGACTCAACACTCATGCTCTCTTGCCCTTCCGCTTTCTGCCATGCAAAGACACAGTAAGAAGGTCTAAACAAGAAGCAGGCACCTTGATCTTGGACTTCCAAGCTCCAGAACTGTTCTTTGTAAGCTAACCAGTCTCAGGTGTTTTTCTATAGTATCACAAATGGAAAAAGACACACACATCTGGCACAATTTGAAGATACTTGAGAAATTATATGGCTCATGCCTATAATCCTGGCACTTTGGGAGGCCAAGGTGGGCAGATAACGAGATTAGGAGTTCGAGACCAGCCACACAACACGGTGAAACCCCGTCTCTACTAAAAATACAAAAATTAGCTGTGCATGGAGGTGTGTGCCTGTAGTCCCAGCTACTCGGGAGGCTGAGGCAGGAGAATCGCTTGAACCCAGGAAGCAGAGGTTGCAGTGAGCCGAGATCACACTGTTATACTCCAGCCTGGGAGCCTGGGTGATAGAGCGAGACTCTGTCTCAAAAAAAAAAAAAAAAAAAAAAAAGAGAGAGAGAGAGAGAGAAATTATATAATAATAATAATACCTACTATTTACTGAACATCTACTGTATTTTTTTGTTCCTGTGCAATAGTTTTATCCTTAATTCATTCATTCGTTAGCCCAAAAAATACTTAGTGCATACTATGCACCATACTTTATCACTTTTGTAAGGGGTCCAAAAGAGGCATCAACTAAAAAATGACAGCAACTGCTATTACTGTTAACATTCTTTATCTTTCTGTGAGCAGTAAGCAGAACAATGGTACATCCAAATCCCTGGAACCTGTGAATATGTGACCTCACCTGCCAAAAGGGAATTCACAGGTGTAACAAAGGTGAAGGATGTTGAGCTCATAGATTAACCTGGATTACCTGGGTGGGCCCAGCCTAGTCACATGAGTCCTTAACAAGGCCTTTCCCTGATGATGTCAGAGGGAGAGAAAGATGTGACTATGGAAGGGAGCCAGAGGGATGAACAGGGCTGACTTTGAGGATAAAGGAAGGGGCCACCAGACAAAGAATGTGGGCCACTTCTAGAAGCAGGAAAAAGCAAAGAAATAAATTATCCCCTAGACCTCCAGAAAGGAATTTAGCCCTGCCAACACCATGATTTTGCTCAGTGAGCCCCAGAACTGTACAATAATAAATATGTATTGTTGAAACTGCAGGGTTTACAGTAGTTTGTTGCAAAAGCAATAGAAAAGTAGTGCAATGTGAAACAACAAAAGAAACAGGATTCCCAGGCTTCCAAGTAATAAAAATACTGATTTTCAAAAGTATTTCAAGGTAAGTATTAATTTTTATGCCTAAAAATTGGAAAGTACAAGAACAAAATGAATAATGTAAAATAAATATTAATTTTGGATACATTTGGTACCAGCTGCAAAAATACCCATTACATGTACCGCATTGCAAATCTTCCAAAATCAATATGCAGCATTCATGTATTAAAATGATTTCCCTCAAAAGTTGGGGTAGATGGTTGTTTCTTATAGCCAATCAGCAGGACTCCAAAGTGCTCACCGGGAAGATCTGCATCAATCACTTTTCCCTTTTTAACTAAATATTTTCATTGGTCACCTTCACTTATACATTTGTTCTTTCAAAAAAAAATATGTTGCTCACTCAGATCATTTCATCCACTGGGATGATAAAGAAAAAAAGGCATGGAGTTGTGCCAAAGAAGAAAATAAATTAATTTTCATGCATTGGAGGATGTTGTTAAAATGAAACATCTTGCCCAAGAAATGGATGCTAATACAACACAACAGAATACTAACAGTGTCCTTTCATAATATTTTCCTAAAGATTACTTGCATTTTAAAAATTGCCTTTTATACGGCCCCCAAGTGATGCTTAAAAAGAAATCACCTCTGAACAGAGTTATTTTCTCCTTGCGTTTCTCGTTAGCTGACATGTGCTTTTGTGAAGTTATCTTTAGTTAAGGAAACTTACCAAAAGAAGAGATCATTTACAGTTAAAAGGAATAATTTGTATGATTTAAAGAAGAGCTAATAAAGCTCCAGATTTTCCCAAGGTAACACATGTGCATTAAAAGCCCACATTTGTGCTCAACAACTGGGAAAAAATTACTTGGTTTAATATTTCACAAACAATATATTCATTTTATGTGCATTTAATATATGCAATTTAAAACCCGAGCTTCTAAATATTCACTAGTCGCTTCACTTTGGAGTGAGAAATGAATGCATCATGTTTTTGAACCTTGGGGTAAAGGAGTGGGGGCAGAAGAAGCAAATATATTTTTAAGAAAATATATATCAACTTTCCCTCCCCTCAAAGAAAAAGGGGGTTGGATGAAAAAAATATATATTAATGGTGGCAGGGCATTGGACTATTGGTGAGCAGGTGTGTGCTACTGAATGAGCCTCTAGTGAATTGGAAGCTTTTAGAAGAGATTGATTCTCTTGCTTAACTAATTATTTCAAACATGCTTTTAAAGGTATTAATTACTTATGGAAAAGATCCTCCATTTGCTTCTAAATTGTTTCGATGGGTGATTCTTTGCCTGCAAAAATGTCTGGGGTAAAAGTCAACATTCTGTCACCATACTTTTAAGTAAAATATTTAAAACATACTAAATAAATAATATTAAATAAAATACTTTAATTATATTATTAATTATAATATAATTAAAGTATTTTACTTTATGTAATACTTTAATATAATTAAAGTATTTTACTTTACGTAATACTTTAATATAATTAAAGTATTTTACTTTATGTAATATTTTAATATAATTAAAGTATTTTACTTTATGTAATATTTTAATATAATTAAAGTATTTTATTTAAAGTTTAATTAAAATTACATAAAACATTTAAAATATATAAAATATTTACAATTATTTCCTTTTTATGTGAAGTATAGCTTTTATATGTAAACACAGTTACATTTTATTTATGTAATATATATTGTAAGTATATCAATGCTACATTAAATATTGCTTAAAAGAACTTCCAGTTTTTGTTTTATTTGTGCATGTGTGTGTTACACAGTAATAGGAAAATTTCTACTCCTTAGTCTGTCTCGCACATTGTGTAAATTATAACCAGACACCAATCCGTATCTTCACTGCCTTTGATACCTGTTCTCAGTGCTACAAAGTTGATTTAATTATTTTTCAGTTTGATCTGTTGAAGGCATTTGAACTTACATCAAAAATGAATATCTGGTTGGCTTAAAATATGTTTAAGTACACAGCAGCTAACATTACCTAGGTACATACCACTATAATCATCGGAATGTTAAGCACATTGCATAGTGTCTTGGGACTTATTTCTCAAACTTTAGCAGCCTAAAACATGCAGATTCACCTGAAAAAAAAATCTGCATCCCCTTTACCCCCTAAGCGCAATATATTCTCACTGTGTACTAGGAAGATTTTCCAGTGACAAGAGGCCATTTTGCCAATTTGCTATCCAGAGCTCAGACTAATGAGTCACAGACAGCAGAATAAAAAACTTAATACACTTGGCATTAATTAGTGGGCTAAGGATTGGTCATTCTAAATGCTCATTGGTAATGCCATAAAGTAACAAAAAACACATTTAAAAAAAAACCCACAGGCACCTTGGTGTTTCAATAACTACTTTATTTTAACCCAGCATCTGCCAAAATTCGTAGGAATATCTTCCCTATGCCAAGATTTATATATATTTTGCTGCATAAACATTTTGAAACAAAAAAAGAATACCTAAAAAAGAGTAATTAGATCAATTTTGTTCACTTTAACTTTTGTTAGTTTTTTTTAATAATACTACAGCTATTCACCATCACCAGTCTAGAATTTTAAAAGCTTCATTGCTAATGTAAAATATATAGATAAGTGGAACACAGAAAGGAAAAAAATCTACATCAAAAATGCATCTTTAGTTGGCCCCAAACACATTTTAATACATTGAATGAATATCTAATTGTTAAAACCAACACAAAAGACTGAAGTCTTTCTGCCAATGTTCCCAACAGGATAATGTAGTCTATCAGTTTATAAACACAAAGCAGAAATTAAAATTAAAAACTACCCCAGGTCAGAAATGATATCACTTTATAATTAGAGAAAAAACTACTGGTACCCAGTGGAGATTAAGGAGATGGTTTCTGAAAATGTACATAAGAGCGACAAAAATAAACAACTACCACAGTCTGGTGGCACAATTCTGTTCCCTTGTGATAGAAACACAAAAAGGAGTCTCTAACAAGCTCCAAAAATATGTGTACGTGTATTTTAAGTAAAATTTAGCTTTCTGGCCAACTACATTTTTTTTCTGCTGGAAATAATGAACTAACGTAAAAATGATATAAGGATGTGTGTAAAAAGGACATTTAAGTGAAACAGGTTGAAGAACTCCATAAATTTACTGAAGATTAAATTAAAGACAGATGCGTGAGATGCAGTGATAAAACAATTTGGGGTGGTTCGTTCTCAAGGATGCTTTGGGTTTTATCAAAAGCCAGGCTTGCATAACTAATCAGTGGCAGGACCAGCCCTGGCTCTGAAATGGGAATCTCAAACAGCCCCTTGTAATACATATATGATCAAAACTCATTACTTTTGATATGCCTTGTTCTTGACCTAAATACAATAGATATTCTTCCTTGGGGTGCATGATATACATGAAAAAGTACAACTTCTCTTTAAAACGCCATTAGAATATTTTATTGTGTGTGGACATACACTCTTGTTACTCCTAAATGCTATTCTATTGAGCACAGTTTATATTCACTGGCAAAGCGAAATCTCTGGGGAAGCCAGAGAGGGAATGCAATTTCTAGTAATAACAGCTCACAACAGTGAATACTCTCCACTTATCCCCACAATTTCCAGCTATTTTGGACTCCTTTCTGAATTAACCTTTCATATCAAAAGGAGCAATTCTGCACACTAGAGACTCCGGCACAATTTCATGCATAATTTATTCACTCAGTTCAACATTAAACGCACAGTCCTTGACTTTGTCAAGGTGGATTCTGTTGGCAGACTTCACAAGCAGCAAAACAGGAGAAATGAGATCTACAACTCAACCTCTTCACCTATTCTGTCTGGTGAGAGATGGTTGATGGGGCTAGTGGAAAGAGAAAAATAAGGCAAGATTCTAGTATAGTGTGTTGTCATCTGTAGAATCTCTAGCAAGCATATAGTATTCTCACATCAGTAGTCTCTCAAAGGTTTTTCTAAAAAGTAAAAACAACAACAACAACAACAAAACATGCTTGAATTCTCTTTCACCAGCAAAAGTCTGGTGCAATTTGTTGCCTTCCTGACAATTCCACCATTCGTGGAAAAACAATACTTTTATCCTGGATTGCTTAGTAGGCACTGTTGGAAGAAATTGCTCAAAGCTGTTATTCAAACAGACCCACACATTAGCTTGAGGTCACATTAGAAGGGCTCATTTTGGAAATTTAAATAACACAGGCTTTCTAGTGAGATCCCAAATACCAGATTTGCGCTCCCAGGTTGGCCTTCAAAAACATAGATACTCATTTTCTCTTCCTAAACTGCTCATTTGAACTCTCAAATGAGGGATATGTGCAACCATTTGTAAAAATGGAACCCTGATACACCATGACACTGATCGTCATCCTTTTCAGTGTCGAATGAAGTTCAGAGTAGACGGAGATCCATCTTCCCTCCTTCAAAAAAGCAACCTCATTCAAAGCCATTGATCATGCACCAGAGTCCAAATAATGTCTGGGTCAAAACCTGTAGATTGCTCTATTTCTCAGCCTGATGGATTGCAAACAATTTTTGTTCATCCTATAACTGCAAGATTTTTTTCCTGTTAATGATTGCTATATTAGCTTCCTATTATAAGTACAGGCATCCCTCTGTATCTATGGGGGATTGGTTCCAGGACCCCCACAGATATCAAAATCTGCATATAACTTCTGCACATCCTCTTTTATACTTTAAATCATCTCTAGATTACTAATAACACCTAATACAATGTAAATGCTATGGAAATTGTTGTTATAGTGTATTTTTTAATTTGCATTTTTAATATGTTGTATTGTTATTTTTATTGGTATTTTTTTCAAATCTTTTAAATCTGTGGTTGCTCGAATCCACAGATTCAAAGGGCTGACTGTACTTAATATATATGTCACCAATGTCACTAAGAGCTTTACAAGCATTATTAAATTTACTTCATCTAATATCACCATGTTGTAGATGAAGAAACTGAGACCTGGAGATCCTAATTACTATGAAGAACACCTCTTACAGGCCTCAATTTCCCTTGAAAGGCAAATTGTAAAACTAAAGCAATAATTAAATTTTAACGTAGAAGCAGACACTATGTGATTTCCCTAAATACGTTAGACAAAGTGATTTGATTCCTATCACACTTGCCCTTTAAAAATATTACTTCCCAGCAACCACATCTCACTTTCCAAACCTGTGGATAATACGAGGCCTAGGAGCATACAACAAAATGTCTTTGGAAATTCCACAAATGCGGGAACTTTTTACACAGGACACTTTGGTAAAGGTCTTTAAATCTAAACTTTACTAGCCAGCAGCCCCCAAAGCCTAGTTAGAAGAAGCCCCATGCAAATAAATTGGAGCCTTACCAAAACTGAGCCTTACTTTTATAATTTGCCTTCAAATTTACTGCAAGAACATGAAAATTAAATGCCCCTGATAACGTCAAAGGAGCTCGCTGAGAGTTTAGCAGTCCTCCTCAGTTACCATTCAGCAGCCTTTTTATTGTCTTGAGACGATATCTGGATTTAGACCAAATCATTGAAATCTATGAAAACTCAGAGGTGCAGCAGGTTTTCCATTTATGACCTTTTCAGTCCCAGAGACTTTGATTTGCATCCTGATTATGGCATACAAAAATGAAGTTGAGAAGTCTCATTTTCCCCTGGATTCCATTTACTCACCTCCCTTAGCCACCATGATTGGCAGGCGGTGGGAAGAGCATGAGGCTCACTGGACACATTGGATTCAAGATGCAATGGCCAAGTGCCCCTCCCACCTGGCATCCTAGACATTCCCACTTCTCATCTCTCTTACTGCAGCATTCCAAAGGGTGGTGGAAGCCTGCAGCATTGACTCATGATTTTAGATTCCCGGAGCAGGATCCCACGCCTCCAGAGTGACAACCAAGTCGCAAAGCTTCTAGAATTCTATTTATCAGAAGCTGAACAGTATCTCACTGTGCTGTTTTCTACAAAGGATAGAATGATGACCAGTCTTTACTTCCTGATACAAACTTAGAAAAACATTAGCTCCTTTGTTTCCCAGACTGGTGACCTTGGGCACATGTCTTAACCTTTCTGCACCGTAGTTGCCACATTAGAGAACAGGTTGAATATCTACTTCAGAAAATTGTTGTGGGAATTTAGCCTCATATGATTTTAAATTGCTTAACCCACTGTCTGGCACAGAAGAGTTTAGTATTCACAGGTGACATATATCTGCTTTCTGTGTATGATATCAATTTTAGTTTTAATCTTCACAACACATCTTTCAGGTGGTTATTATAATATTTATCATACAGATGTGGACTCAAAACTCAGAAGTTAAGTTACATGTGCAAATGTTGCTCAGCTGGTAAGTAGGGAGCTGGAATTTGAACAGGTGTCTCTGACTTTAAAGCCCAAAAAGTTGAAATCACCATATCATGTTGCCATACTAATAAATAAATGGTTACTAAAAGGAGCTTTGCAAGAACTGACAATATACTGAGGAGGAACTTGTGAAGGGCCATCAACTTCACTTGCAACTAAAATAAATTTAATTCCATGCTGTTTATTCCTCTAGCATTCTTCAAGCACTCCATAAAAGCATTGTCCAAATGTATCCTCCCTGAAGTAGAATGGCACTCCACCAAGATTCCTGTTCCTTGCTGGTGCACCCAGTTGCTGCAGGGACCACTGCTAAGGGCTTGTACCTGTGATCTTTGCAGAAGACTTGTCCTTGGCTGATGGGAACCACCTCCCCTGAGACAGAGACTTCCAATAGGCATATTAGGGTTCACTAGATAAACAAAAACCAATAGAAAGTGTGTGTGTGTGTGTGTGTGTGTGTGTGTGTGTGTGTGTGTGTGTGTGTGAAGAGATGTGTTTTAAGGAATTGGATCACACGATTGCAATTATGGAGACTGGCAAGACTAAATCTTCAGTGTGGCCATCTGGCTGGAGACCCAGGAGAGCTCATGGTGCAGATAAAGTTCAAAGGCAGTCTGTAGGAGAATTCCCTCTTGCTTGGAGAGGCCAGTATTTTTGCTCTAGTCAAGTCTTCAACTGACTGGGTGAGGCTCACTCCCAACATGGAGGGCAGTTTGCTTACTTAAAGTCTACCAATTTAAATTTCAGCTTCACCCAAAAACACCCACTAAGTTGGCACATAAAATTAGCTATTATAGTAGGTTCCTCCCAGTCCCTCCCCATTTGGATGGCTTTTGGACAATTTTAAATCGCTTAACCTACTTGATGGCCAATAACTAATGGAGACAAGATTCAAAGGGCTGAGGCAGGTCAAGTACTCAGTGGTGCAGTTTAGGCTCAAGATTTCTCCCATTTTTATTGATCAGACTGAGGCTAGGCTTCACTTTTTTTCCTTTCCTGTTCTGTTTCTTTCTCTCTCTGTCTGTTCACAGAGGTTTGTCATAATGAGCTGTTGCTCAAAAATCACATATAACATAACCACATCCCTGTCTCAGGCTCTATTTCCAAGAAAACTGACCAGGATACTCCCTGTTAGCTCCTGACTGGCTCCTAAACCACTTCACACTGGTTCAGTTTTATTCAACTCCTCAGCCACAAACCTCTATTTGTGTTTGCCTCACCCAACATGATCTCCTATTATGAATTATGCTATTCTGACTCCAGTTTCAACTCTGTTTGAAAAATTGTTTCTATTCATTCAATCTCTTCTGATTCATAGAGCCTTCATCTGACTGTGGGGCTCCCAGAGTCCAATCTAAAAATAAATACTTTAAGGAAATTTCATTTACTTCAAAATTTCCATCACAATTTTACAGCATTTTCTGAAACTGTATTTACAATGAAAAACAGCTACCTCAACCTTCATTCTGATGCTGTATTTGAGGTCCAGGATGCAAAATGCCTTTCTGTATAAATTATGTTAAGATACTAGTCTTAGTACATTTAGTGTTGCTATAACCAAATACCTGAGACTGGGTAGTTTATAAAGAAAAGATGTTTATGTGGCTCATTATTCTGGTGGCTGGAAAGTTCAAAATTGGGTAGCTGCACGTGGCGAGGGCTTCAGATTACTTCAACTCCTGGCAGAAAGTGGAAAGGGAGGGGGCATGTGCAAAGATATCACATGGTGAGAGAGAAAACAAGAGAGAGACAAAGGAAGCCAGATTATTTTAACAACTCATTCTTGTGGGAAATAATCTTTCCTGAGAGAATGAGAACTCACCCATAACAGAGGGCATTCTTCTATTCATGAAAGATGCACTCCTGTGATCCAAATGCCTGTCATTATACCCTATCACACAACACTGCCACATTGGGGATCAAATTTCAACATGAGTTGTGGTTGGGACAAACCATATCCAAACCATGGCAATACTCAAGAAGTTTCCTGACCCCTCTTGAATGGAGTTAACAAAAAACCATCACAAATAAGAAACTCGCCACATGCCAAATGCCACTCCAGTGATTTAGACTTGCTAAGCCATATTCTCTGACTTGTTTTTCTCAAGTGTAATAATCCCCAGTATGGAAGTGCCAGGTTAATCAAACACCTTAATATGGCATTCAAATCTTTCCAGATGTTGAGCTCAACAACTTTATTAGCTTTATCTGACAATTCCTCTCTCCATGTAAGATTTAAAAATAGTTTTCATGTCACCTTAGGTCAATTGAGAGTGTCTACATGAAGCATTACATGGAGAAGCAATCTAAGGGTGTATTCCAGCTCAACTGGAAAGAGTGCTGTAATCAACTAGTAATGTCTGCCACAGGTGCAAGAATGATGAGTGAAATAGCACTGGAGTCTTCTTCCCAAGTGACAGAAACCGAACTCAAGTTAGCTTAAGAGATGGAAAAGAAAGGCTAAGGGATAATGGCTCACATAACTGGGAAGCCCAAGGTGAAGCCAACAGAGATAATATCACCAGATTTGTCTGTGTGTATTTCTCCTCCTTTTTCTCTCTCCGTCTCTTGGCCCAGCCCTCAGTCTGTTGGGCTCATCCTCTTCTACTGTAGATAAGCACTGGAGATAAAAGTAGTTGGGGCGGAGGAGGAGATTGAGTTATGAACCAATCATCCTCAACTTATACCATCCCACTTTAGGGCCCTGAGAGGGATTTCTTAACATCTTTCTGTATATTTCATTCTAGAGAAGGACCCTGCTTGACCCTTCTTTGATCATATGACTACCACTCAGGCTAATTGTTGAAGCCAGAGGGGAAGGACAGTGTGAATGGCAGTCCAGATAGAATTGGGTAAAGCCATAATCAAAAGGAAATGGTTTGCTGTCCCCTTAAGGAGGGGTGAAAAAAAAAACAAATCAATAGATGCTCACTACAGGTAGCATGAATATCATAGACTCCCATTCCTGTACCATACCTTATGTTCCAGGCATTGAAAATATTAAACATACCACATCCTCCTGTACTAATCTCAACCTCTATTAAATGTCCTCCTCTATTCCTCTCTACCTTTTGACATTCTATTAATCATCATCCTATGCTATTTACAATCCTATCCTCCAACACTAAATAAAGAAATCATATTTCCTTCTTTTACTCTTGCATAGTAATTAGTTGATTCCTCCATTCAGCACAAAGTAATTTGACTTTTCATTATGGTCATTGTATCATTTAAGAATATTCCTCACAGCAATTTTTTTAATATAGAGCAAGCAGAAAGAGCTTATGTTCCTGAAAAGTTAAAGAGTAATCCTGGTTCCTGGTGCTCAGAAAACATCATTAAAATGCAATTCACCCTATCTTTGCTCTTGATTTGACTCATCCTGGCTTTCTTCTATGGGTTGAATTCATTATGAGACAGGTTCTCCCACAGTGGCAGTCACACGGCTATAGCAGACCTATTTCCTCTCAGCTTTTTGTCCAGTAGAAGAATAAGAGCATATTTTCTGCAAAGCTAGAACAAAAGTCCTGGGTCCAACTTTCATTGGTCAGAATTGGGTTATATGCCCACTTTTTTAAACAATCACTGTGGCTGAGTCAGGAGGACATACTTATGATTGAGCTAATGAGAACAAAAGCCTTCATCTGAGAGTGATATCAATCCCTTCAAACCATGTGAGCAGACAGTGGGGGAGAGCTTGTTCACCAGGAGAATATACAGGCTGTTGGACACATGAGATAGATGTTGGGTCGCCAAGAAATTATAAATGTCCACTGTAGTCAGCCCTCATCTCTAACCCAGGTGTTTCCATACTAGGATCTACAATACTCCAGGGACCTCAAAGAGACTTTGCCTTAGAAAAGAGGCATATAAAGAAGCTGAAAGTGTGGGACTATTGGCCTCTCTCCCCTATTCCAAACCAAGTATCTCACCTTTTAGTGTTTTATATATTTGGCTTATTTACAAGCTTTTCTCTAAAAAAAATCATCATTTAGCTTAAAAAAATTAAAACCATTTTATCTGACTGTAAGCCCATTGAAGACAATCATCTATACTTACTTTTGGACTTACATGTTATTTTAACTTTCTTCAGGTACTATTTTTGATATATTGTTTTCCCAATATCCTCCCACTTTCTAACTATAATTCTGTATTTTAATCTTTGTTATACTTTATTTATTTGGTCAGTTACATTACCTATGATATAGGATTTTTAAATAGATCATACTGAATTATTCTTTTTGAAAGATATAAACAAATCACACGACACATTTGTACACAATGAGTGTGACTCAGACACAATTAGTTTGAAAATGACTAGACCCTACTTTCCTTCCTTTCCCACTATCATCAGTTGAAAGGTTATCACCAGCCTGCCTCCTAAATTTTTTGGAATGCAGAATCAGCAGAATAGATAAATGAGGAAATTCAAGAGAAACTGCGGAGGGTTTGGCTAAAAGGCTGTGATGGTCTAGTTAGTAGGGACTAACAGGTCACTTTTGGTACTCCCGGAGTTGCATAACATTTGCTGAATTGCTAAATAACATTGGCAGAATTCTAAAATGGCCACCCTGGATTCCTAGCTGCTGGTTATTCAATTAAACATCAATCTATATACTGATATGAAGGGACTTTGCCGGTGTACTAAAGTTACTGATCAGTTGACCTGAAGGTAGGAAGATTATCTGGGTACACCTAATATAATCACATGAGCCTTATAAAAGTAGAGTGTTTTCTCTAGTCAACGGTAGAAGAAATAGAGAGATTTGCAGTGTGAAAAGGACTCAGTGTGCTGTTACTGACTTCAAGAAGGGGCTGGGGGACACATGAAACAGGATGTGGACAGCCCTAAGGAATAGGGCTGAGGCAGTCCTCCACCAACAGTCAGCAAGAAAACAGGGACCTTCAACCTACAACACCACAGCCTGGATTCTGCCAATAACCTGGATGGGCCCGAAGTGAATCCCCCCCTTCACATAACTTCCAGGTAAAATCCCAGGCAGGTAAACATCCTAATTTGGGCTTTATGAGATCCTAAACGGAGAATCCAGCCAAGCCCCCTCAGACTTCTGATCTATATATCTGTGAGGTCATTGATATTGTTTTAAGCCACTAAGTTTACAGTAATTTGTTACACAGCAGTAAAAAATTAATAGAACATTTCTAACCTAAGATTTCCTCTTAATAGTATAGGGTACAACACCATAGAACAAAAGGGTTTTGTTTGTTTCCTTTTTTTGAGATGGAGTCTTGCTCTGTCACCCAGGCTGCAGTGCAGTAGCACAATCTTGGCTCACTGCAATCTCCACCTCCCAGATTCAAGCAATTCACCTGCCTCAGCCTCCCGAGTAGCTGGGATTACAGGTGCCCGCTACCATGCCCAGCTAATTTTTGTATTTTTAGTAGAGACAGGGTTTCAACATGTTGGCCAGGCTGGTCTCGAACTCCTGACCTCAAGTGATCAGCCCACCGTGGCCTCCCAAAGTGCTGGGATTATAAGCATGAGCCACCACGCCTGGCAGAACAAAAGTTTTGATGGCATTTCTCTGCACTCCAGGGGTGCCCTAAGTTCAAAGCACCCACAGATCAAACTGCTGGAGGGTATATATACTGCATGGTTTCCAGGCTTAAACATTTTCTTTTTTGGCTCTTATCAATGGCAGTATCTATATACAAGTTCAAAAATCACAAAGAAATCAATTCAGCCAAACCCATTCTTCGATGAATATATTCATCAAATTATTTTACTAAATATAGCCTTTTAAAAATCTATAGACAGTCAAACTTCATACACATACACAGAGAATAGCAATATCGTGCAACTTTGTAATGTATATTCCAGGAAATGTGTTGGAAATATAGGTGATTATTTTATTTTGTTAATATAAACTTTTATTTGATGTCTTATGTGATGCTCGAACAGACGGCCCAGCTTTGGTTCCATCTCTCCTTCCCCTTCACCATTTATTCTCAGGCAATTTCATCTAATTCCATGGTATCCAGTACAAAAGTTAATAACTTTCAAACTTCTATCTCTAGCTCCATTTTTTCTCCCTAAATATAGATCCATCTTATCACCTGTCCATTTAATCTTACTGGGATAGCTCATAGGAGTCTTCCAGAGGACATATCCCAAACTGACGCTGTTCAGATTTTGCATGCCCAATTCTCTCCTGTCCTTCCCCATCCTCTGACATCCTCCTTTTTCCATATTTTCTAGCTAAAGACATCACCATTCATCCAATCTCCCAAGCTAAAAAGCTAGATGACAACTTGAACTTCACCCTTTCCTTCAGCCCCCATGTAGTCCCCAAATCCATTGAGTCTACTGTTTCCACCTCTCTCCAAGCAGTCTCCTCTTCCTCATTCATATTTGACCTGCCCTAGTTCATCCTCTCTCACCTGGCCTGTTACAATAGTCTCATAACTGCCTGACTTCTGGTCTCTGACCTCCATGCATGACATCCCTGCTAAACATTTTATCTGGCTGGCTGTTACTTGCCAGATAGTCCCAAGTTCTAGCTATGTCTCATACGGTTTTTCAAGACTAATCCCAGCATATTTCGCCAGTCTCTCTCCCTTCTCAGGTCCCACTGGCCAGCACACTCTGACGCTTCATCACCTTTACTGCCACCAAGAAACACCCCATGGTTCTTGGTGATGTTATGGCAGCCCTTCTGCCCACATACACCATGAACAAATCCCTCCTCACATTATTCTTCCCCAGCTGAAATGCCACATTCTCTCTTAGTTTGGATTCTCATGAAAGCCCAGCCTGAATCAGGGGCTCAAGTGCAGGTGACTTACTTGGGAAATGATTATAGGAAGTAGGAGAGGGAGGTAGGAAGACTGAGAAAGGGAAGAAGGAAAAGTAAGTAAAGCTGCATTATCAAGGTTATTGCTATAGACAATGTTAGGGCCTTTGAAAACCACGCAGGATTTTTCTCAGGATTGTCTACTTAAAGTCAATTGGCTTCCATCCCCTCACGTCAGATGTTACCCCCAGGAGTATTAAGTAACTGGACACTTTATACTTCCAGATCTTGATGCCTCAGAGAAAGCCCTCCACAGACAAGCTGAGAGGCACAGCTCACACTCTCAGTGTGTCAGAATCGTCCCCCACCTGGGCAACGAAATCAGAAGCGGACTGAGGAGCTATTATGAAAGGCCCCCAAAGCATCTGCTACATCATTGCGAAGTTTTCCTTTATTTGTCCAAAGAGAAGAGCTCTCCCAAGGTCCTCTGAGCTTAGCCCTGTTGCAGCACTTCCTATAGTTGATTGTAGTTGTTGGCTTAGTGCTCTCTTCCCTGCACCGGGCTCTGAACTCTTGAGGAACACACCCTGCTGCAGAGCAGCTGGCCCCTACCACAGTTCCTCAGATGTTTGTTAAATGAATCAATCCATAAAACTTATCCTAAGCCATTCCATGGTACTAACCATCAAACTCCACATATTTTGAACACAGATAAAAAGATATCAACTCATTAATAGAAAGCGTAAGATCTGCAGCCCTAGCTGTCAAATATATGACCAAATAGTTTTCACTCAAATCAAAATGCTACAGTAAAGTTGTTTTCTTCCCAGCCTTTGTAATTTAAGAAATACTAAGTAAAGGAGACAGAGAGAGCAAAATCCTCTAGGCTGAAGGAGTTTAAAATTCATGGTTCAATACATCTTTACTATATTTTTATCAAATCTTTGTTGCTATAAACTCAATCAATAAAAAGTTACCTTAAAATAATTTAAGCAAGTGGCTTTTTTTCTATTCCAGACTTATTCAAATTAATTTAAAAGATTTTTTTTTTCCTGTACCCTTCTCCTCCTGTTTGCTTGATGTACTCTGACATAAATTCAATACAAATATGGGTGGCTGTTCAGAGGGGCAGCCTAGAAATGTTAATTGGCTGATCAAAATAACAGCCTCATCCTAATTCTAGGCAGCTCTCATCCCTAAAAGAATCATGTTCCCAAATTCCTATAAATTTAAAAATAGAATTCCAGTGCCTTTGATTGAGTGTGCCAGTTTGCATTATTTTTCCATTTTATAAAACTTATGGTTAGGGAAAAATGTGCATTGCACACAAAAATGTGTAAAACACAACTCATAAGTAATCTTTACCGTTAACTTGAAATTATTACATAGCTGTTGCTTTTTGATAATTTTAGGTGTTCCATTCAACAACTCTTTGTTGCATGCTTACCGTGAGCCTGGTACTGTGCTGATGGCTGCTTTATTCTTAAGCATGAAGAACCACTCTGCCATTACAAACTCTGTCGGTCTACAGTGTTTTAATGTCTCATCATCGAACTCTCTTGGAAGACCAAGTTGGTTTCATTTAGAAAAGCTAACCAAATCCCACTAATTAGGCATACACCTAAAATAAGGATTTTTTTTCCTGCAAAGATGTTTGCCATCTGTTGAAACTGATAGTCACTACAATTTTAAGCAATGCCTATACTTAGCTTTACATTTCAGTTCTTACCTAGTCTTTTCTTTGCCCAGAAGTATTTCACCCTCTCCTGTGTGTTATACATAACATAAAATTTACTGTTTTAACAATTGTAAGTGTACTATTCAGTGGCACTAAGTGCATTCATAATGCTGTGCAACCATCACTCTATTTCCAGAAATTTTTCACCAACCCAAATGGAAACTTTGTACCCATTAAATAACTCTCCATACCCCCATCTCCCCCAAACCCTGGTAATCTCTATCCTATTTTCCATGTCTATGAATTTACCTATTATAGGTACCTCATATAAGTGGAATCATACCATATTTGTCCTTTGTCTGGCTTATTTCATTTAGTGTAATGTTTTTAAGGTTCATTTATGTTGTAGCATGTATCAGAATTTTATTCCTTTTTATGGCAAAATAATATTCTATTGCATGTATATACTGCATTTTGTTTATGAATTCTTCTGTTGATGGACACAGGTTGTTTCCACCTTTTGGCTATTGTGGATAATGTTGCCATCAACCTTTTTACAAGAACTGTTTGAGTCCTTGTTTTTAATTCCTTTGGGTATGTACCTAGGAGTGGAATTGCTGGACCACATAGTAAATCTATGTTAAATTTGGAGAAATTGCTGAACTGTTTTTCACAGCACCTGTACAATTTTACATCTCACCAGCAATGCACAAGAGTTCCAATTTCTCTGTATCTTTGCCAACAATTGTTATTTTCTTTTTTAAAAAATAATAGCCAACATAATGAGTGTGAAGTGGTATCTTATTTTGGTGTTGATTTGCATTTTCCTAATGACTAACAATGTTGAGTTGAGCATCTTTTCATATGTGTACTGGCCATCTGTATATATCCTATGGACAAACGTCTATTCACGTCCTTTGCCCATTTTTGAATTGGATTATTTATTTTCATTGTTTTTGCATTGGGTCTTGGTGTCAGACAAACACATGCTTAAAATTCACTTCCACCACTTACAGACCTATGGAGTTCATTTAAAATTCCCGAGCCTCAGTTTCCTTATTTGAAAAAGGAGGCCATTAATAACCACCTCAGGATATTGATGTCAGACATAAGTGAGATAATGATGTAGAATCACCTAATAGCATGTGTGGCATATGGTCAGGACTCAACAGCTGTAGTTATATTTTGAAAATATTAGCTATTTATTCTTAGCTATCTGGTTATATTTGTAGAAAGTGAAGCAAGATGATCACCTATCAGAACCGGTTGCTTAATCTAGTCTCTTAAGGTGGCCAGCAATGTCCTTCCACCTTAAAGAAAATTGACAAAGAAGAAAAGTAAAGTTAGACGCTAGTTCCCAGTCTCTCAATCACTTAAGCAACAAAAAAGAAAATCTGAATAGGGCAATAAATAATGTGTGAAATTTTTTTTAAATTTTATAAACATTTGATTTGATAACACTAAACACTCATAGCTATTTTTATTATTTATTTAACTTTTCTTATTCACATCTGGACAAATTTATTGGCAAAAATATTAAACCAAGCTTTACATTGTCATGCCAATTTCTCTCTTACTAGCACTCATACAAGATAAATATTCCATAGAGTATGAATCAAAATTAAATTCATTTAAAAGTATCATTGAAATCAACTTCTTTTCTTTCCAATGGAGGAAGCTGGAATAAATATGAATTCAAGAAAACGATTCTAGAAGTGAGAATCTCTCAAGTAATGGACAGAGAAATGATTTCTAATGCAAACGATACTCAAATAGTAAAAAGCAAGGATTTCAACCAATTCTTCCTATTGGAAGTTAAAATTATACCCCAAAGGACCTAATTCAATAAGCAGCTATTTTCACCAACAAATTAAGGGCTTTTTTTTTTTTTGACAGAGTCTTACTCTGTCACGCAGATTGGAATGCACTGGTGTGATCTTGGCTCACTGCAACCTCCATCTCCCGGGTTCAAGTGATTCTTGTGCCTCAGCCTCCCAAGCAGTTGGGACTACAGGCACATGCCACCAAGCCTTGCTAATTTTTTGTATTTTTAGTAGAGACGGGATTTCACCATGTTGGCCAGGCTGGCCTCAAACTCCTGGCCTCAACTGATCTGCCCACCTCAGCCTCCCAAACTGGGAGGATTACAGGCATGAGCCACCATGCCCAGCCAAATTAAGGGATAATTAATAGAAAGAAAATGCTACTTTCTGGCTAAATGGGAGGTTTAGAAGCACTATTCTAGCTCTCAACAGAGAGAAGAGAACTTTGAAGGGACATTAAACTAAGAAAAGGTTCCACATTGGTCTCATCCATTGTTCAAAGATTAGGCATAATGGTATTTTTAAAAGACTTTAAAATTTGATATGACATCTAGCCAAAGAGGAGAGAATTTACTCTTATTATTATGTATGTGTCTGGCTGAAAAGGAGGACGGGTTAAGTGTATTATTCTGATAAAAACCAATGCATTGGGCAATGAAATTATTTATATTCAAGTCCAGTCTATGACTTGATACTTCCTATCACATGTTGTGATGCAGAAGAAGACACAGGATTAATTTTAAAATACATGCACCTGCAATATGGTATAATGGTTTAGCTCATGGACACAGGAGTCATATGGTCCAAATACCAGATCTCCTAGTCACCTGGAACAAGTGTCTTAATCTCTCTCAGCCCAGACTGCTCACTTGTCAAATGGGCTTAACAACTGTACCTGCGTGAGTTCAGTGGGCAATGTATGAAAGCACTCAGACCAGTAGCTGGCAATGACAAATATGTTTTACCTCTTACTACTATCATTATCGTCAGTGAGAAAACTCCACTGTGTGGATGACATTTTTACCTCTGGAAAAACATGAGACACATCTCATTTTGAGTATGCCCAAAGAATGAGAATGAAAATATTTGGAGAGGCTTCATCCCCTAGACTAAGAAATAATTCTGTCACAGTTTTTGCTGTGGTTAGCACAAAGAGAATAGACCACACAGCCCAAAGGAATGTCTTCTACCAAAATCTTCCATTAAATATTGCATTTTACCTCTTAATTTCTCAAATTTAGGGATTTTTTTTTCAACGAATGCATAACCAGGCATTTCCTGGGCCTGGATGTGACACAACTCTGTGGCATAGACAGGAATTTGCCACCTACCCACAAATCTTTTAAAAGGACAAGAGTCTCACAGCCACAAATTCTCCCCAATTAGTTCACCCCTCTGGCTGCAATTGTGTGAATGGTCTTGGGAATGTATCTCCTGCCTAAAGTAAAGACCTGAAAGCAAACACAACATATTCAAAGAAGCACAAGGCACATCATTCCCACAAAGAGAGAGTAAGGCCTCAACTGCTATTCCTCATCAAATAATAACTTGAGGTGTTTTTTAGCTGTCTAAAATGCAAGAAGGAAAGACAAGAAAGAAAAAGAGAAAGAAAGCGAAAGAGAAAGAAAGAAAGAAAGAAAGAAAGAAAGAAAGAAAGAAAGAAAGAAAGAAAGGAAAGAAAGAAAGAAAGAAAGAAAGAAAGAAAGAAAGAAAGAAAGAAAGAGAAAGAAAAAGAAAGGAAGGAAGGAAGGAAGAGATGGAAGGAAGGAAGGGAAGGAAGGAAGGAAGGAAGGAAGGAAGGAAAGAAGGAAGGCAGGCAGGCAGGCAAGAAGGAAGGACTCGATGAGGTAAAGTATTAAGTGGCTTTTAACTGAAAATGCAAAGCCATTCACATTTGCCCTAATACTGCTGAAGTGTGTGTTGCAAAGGCCTTTTAAATACTGTCTATTTCAATATTACCCCCAAATGAAACCGGCTTTGAGATGTCTTCTGTATTCTTTGCTGGGGCCCGAAAAGAAATCACCGCATTACCTTGCATTTGCTCTTAGAGTCATTAGCCTTAGACAGCACCATCATTTAAGAAATTTATCATCAGTGCTGTCCTTCGCACAATGTATTAGTGCAATACATTATAGGAGCACCTTACTCTGATGATGTATGGCTTCTAAGACGGCAACATCTGGGGATGAATGGGTCTAAGAATAGATTTGGTGTAAGAGAATAAATGCATAGATCCACCTTGGTAGTGTTATTCTAAAATAAACCAGTATTTGTTGCTATCAACCTACTCCAACCCTCATAACAATCTTTACAACTTGCTCGATTTAGTAAAATGATTCTTCATGACATTAAATTGATTTTTGATGACAAAGAGGGAAGGTTTCTAAAATTAGTGGGTTAGTGTATTGAGAGATAACCTAGTACAAGCTTGATGATAAATTTCAGTCATGGCTTTCAAGAAAACTCTAATTTAGTCCACCTCTTGCTCACTTAAATTTTTCAGTAGATTCTCCAAAGGAGAGAAAGGAGATTAACATCTGATGTCTTCAAGGGTATTAGAACAAAAATTGAGTCACAATTAATTAGTCTATACCAAATTCTCACTTTCTACGTGGCTGATGATACATTTTTCCTAAAGCTCAATTCTCCCATTTCCATTCTTCAAAGTCCAGAATGCTTCCCTCTCCATTACTTTGTCTAAATAGGACACAAATATTTTAGCTAACTACCGAAATAAATCATTATGAACATTCAACCTCAAAGAAAATTATAGCAAATGAAAATGCCTCAATGTTCTGAATCATGAATAGGAGTGTGATCTGCAGGGTCGCAGACATCTTTGTTAAAATGGTTTTAAAGAACCCATTTTACAAACTCCCAGTACAGTCTGGGAATCGGCCCTACTTTCTCATTTTAAGCACTGGGCCTCCAGGAGTCAGCGCTAAAACGATGTCCCAATTCAATTTGTTGCCTTATTCCACCATCCGGGGATGCTTCTTTAACTGGGTTTAATCAATATTCATTATGCTAAGAGAAAAAGAAAAGACTGATAGGATAAAATGTCATGCTTGCACCATCACACAATTATGTCCAATTAATATATTTCCACCAAGTAGGTTGACATTGCTAACCAGTTCAGAATCTTAGTGTGGTAAACTCAGAGGACCCTTGCTCCTTTTACTGCATGATCATCAACATGAATCTCTAAAGAGACTTGGAGCTTCCATCAGCATCTCTCGGGCTACCATAAGATTATCATATTATGTGATCTTAACAATTTTCCTCCCACAGGATGTTGTGGACAGAGAAAAAAATCCTAGTCTAGACCACTTGTCTGTGGTGATCAGGGACTTGATATGTCTTCAATATTTCTGCAGTCTGTCATCTAAAGCAGTACCCTCAGATATTTGGGAAAGCTTTACTAACCAGCAGGAAATCTTGATTTCAGTGGGAAAGAAACATAGAGGCAGAAAGAGAGACAAGTGACAAAGACTGAAACAGAGGAAAAAGTAGAAAGAAGGAAGGAATGGAAAAAAATGAATAAAATAAATAAATTCCTGACCTTCAAATTGTCTTATATTCAATCGGCTAACAACTACACTAAATCAGGAACACTAGTTCCTGAAATCAGAAATCCTGTTCTCAGAAGTTAAAACAGAATATATTCAATGTCTGGAGAGCAGAAGTAAATATCATCTTCCAATGACATTATTTCATTTCATAAAATAACTTAGCACCTTAGAAAAATAAAATATCTAAGTAAGAAACACCTCATTGTGTCATTAAACGGTTTTCCAAAATTATTTTCTCTTTTTTTACTTTTATAAATTACTAAAATTTCACTGTTTGTCATTTCCATTACCCTGAACAACATGGATTTGAAATGCATGGGTCCAATTATATGCTGATTTTCTTCCATCTCTGCCACAAGACCAACCCCTCCCCTTCCTCCTCCTCCTCAGCCTACTCAATATGAAGATGATGAGAATGAAGACCATATGATGATTCACTTCCACTTAACAAATAGCAAGTATATTTTCCTTACAATTTTTTTAATAACATTTTCTTTTCTCTAGCTTACTTTATTGTACGAATACAATATATAATACATATAACATACAAAATACGTATTAACAGACTGCATGTTCTCAGGGTTCTGGCCAGCAGAAGGCTATTGTAGTTAAGTTTGTAGTGAATCAAAAGTTATATTCAGATTGTCAACTGCGTGGGAGTTGGTGCCCCAAACTCCCATGTTGTTCAAGGGTCTTCATCTTTCTGTTTGCTATTTTCTGACTTCTTTCTGGGAATAGGATTTTTGGTTTAAGGTGGTTGTTAGCTACTTAAACATAAAACAGGCTAGGCACAGTGGTTCACGCCTGTAATCCCAGCACTTTGGGAGGCCAAGGCGGGTGGATCACCTGAGGTCAGGAGTTCAAGACCAGCCTGGTCAGCATGGTGAAACCCCTTCTCTACTAAATACAAAACTTATCCGGGTGTGGTGGTGGGAACTTGTAATCCCAGCTACTCAAGACGCTGAGGCAGAAGAATCGTTTGAACCTGGCAGGCAGAGGTTGCAGTGAGCTGAGATTGTGCCTCTGCACTCCAGCCTACGTGAGAAGAATGAAACTCCATCTCAAAAAAATAAATAAATAAAAATTAAAAAAAACATAAAACAACTGGAGACTCAACATTAACATAAAACTATGGTATTTATTCCAAAATATCTTTTTTCTCTAAATTCTTTTAAGTGACAATATGCCTCAGACTTTACCACATCCGCCAACTGGCAAACATTCTGGAGTTCACAGATTTTATCATAAAATAACATGCCCTTTGTAACCATGTAGATCTTAGCCCATGGTGTTATCTGCAGGAAGCTCAAGGCCTCTTCCAGCCCCATCTTCTCCCCTTTCACCAAGAATGGGGCAAGCTCATGACCTCAACAGTCTTAGGTCATCTTCCACCTCTTCTCACAATTGACTAAACAGCCCCAAGGAATTAAACATTCTGCCTCTCTCACTCCTTTTCCTCTGCATCTTTTGTTTTGCTATCAACGTTAAGATCCAAGATCTGCACAAGGTGGAAGCAAACAGATTATTCAGTTTAGATTCTCATCTCTGGAAAACAAAGCAAAAAGCCTTTCTTGGAACCAGCCTAAATGACGGTCTTCTATGATGAGGTTTGTAGTCAAAGCCCCTGTCAACAAATGAAAATTCGAATGCTTTCCTTTGCCTCTTCCATGTATGTATCTTTCAAGGACCTAGTAAAGAACCACGGATTACGGGGAAGCAAAATTCAGCTGGGAGGCAGCAGAGCATGGTGGCTGGGAGGGGTCTCCTGGCATCAGAGGCTTTGCTGCTTACTGGCTCCATGTCTTTGGGCAAACAGCTTGTTTTCTCAAATCCCACATTTCATTTGGTGGTATATGATGAGTTGTTGACAAATATCAGCTAATTTTATTATTATTTTTGAGGTAATGCTGGTCTAATATCATCTACTAGTTTCTATTCCAATCAGAAATTATATGTCTGCCTAATGTTTAATTTGTGACAACTAGAAGAAGTGGATTTGTAAAAACAGAGAAGATAAATCGTGAAAAATAATACGAAAACTATTAAGCTTTTATCATCATATATCAGTGAAAAGCATGCAATGGTTCCATTTCCACTATATGTCTAGACTTGTGCCGCTCATTGTAGGAATATAAAAGAAATGTGAGACATTGTTCTTTGGGTCAAAGAACTGCCAATCTAACTGAGGAAATGAGACAGACAGAATAATGAGAGTGCAATCCCAGGCAGAATTGCGTAGACCTGCTAGTGATTGAGGCAGATGTGAAATTAGGGATAGACCAGTTTGAGTACAATGATTAGGAAAAAAATAGGAAGGAAGAGCTGCACCAAGCCTGAATAAGGTCAGCTGGAGACAGGCAGAAGGAAAAACTGTGAGCATTCTGGGAGGAAGGCTCAATATGAACAGAAGGACAGAGACAGAAATGGACATGGTGTAGGTTGTGAGACTCAATAACACGTTGGCAAACTATGGCTTGCAGTCCAAATTTGGCCCAGGCCTATTTTTGTAAATAAAGTTTTATTGGAATACATACACATGACAAAAGAAATGGACATGGCAAGAGCTCGAAATAGAGATCATACCTTGCTTCAAACAACAAGCAAATGCAGCTAAATTTCTGATAGTGGACAAATGGGAGCCACCAATAGTTACTGAGTCAAGGAGAAGTAGGAGGAGAAGTTACAGCAGAGTTAAGATTCACATTTTTACTTACTATGAACACTGCCTCCCAGATGTTAATTTTGAACAGTGGCATGAGTAATAGCTACACAGTAAGAAATTCATGACTACAGGAAATAAAGGAAACATATTATAAATAAAGAATATAAAGAAATAAAGAAACTTTTTTTTTTTTTTTTGAGACAGAGTCTTGCTCTGTCATCCAGGCTGGAGTGCACTGGCACAATCTCAGCTCACTGCAAGCTCCACCTCCCGGATTCACGCCATTCTCCTGCCTCAGCCTCCCGAGTAGCTGAGACTAAAGGCGTCTGCCACCACGCCCAGCTAATTTTTTTTTTTGTATTTTTACTAGAGACGGGGTTTCTCTTTGTTAGCCAGGATGGTCTCGATCTCCTGACCTCGTAATCCGCCTGCCTCGGCCTCCCAAAGTGCTGGGATTACAGACGTGAGCCACCGTGCCCGGCCTAAAGAAACATACAAGATTCCTAGTCTTTGAGACTGGAAATTATTTGCACTTTTCACTAAAATGAATTTTAAGAAGCCAACATCAAAGCAGAGATTATGAGATGAGTTGAGATTTTGCAGTTCGGATCATAGCGATGTTTTAGTGTCTAGTGGAATACTGTATTAATAGGAAAATTGGACCCAATTCTTCTAACCATTATCTTAATTCAAGGCAATTACATGAAATACCAACCCAACTTTTTCTTCACAAGAAATGTGTCCACTCAATCTTTCCTTCATCCCCAGAATAAAATGATAACAAAAACAATTTTTACATGGCAGAGCTATTCCACTTGAAAATGGTGTCAGCTAATATTTTGTTTCAAAATGATAAAGCCAAACCAAATGAAACTTGAATCTTTTAGAAGGGTTTAGGCCCTTTAGCTGTGCACCAAACTTGATGAGAATCAGTGAATTATTTAATGGTATTCTTGAGAAACAACCCAAGAAGACATGGTGAAATGGTAAGATGCTAAGTCCAAAGAGACTTTATTTTATCTAGTCAATTAGAATTATCTTTGGAATTTATGATACAAGTCAGAGTGCTACATAGATTTTGCAATACGAAATAAAATTAGTTCCATAAATGTTCCCAACTGAAAGAGTAAAAGAACCAAAAAAACATGAGGACTCATAAATAATTGGTTGTCTGTCTTCTCTACTGGCAGTATCACAGTACAATTTCTTTCTTTTTTTTTTATTATACTTTAAGTTTTAGGGTACATGTGCACAATGTGCAGGTTTGTTACATATGTATACATGTGCCATGTTGGTGTGCTGCACCCATTAACTCGTCATTTAGCATTAGGTATATCTCCTAATGCTATCCCTCCCCCCTCCCCCCACCCCGCAACAATTTCTTAATGAAATCAAATTAGGTACATTTGGGGGGCCAGTTGGAATATCATGTTGTCATTTGAATCCCCTGAATTACTGTGCAGAATCGGTTTGTAGAAATCCCTGTATATTCTAGTCCCAACTCAAGGACAACAGATTATTGGAGGAACAAAATCTTTAAATTGGTAAAAAAACAAAAGGCCCTTCTCGTTAAGATGTTGCCTTCCAGCAAGCACTACTAACACTCAGCAGGTGATGTGAAACTCTGTCACCTACCGCCTCCATTCTGGTGCCTAAACAGGTTTAGATCTCAAAGTCTTTCTTCCCCTTGATAAGAACTACTTCTTAAAAATGTTGATGAAGATTTCATAGGTTTCTTTGAAAATAATTATTAAAAAAGAAATGGCCCTCAGGTTTTATCTATGCATAGCAATAAGTCTCAGCTGCAAGCTAGTTTTTTTGAGTCCAGATTTTTGCTTCCAAAAAAACAGATTTGTACAAATGCACTTAAAAACCTTATTAATTGGAGCAGGCTACAGTCCAATTACTCTGGTGGCTTGAAAACAATCCCAAAATAATAAAATATATAATGATGATGGGTTTTTTTCCCTGTTAATATCACCACAATCTGAGAAAATCTTTGAGCCGTTCCACTGAAAATGATTTGGATCCTTAAAGACAATTAATTACAGAAGACCAAAGAGAGGTTTTGAAAAGTGAAAAAACTAAATATAATCAGGCCTAGTAGAAATACATTTGGCATTATTTAAACAAGCTATGTTTTTCTTGACTGCTCTTTTAGCATTTTGCCACTTCCTCATTTTGCCACAGATGTTTTATTTTATAAGTGGATGAACTTCATCATTTTCATTGACTAAAATGTCTAAAAATAGGTAAACAGTTATAAAAACAGCAAAAGGTTAACAAGGCTGAAAAAGAGGCCATATGCTGGCTTCTTTCTTGAAAAGTAAACATATCAAACTGAAATAAAAGAAAATCTAATATGAAAAAATATATTTTAACTGAAAATGAGAACTCATTACACTAATTATGACAGGAAATGTGTTTTGGTGGCCTGTTACTGAAAAAGGTTTTCTCACGTCTCACATCCTCCCTTCTCTTCCCACCTCCCCACCCTGAATGTACACACACACAGGGAATGTTTTCCATGAACAGCCAATGTGGTGAAAAGAGGAAATGCTCTAAAGTCACTTTCCATGGAAAATAAAATTCCAACATTTAACTCCGTTCTTGAAGCTACGGCATCATAATCTCCAGAAGGCCTCTGCTAGAATACAAACATTTCATTTCATTCACCATTACCAACACTTTCAGAACTTGGTTCTGCCATTTTCTCACTTTCTGGCACTAAGAAACTTGCTTAAACATTCTAAATCTCATTCCTTCATTGGTAAATAACAAGGTATGTTTATATAAGGATGCATGTTTCCTACGGTTGTTGGGAAGATGACGTGGAATGATGTCCATAAAGGGCTTACTTTGCATCATGCCTGAATTGTAAAAGGCGCTCAATCAACAGTAGCTGCTACTGCTATTATCATTATTATTATTAATTGTTATTGTTACTATTCTCATTAGCTAATGGGAAAGGAATGAGATCCAACTAGGCTCAATCAGATGATTAGAAGGCGAAGAGAAATGTGTGGATGAAAGCTGTGGAGTATGAGGAGTTTGCAGGCTCTGCCGTCCCAAGCTGCACAGGGATGGGAAGTCTCTGCAATAAACACCACCACCTCTTTGACAAGTTTGCCTGCAGCCAGGCCTGGTTCTGTTGACTCATCTGCCACTACCACAGATGCCACAGTCTCCATATTGGTGGGCAGACTAATAGAAGAAAATCAGTGCAAATCCAGAGCATTTGCATAATTTCAGTTCCTTTGGTCATTTCCTAGGAGAGGTCAAAAATTGTACTCTTTCGTCTAGGGTGCCTGAAGACCCATGTTCCTGTTGAATTTTTGCTTTCTGCTTTAATCTCTTAGCTCTTGATTGTGGAAAAATAAAGAATTGAGGAGACAGAGAAGGCTAAAGGAAAGAATAAAAGGGAATAAACATGACTTTTAGATCCATATTTAGTACTCTTTTCTGCAAAATTGACGTGGGGATTTGGCTAATCACATAATTGCAACTGGTGCTCGGCCCAGTCCCTCATATGCTGCAGGAACACCATCATTTGTCTGGTTGTGATGCACAAGTGCATTTTTAACTCTACCTTTAAGGCCTTTGGATTGTTTCTGCCTCTGAAAAGAGAGCCAAGCAAGAATTTCCTGAGCTTCTGGGTTCTGGACTTGAAGAAGCATTTCTTCACAGAGAGGATTCAGGGAACTCACATTCCACCAAATTTTAATAGTGGTTACCCGAGTTGCCAATAAGTGTGAGAAAGGCTGTCAAACAAAGCCAAACAGGGTTCCTTACTGCAAGACTTCTCAGGCCCTTGAATGTGTTAATATGGAATATTAATTCCTAAGAACAGCACTTCTGTTTGTCACCACCAGGCCACCCCTACAAGAGCTCCTGAAGGAAGCACAAATATGGAAAGGAACAACAGGTACCAGCCACTGCAAAAACATGCCAAATTGTAAAGACCATTGATGCTAGGAAGAAACTGCATTAACTAACAAGCAAAATAACCAGCTAACATCATAATGACAGGATTAAACTCACACATAACAATATTAACCGTAACTGTAAATGGGCTAAATGCTCCAATTAAAAGACACAGACTGGCAAATTGGATAAAGAGTCAAGACCCATCAGTGCGCTGTACTCAGGAGACCCATCTCAAGTGGAGAGACACACATAGGCTCAAAATAAAGGGATGGAGGAAGATCTACCAAGCAAATGTAAAACAAAAAAAGGCAGGGGTTGCAATCCTAGTCTCTGATAAAACAGACTTTAAACCAACAAAGATCAAAAGAGACAAAGAAGGCCATTACATAATGGTAAAGGGAACAATTCAACATGAAGAGCTAACTATCCTAAATATATATGCACCCAATACAGGAGCACCCAGATTCATAAAGCAAGTCCTTAGAGATCTAGAAAGAGACTTAGACTCCCACACAATAATAACGGGAGACTTTAACACCCCACTGTCAACATTAGACAGATCAACGAGAGAGAAAGTTAACAAGGATATCCAGGAATTGAACTCAGCTCTGCACCAAGCAGACCTAATAGACATCTACAGAACTCTCCACCTCAAATCAACAGAATATACATTCTTCTCAGCACCACATTGCACTTATTCCAAAATTGACCACGTAGTTGGAAGTAAAGCACTCCTCAGCAAATGTTAAAAGAACAGAAATTATAACAAACTGTCTCTCAGACCACAGTGCAATCAAACTAGAACTCAGGATTAAGAAACTCACTCAAAACCACTCAACTACATGGAAACTGAACAACCTGCTCCTGAATGACTACTGAGTCCATAACGAAATGAAGGCAGAAATAAAGATGTTCTTTGACACCAATGAGAACAAAGACACAACATACCAGAATCTCTGGGGCATATTCAAAGCAGTGTGTAAAGGGAAATTTATAGCACTAAATGCCCACAAGAGAAAGCAGGAAAGATCTAAAATTGACGCCCTAATATCACAATTAAAACAACTAGAGAAGCAAGAGCAAACACATTCAAAAGCTAGCAGAAGGCAAGAAATAACTAAGATCAGAGCAGAACTGAAGGAGATAGAGACACAAAAAAACCCTTCAAAAAATCAATGAATCCAGGAGCTGGTTTTTTGAAAAGATCAACAAAATTGATAAACAGCTAGCAAGACTAATAAAGAAGAAAAGAGAGAAGAATCAAATAGACACAATAAAAAATGATAAAGGGGATATCACCACCAATCCCACAGAAATACAAACTACCATCAGAGAATACTACAAAAACCTCTACGCAAATAAACTAGAAAATCTAGAAGAAATGGATAAATTCCTCAGCACAGACACCCTCCCAAGAATAAACCAGGAAGAAGCTGAATCTCTGAACAGACCAATAACAGGCTCTGAAATTGAGGCAATAATTAATAGTTTACCAACCAAAAAAAGTCCAGAACCAGATGGATTCACAGCCGAATTCTATCAGAGGTACAAGAAGGAGCTGGTACCATTCCTTCTGAAACTATTCCAATCAATAGAAAAACAGGGAATCCTCCCTCACTCATTTTATGAGGCCAGCATCATCCTGATACCAAAGCCTGGCAGAGACACACACACAAAAAAGAGAATTTTAGACCAATATCCCTGATGAACATCGATGCAAAAATCCTCAATAAAATACTGGCAAACCGAATCCAGCAGCACATCAAAAAGCTTATCCACCATGATCACATGGGCTTCATCCCTGGGATGCAAGCCTGGTTCAACATATGCAAATCAATAAACATAATCCAGCATATAAACAGAACCAAAGACAAAAACCACATGATTATCTCAATAGATGAAGAAAAGGCCTTTCACAAAATTCAACAACCCTTCATGCTAAAACCTATCAATAAATTAGGTATTGATGGGATGTTTCTCAAAATAATAAGAGCTATTTATGACAAACCCACAGCCAATATCATGCTGAATGGGCAAAAACTGGAAGCATTCCCTTTGAAAACTGGCACAAGACAGGGATGCCCTCTCTCACCACTCCTATTCAACATAGTGTTGGAAGTTCTGGCCAGGGCAATCAGGCAGGAGAAGGAAATAAAGGGTAGTCAATTAGGAAAAGAGGAAGTCAAATTGTCCCTGTTTACAGATGACATGATTGTATATCTAGAAAACCCCATCGTCTCAGCCCAAAATCTCCTTCAGCTGATAGGCAACTTCAGCAAAGTCTCAGGATACAAAATCAATGTGCAAAAATCACAAGCATTCTTATACACCAATAACAGACAGCCAAATCATGAGTGAACTCCCATTCACAATTGCTTCAAAGAGAATAAAATACCTAGGAATCCAACTTACAAGGGATGTGAAGGACCTCTTTCTTCAAGGAGAACTACAAACCACTGCTCAATGAAAGAAAAGAAGATACAAACAAATGGAAGAACATTCCATGCTCATGGGTAGGAAGAATCAATATCGTGAAAGTGGCCATACTGCCCAAGGTAATTTAGAGATTCAAAGCCATCCCCATCAAGCTACCAATGACTTTCTTCACAGAATTGGAAAAAACTACTTTGAAGTTCATATGGAACCAAAAAAGAGCCCACATCGCCAAGTCAATCCTAAGCCAAAAGAACAAAGCTGGAGGCATCACGCTACCTGACTTCAAACTATACTACAAGGCTACAGTAACCAAAACAGCATGGTACTGGTACCAAAACAGATATATAGACCAATGGAACAGAACAGAGCCCTCAGAAATAATGCCGCATATCTACAACCATCTGATCTTTGACAAACCTGACAAAAACAAGAAATGGGGAAAGGATTCCCTATTTAATAAATGGTGCTGGGAACACTGGGTAGCCATATGTAGAAAGCTGAAACTGGATCTCTTCCTTACACCTTATACAAAAATTAATTCAAGATGGATTAAAGACTTACATGTTAGACCTAAAACCATAAAAACCCTAGAAGAAAACCTAAGCAATACCATTCAGGACATAGGCATGGGCAAGGACTTCATGTCTAAACCACCAAAAGCAATGGCAACAAAAGCCAAAATTGACAAACGGGATCTAATCAAACTAAAGAGCTTCTGCACAGCAAAAGAAACTACCATCAGAGTGAACAGGCAACCTACAGAATGGGAGAAAATTTTTGCAATCTACTCATCTGACAAAGGGCTAATATCCAGAATCTACAATGAACTCAAACAAATTTACAAGAAAAAAACAAACAACCCCATCACAAAGTGGGTGAAGGATGTGAAGAGATCCTTCTCAAAAGGATCTCAATGTCTTCTCAAAAGAAGACATTTATGCAGCCAACAGACACATGAAAAAATGCTCATCATCACTGGCCATCAGAGAAATGCAAATCAAAACCACAGTGAGATTCCATCTCACACCAGTTAGAATGGCGATCATTAAAAAGTCAGGAAACAACAGGTGCTGGAGAGGATGTGGAGAAATAGGAACACTTTTACACTGTTGGTGGGACTGTAAACTAGTTCAACCATTGTGGAAGACAGTGTGGCGATTCCTCAGGGATCTAGAACTAGAAATACCATTTGACCCAGCCATCCCATTACTGGGTATATACCCAAAGGATTATAAATCATGCTGCTATAAAGGCACAAGCACATGTATGTTTATTGCGGCACTATTCACAATAGCAAAGACTTGGAACCAACCCAAATGTCCATCAATGACAGACTGGATTAAGAAAATGTGGCACGTATACACCATGGAATACTATGCAGCCATAAAAAATGATGAGTTCATGTCCTTTGTAGGGACACGGATGAAGCTGGAAACCATCATTCTCAGCAAACTATCACAAGGACAAAAAAGCAAATACCACATGTTCTCACTCATAGGTGGGAATTGAACAATGAGAACACTTGGACACAGGAAGGGGAACATCACACACCGGGGCCTGTCGTGGGGTGGGGGAAGAGGGGAGGCATAGCATTAGGAGATATACCTAACGTAAATGACGAGTTAATGGGTGCAGCACACCAACATAGCACATGTATACATATGTAACAAACCTGCACATTGTGCACATGTACCCTAGAACTTAAAGTATAATAAAAAAAGAAAGAAAGACACCTCAAGTAAGACCTGATGACAGGAAATGTCAACAATGCAAATTTCTAAACATTGCAGATACTAAGTAATGTCTCAATTACCAAAGACAAGATGTATAGGTTGATTTTCCCTGTACTGGGTAAATAAACCACTTGTTAACATTTAAAAAAAAAAAGAACAGCACTTCTGGCCATCCAGTACTTTTTTTTAAATCACAGAGCATTTCCCCAAAATGCTGAGGGAAGCCCCAAGATGGTTTTTTTTGTTTGTTTATTGGTTTGGTTTTTTTTGAGACGGAGTCTCGCTCTGTCGCCCAGGCTGCAGTGCAGTGGCATGATCTTGGCTCACTGCAAGCTCTGCTTCCAGGGTTCACACCATTCTCCTGCCTCAGCCTCCCTAGTAGCTGGGACTATAGGCGCCTGCCACCACGCCCGGCTAATTTTTTTGTATTTTTAGTAGAGACAGGGTTTCACCGTGTTGGCCAGGATGGTCTCGATCTCCTGACCTCGTGATCCGCCCGCCTCGGCCTCCCAAAGTGCTGGGATTACAGGCGTGAGCCACAGCACCTGGCCCCAAGATGGTTTTACATCTAAATTTGCTCTTTTTGTCTTAACTTATGTTTATTGGTAACCTAAGTTTGTAAGATCTACCTAAGGGAGGAATTTTAAAATCCCATGATCATCCTTAGTAATGCTGGTATTACTCTGTGTTCAGGACACAGAGCTCTGAATCTTTAACTAACACCACAAGTCTTGAGACATATACAAAGATGGACAACTCATGCAATATCATACACCTGAATTCTATGAAAAACATTTTTCTTAAACTCCAGCGTAGACACTTGAGGATTAAAGCCAGAAGTTACTTTGAGAGTTGGAGGAAAGACAGGGTGGTTGGTTCTGTCCCTAAAGACATTCTCCATAAGTGGCCCCTTTTCAAACTCCATGGAGTAGACAGGCACAGGCAGGTGCCTCTTTTATATGTTCATGCTCACCCATAACCTACAGAACTGATCCGATGCATATGGATTTGACTGAAATGTGTGAACTTGGCTAAAGGTAATGGTTTTGTTTTGACTGCAGGCAAATACATTGAAGAAAAGAATAAATGTATGTCTTGAGCAATCAGGGACTATGCTCCCCAGAAGCAGGCAACCTTTCTGAAGTCTCCTCGTAGTGAACAGCGTTGATTTTGCCTGAAATCCCCTCTTCCTCCTTCAGTCAGTTGCCAAGTTTTATTTATCTTTTAGACGCCTCCATGTCTTGGGGGTAGGTGAAGGAAAGAGTCCAGACATTCTTACTCCATTGGAACGCAGATTATGTTAGCCAATTGAATTCCCTCTGTACTCAGGATAAAATCCTGTGTCACAGGTCACTAGGTGTGGGAAGTTCTGTCTCTGCTTTGGAAATAGTAGATAGTAAGGGTCTTAAGCCTGGAGTAAAGACCATCATTGCCATGAGGGCAGAGATGGCCTGCTTGTAAATGAAACCAATACTGAGGAGAACAGACTTGGAAGATGGCAAAGTAAAGATTCCTGGTGACAATGTTCAAACGCTACCCTGTAGGTCGTAGAATAATCTCTGCCTCTAACAAGAGGAACCAAGCAAGAATTTCCTGAGCTTCTGCTTTCTGGACTTGAGGAAGCATTTTCTTCACAGAGTTTTCCAGAGAGCCCTTGGATCTAGCCACACCTCTGAAATTTATCCCTCCAAAGTTTCAACTTATAGGCGCAGTAGTGTCTTTTCTGCTTCAGCTAGTTTGAGCTGGGTTTCTAAAGCTGCAATAAGAAAGTGGTTGAATAATCCACTCCTATTCTTAAAAATTCATGCAAAATTCGCATTCTCCTCCATAATACATCCATGTGTATTTTAAAAAGAAAAATATGTTAAATTATTTACCTTTGAGTAAAGTTGACTTCCCAGGAGGATGTGCCATGTTTATACAGTGTCTTCTCTCACCCCTCGCTCACCGCTGAGGACCCCAGTTTTGAGTTGCATAGTTGTGGAATAAGAATTTAACAGTGCCTTTCTGAGACTTTCAGTCTTACTACCCTGAAAGAAAGAGAAGGAGAAGCGGAATGAAAGAAGATGAAGAAGAATTACATCCTAGGGAGGCTCATGTACTGGCCTCCTTTGCCTGGAGCTCCATTGACTACAATTCATAAAGCAACATGACTGACTATAACTGAGCACTTACTATGTGCCAAATGCTTTATATGTATGATTTTACTCCTCATAACAACCTTTGAGGAGGCTACTCTTATTGCTTCTAGTTTATATTTTTTTTAAAAAAAGAAACTCATTCAGGCTTTAAAAAACTATGCAAGACTACAAACCTAAAAATAACAAAGCCAGAGTCAAAACCTAGACAAATTAGGAACTTAAAATCATCATTATCACCATCATCATCATCATCATCATCATCACATTTACTATATGCCAGAAACTGTTCAAGTGTTTTACCTAAATAAAGGAACAGGTAGTTAATTTTATCCTTTTCTCAAAAATGGGAAAACCAAAATTAACTGACTTGCTTAAAATGACACAGCAAGTATGTTTCAAAACTAGATGATCCTGCTCCAGAGTCTACAAACTTGATAGTAGATTATTGATCACAGTTATCTTCTTTACTCAGCCTTTTAGGGAAGATAAAAAGGAAGAACGGTGCTTCCTTTTATGGTAGAAGAGGCCCCAAGACCCTTATACCATCCCATCTATGTATGAGAACTTCCCATTGACAACCAAAGGTAAGAAACAGAAAACTTTGCCACAGCAAAGCCTCACCATTCTCTACATCACACTCAAAGTTGCACCTTCTACAGTCTGGCCCAATTCATGTCTTCTGATTTCACTGGGTCATGTCAAAGACCCTTCTTGGTAGTAGAATAAAAAGGGGCAAGTAGGTACACCAGTTTTCTATGGCTGATGTAACAAATTACCACAAATTTAGTGCCTTAAAAAAACAAAAATGTATTACCTTACACATCTAGAGGTCAGACATTACAGTGGGTCAGCAGGGCTGTGTTCCTTCTGGAGGCTCTAGTGGAAAATTTGTTTCCTTGCCTTCTCTAGCTTCTAGAGGCTTCCCACATTCTTGGTTTTCGCCCCTTCCTTCATCTTTAAAGTCCGCAGTGTAGTATCTTCAAGCCTTCCTTTGACTCTGACCCTCATGGCTTCCTCTTTCCCTCTTAAGCACCCTTGTGATGACAGTGAGCCCACCTGGATAATCAACAAAAAAAAATGCTTCACATCTCAAGATTCTTAATCACATCTACAAAGTCCCCTTTCCCTTGTAAAGGTAACAAAGTCAGAGGTTCCAAGGATAGGATGCAGACATTTTTGAGGAGCCATTTTTTGACTCCCATAGCAGGTAAAAGAGATTTTACCTTCCCCAGGGACCAACAGACACTGCTGCTTGAAAATAACTTCAAGCTGCATGATTTCAGTTTGGAGTCACATCTCTTTCCTCCAGCTCTGGATCATGGATTGGAACCAGCAGGCTCTCCTGCTCAGTCCAGGAGGGAGCTAGAGAAAGGGGTTGAGACCATTCACACCATCCCTTTCTCTTCTGGCCTAAAGCCCATATCACCTTTAACTCACAGCATTGCCATTTCTGATTGTCAGATGCATTCATCTCTGGGAATTTATTTCATCTGAAACTTCCAGAGTAAGTTTCCACAGTTCACTCTTTAATACTTGTGTTTTCAAACACAGTATGAGCAGTGATTATTTCCTTCTTTAGGTCTGAGATCACTGTGCTTTCCATACTTCATAATAGCAAGTGATTTATTTGTTTTAGAGCCTGTGTTCTTGGATTCCCTCCCAGGCTATGTTTGAATGGCATTATAGGATTTTGCCAATCTTTGTTTTCTTTGCTACAGTATCAGAGAAATGGAACTGAAATACCCACAGTTTTCAGACACTTCTTAACCAATTGACTTCACTTCCATAGTAAAAAAAAAAAAAAAGTAAACTCTTCATTTCAGTCTCACATACAATTATGGAGTCTCTTCACTCTCTTAAATCTTCAACTAAATGAAAGCAGTCATGGGTCAAAGTTGGCTTTGTTAAATTTACAGACAAATTATACACATTCTGAATGACTAATAGAAAAAACAAACTCTCCTTACCCACATATTAGGGCTGAGGAGAGGGGCCCTAAATTTAAGAACATCATTTGTCCTAACAATAGGTATTTTCAAAGCTTTGACCAAATCTTTGGAATTGAAAGGAGACCTGCAATGGAGTTTTAAGGGAGAACTAAGGAAAATTGCATTACTCTGCATAACAAAGTGGAAGACTTTTTGTTTTTGCTTTTTTATTTTCTTAGAGGTAGCCATAGACAATATATAAATAAAGTCATGGTGTTCCAGTAAACTTTACAAAAAAACAGATGATAGCATGTACCTCAGAAATATGTAAAACTATTATGTATCTACAGTAATTAAAAATAAAAGGGTATAAAAAGGTGAAGAACCCTTGAGTAATACCCCAAAGTATAAAAACCAGGGCAGTATACAGCTGATATAGTTTGGCTCTCACCTTGAATTGTAATCCCTACAATCCCCATGAGTCAAGGTTGGAACCAGGTGAAGGTAACTGAATCCTGCTGTCAAGGTTGGAACCAGGCAACAGCATCACCCGCATGCTGTTCCCACGATAGTCAGTGAGTCTCACGAGATCTTATGGTTTTATAAGCATCTGGCATTTCCCCTGTTTGCACTCACTCCGACCTAAAGCCCTGTGAAGAAGGTGCCTGCTGCTCCTTTGCCTTCTGCCATGTTTGTAAGTTTCCTGAGGCCTCCCCAGCAATGCAGAACTGTGAGTCAATTAAGCCTCTTTCCTTTATAAATTACCCAGTCTAGGAAAGCAGTATAGAATTACCCAGTTCTTTATAGCAGCAAAAGAACTAACTAATACAATGGCACATACACCACTCTGGAGCCAATTACTCCAAAGAGATTACATATGCTGAAATTACAAATAGGTTATTAACAGGAAGTTGGGGTTTTAACAGGAACCCTAAGACACAAGAATGACATCAGTGAAAATAGCATCCATCTTCCCCTTGGTGCTATGGAGAAGGTTTGGCAATAAACAGGAAAACAAAAAAAGGCAGAGGTTGCAATCCTAGTCTCTGATAAAACAGACTTTAAACCAACAAAGATCAAAAGAGACAAAGAAGGCCATTACATAATGGTAAAGGGAACAATTCAACATGAAGAGCTAACTATCCTAAATATATATGCACCCAATACAGGAGCACCCAGATTCATAAAGCAAGTCCTTAGAGATGTAGAAAGAGACTTAGACTCCCACACAATAATAACGGGAGACTTTAACACCCCACTGTCAACATTAGACAGATCAACGAGAGAGAAAGTTAACAAGGATATCCAGGAATTGAACTCAGCTCTGCACCAAGCAGACCTAATAGACATCTATAGAACTCTCCACCCCAAATCAACAGAATATACATTCTTCTCAGCACCACATCACACTTATTCCAAAATTGACCACGTAGTTGGAAGTAAACCACTCCTCAGCAAATGTAAAAGAACAGAAATTATAACAAACTGTCTCTCAGACCACAGTGCAATCAAACTAGAACTCAGGATTAAGAAACTCACTCAAAACCACTCAACTACATGGAAACTGAACAACCTGCTCCTGAATGACTACTGGTCCATAACGAAATGAAGGCAGAAATAAAGATGTTCTTTGACACCAATGAGAACAAAGACACAACATACCAGAATCTCTGGGACACATTCAAAGCAGTGTGTAGAGGGAAATTTATAGCACTAAATGCCCACAAGAGAAAGCAGGAAAGATCTAAAATTGACGCCCTAATATCACAATTAAAACAACTAGAGAAGCAAGAGCAAACACATTCAAAAGCTAGCAGAAGGCAAGAAATAACTAAGATCAGAGCAGAACTGAAGGAGATAGAGACACAAAAAACCCTTCAAAAAAATCAATGAATCCAGGAGCTGGTTTTTTGAAAAGATCAACAAAATTGATAGACTGCTAGCAAGATTAATAAAGAAGAAAAGAGAGAAGAATCAAATAGACACAATAAAAAATGATAAAGGGGATATCACCACCGATCCCACAGAAATACAAAATACCATAAAAGAATACTATAAACACTTCTACGCAAATAAACTAGAAAATCTAGAAGAAATGGATAAATTCCTCAACACATACACCCCTCCCAAGAATAAACCAGGAAGAAGCTGAATCTCTGAATAGACCAATAACAGGCTCTGAAATTGAGGCAATAATTAATAGCTTACCAACCAAAAAAAGTCCAGGACCAGACGGATTCACAGCCGAATTCTATCAGAGGTACAAGGAGGAGCTGGTACCATTCCTTCTGAAACTATTCCAATCAATAGAAAAACAGGGAATCCTCCCTCACTCATTTTACGAGGCCAGCATCATCCTGATACCAAAGCCTGGCAGAGACACAACAAAAAAAAGAGAATTTTAGACCAATATCTCTGACGAACATGGATGCAAAAATCCTCAATAAAATACTGGCAAACCGAATCCAGCAGCACATCAAAAAGCTTATCCACCATGATCACGTGGGCTTCATCCCTGGGATGCAAGCCTGGTTCAACATATGCAAATCAATAAACATAATCCAGCATATAAACAGAACCAAAGACAAAAACCATATGATTATCTCAACAGATGAAGAAAAGGCCCTTCACAAAATTCAACAATGCTTCATGCTAAAAACTATCAATAAATTAGGTATTGATGGGACGTATCTCAAAATAATAAGAGCTATTTCTGACAAACCCACAGCCAATATCATGCTGAATGGGCAAAAACTGGAAGCATTCCCTTTGAAAACTGGCACAAGACAGGGATGCCCTCTCTCACCACTCCTATTCAACATAGTGTTGGAAGTTCTGGCCAGGGCAATCAGGCAGGAGAAAGAAATAAAGGGTATTCAAGTAGGAAAAGAGGAAGTCAAATTGTCCCTGTTTGCAGATGACATGATTGTATATCTAGAAAACCCCATCGTCTCAGCCCAAAATCTCCTTCAGCTGATAGGCAACTTCAGCAAAGTCTCAGGATACAAAATCAATGTGCAAAAATCACAAGTATTCTTGTACACCAATAACAGACAGAGAGCCAAATCATGAGTGAACTCCCATTCACAATTGCTTCAAAGAGAATAAAATACCTAGGAATCCAACTTACAAGGGATGTGAAGGACCTCTTTCTTCAAGGAGAACTACAAACCACTGCTCAATGAAAGAAAAGAGGATACAAACAAATGGAAGAACATTCCATGCTCATGGGTAGGAAGAATCAATATCGTGAAAGTGGCCATACTGCCCAAGGTAATTTAGAGATTCAAAGCCATCCCCATCAAGCTACCAATGACTTTCTTCACAGAATTGGAAAAAACTACTTTGAAGTTCATATGGAACCAAAAAAGAGCCCACATCACGAAGTCAATCCTAAGCCAAAAGAACAAAGCTGGAGGCATCACGCTACCTGACTTCAAACTATACTACAAGGCTACAGTAACCAAAACAGCATGGTACTGGTACCAAAACAGATATATAGACCAATGGAACAGAACAGAGCCCTCAGAAATAATGCCGCATATCTACAACCATCTGATCTTTGACAAACCTGACAAAAACAAGAAATGGGGAAAGGATTCCCCATTTAACAAATGGTGCTGGGAACACTGGCTAGCCATATGTAGAAAGCTGAAACTGGATCTCTTCCTTACACCTTATACAAAAATTAATTCAAGATGGATTAAAGACTTACATGCTAGACCTAAAACCATAAAAACCCTAGAAGAAAACCTAAGCAATACCATTCAGGACATAGGCATGGGCAAGGACTTCATGTCTAAAACACCCAAAGCAATGGCAACAAAAGCCAAAATTGACAAACGGGATCTAATTAAACTAAAGAGCTTCTGCACAGCAAAAAAAAACTACAATCAGAGTGAACATGCAACCTACAGAATGGGAGAAAATTTTTGCAATCTACTCATCTGACAAAGGGCTAATATCCAGAATCTACAAAGAACTCAAACAAATTTACAAGAAAAAAACAAACAGCCCCATCACAAAGTGGGTGAAGGATATGAACAGACACTTCTCAAAAGAAGACATTTATGCAGCCAACAGACACATGAAAAAATGCTCATCATCACTGGCCATCAGAGAAATGGAAATCAAAACCACAATGAGATTCCATCTCACATGAGTTAGAATGGCGATCATTAAAAAGTCAGGAAACAACAGGTGCTGGAGAGGATGTGGAGAAATAGGAACACTTTTACACTGTTGGTGGGACTGTAAACTAGTTCAACCATTGTGGAAGTCAGGGTGGCGATTCCCCAGGGATCTTAAACTAGAAATATCATTTGACCCAGCAATCCCATTACTGGGTATATACACAAAGGATTATAAATCATGCTGCTATAAAGACACATGCACACATATGTTTATTGTGGCACTATTCACAATAGCAAAGACTTGGAACCAACCCAAACGTCCAACAATGATAGACTGGATTAAGAAAATGTGGCACATATACACCATGGAATACTATGCAGCCATAAAAAATGATGAGTTCATGTCCTTTGTAGGGACATGGATGAAGCTGGAAACCATCATTCTCAGCAAACTATCGCAAGGACAAAAAACCAAACACCGCATGTTCTCACTCATAGGTGGGAATTGAACAATGAGAGCACATGGACACAGGAAAGGGAACATCACACACCGGGGCCTGTTGTGGGGTGGGGGGAGGGGGGAGGGATAGCATTAACATGTTAAATGACGAGTTAATGGGTGCAGCACACCAACATGGCACATGTATACATATGTAACTAACCTGCACATTGTGCACATGTACCCTAAAACTTAAAGTATAATTAAAAAAAAAAAGGAAAAAATAAAAAAATAAACAGGAAAGGTCTTAGGGTTGATCCAAGGAGCATTGCTCCTGATAAGCTGTGGTTTTATTCCCTTGTGAGAAGTAGCATAGGAGTGGTAGAAATCACATGGACTTGTTTAACCACTAAGACCTGGGTACAAATCCTACTTCCACCTCTCATTAGCTGTAGGTCCTTGGACTACTTACTTCATCTCTGAGTCTTAGTATCCAGCTTCGCCAAACTTTATAAGGCTCAGGAAAAATACAAAAGGACAGAATGCCATGAGGGAAGGGCAGGCCCTTAATACACGTTCCCTTCCTCTTTCTTATGCTGTGGTTATTGGTTTCCCTTGGATGACTATTTAAAATAAGAGTCTGAAACACTCCACAAATGTGTGAGAGCACAGCTGCTCATCTAGCATTTCAGGTTTTTATTACGCAAACTGATAAGACATATTCTGTAATTGGTGCATGTTCTTTTTTTGCCTAATGACACTAATCTGTTTTATCTTAGTCATTTAACTGAGTTTCATGATTAGCACAGGCAAGGTTTTAGGGATTTAAATCATTTGTTTGATGTTTTTGCTTTTAGGCATGTTTGATTATTTATTAAAATTGATAAAATCAGCTGGGTCAACTAGTTATTAAAACTATAATTCTTTTATTGGCTAATACCAGGAGGGCTGAGGCAAAAGAAAAACTAAAACATTACATGAATTCTTGATTATGAAGCAAGTTTCTATAGGGGTGGCCTACATACTTTGCATTAACTGAAGCCTGTTTAGAACAAGTCTGTTCTATCTTTAGTCAATAAGGAAAGGACCAAGTGGGTAAGCATATGTGCAACTCATGTTCTAATTTATGCTTTAAAATAAAAACAAGTTTGAAAGAAGCAATGTGTTCTGGTCTTCAGAAAAGAAATACCAAGTACGTGCTAAGGGAGAGTGGTGAATAGTATCCAAAGACGACTTCCCTCCATTCCTTCCCACCCTGTACCTGCATGTCATTCCAACCATCAAGAGGTAAATGCTCTGCCCCTTTTTCTGAATCTGGTCCTGCCTGTGACCTGCTTTGGCTGGTGGAATATGGTGGGGGTGACACTCTGCCAGTTCTGGTCAAGGTCTTCAAGAGGCCTTTAAGAGCTTCCACTTTGAATGTAGAAAGCCAGATGCCACGCTCTAAAAAAGCTTGGGCCAGAATACTAAATGATGAAACACCACATGGAGAAAGAAGGACACATGGTGAAGTTCAGAGATGCAATGTGGGACAAGTAAGTAGCATCTTCTTGTAGCTCCCAGCCCAGCCCACCCCATATGGAACAGGAGAACTGCCCAGATAAGCTCTACTAGCATTCCTAATGTAAGTACTGTGAATAATAATAAATTATTATATTTTTAAGCCACTAAGTTTTGGGGTGCTCTGTTATTCATCAATATATAACTTAAACAAGGGCAGGAGGGATAAGAGAATAACCATAGACTTTCAGGTAACTTTTAAAATAAAATATTTCATTGAAGGAGTGAATTTCTATTGGCCCAGGATTATCTCTTCCCTTCAATGAAATTTCAACAGAAAAATCTCCTCTTACTGAAACATTGTAGCAAAGAGAGAGAACACACTCAGATGAGAAAACATTGGTCTAGCATTCAGAGTTCTGGCTCCAGCCCGGGCTCTGCCACTCAGTGAAACAATGCTGGATAAAGCAGTTCCCTCTTTGGGCTTCCATTTTGTCATCAGTAAAATGAAAAAAAGTGGCTAAGTGGGTCATTTGGCCTAGGATTTAAAGCCTTAGGTGTAGATGCTGAAACATGAACTCTATGCATTGTTTTACATGTAATCAGAGAAAGATACTCAAGGATGGATAATAGATAACGTTCTCCACAAAACTTTAAATTTATGTCTCATTATCTGAACTCACTGCCTGTGTAATGTGGTGTTAGTATTTGTTTTTAAAAACTATAACTTGTGACCAATGCAGTTATGTTGCATTGTATTTTGTATGCTGACTACATTTTAATTTGAAATTTTCAAACTTTAAAAAATGTTGTAAATGTTGTAAGCTGGTTTAGGTATTTCTTTGTTTCTAACATTTTGGAAGTCTTAGAAGATAGGACTGATCTGTACCTCTTTTAAGCTGTAAGAAATCCTAGGTGTTAGCTATGTTGTCTCTAGGATCCCTTTTAGCTCTACAAGTTGACTGTCACCCAGGTTTTCTTTCATTATTGCACCTACAGAATAATAAAGTACATATTGAATATAATTTGTAATTTTTCTGATGACTTTTTATGGTACCAAGACATCCTTCTGAACTAATAGGCTTTATCAGAAATAAAAGTTTGTCCCAAGAAATCAAAATTTTTTACAGAATTTTTTATAAAAAAACATTTACAGAATGTTTTATACGTCTTGGTGGTATTAACAAAATGTTTGCCCACTTTATGTGGGCAACTTACTAACTTACTAACTTTACTAACTTTATGTGAGCTACCTTACTAGCCATAGGCAGCTCTTAGACAGGTGTCTTGTGTCTGTGCGTGTGCATGAACACCTGTGCACAATAAACAGATAAGTTACCAAAATCATAATAGTATTTTAACCCCAGTTATATGAAAAATTCAGCCTCTCCTCCTCTCCTGCAAAAAGACAAAAGAAACAGAAAGAAAAAAGAAGCTTTTAACTTTGTAAAAAATTAAGTACCCAAGAGAAGAAAGAAAAAAGAGAGTAAATATATAAAATATATGCAAATTAAAGCAGTATAATACCATTATCACCTGTCAAACTGGCAAATTAAAAAAATTAATTCCCAATGAAGCCAAAATAAAGACATTTTCATTCTAAAAGACTAGAAGGATTTGTCACCAGATACTTACTAAAAAATATATTAAAAAGTATTCTTTAAGCCGAAGGAAGATTATCCCAGATGAAAGAACAGAGATACAAAAAGAGTAAAGAGCAAAAAAAAAAATGGTAAATATGTGATGTGTCAAAATGAATACTGAATGTACAAAACAATAATACTAATGTCTTACTGGCTTTTGTAATATATAAAATTAAAATACACAATGTCATATTAATCAGTAGAGAATAAATAGCATTAAAGTGGCTATCACTAATGTTCATAATAAAGTTAAAAGTCCTAATATTAGACTTCGATATGTCAAAGATAGATTTAATAACCATGTAAATACCAAAATAATATAAGTAAAACTTTCAAACTCCTAGAGCAAAGCATGAGATAATAAAAACTCTTCAATAAAATTTATCCAAAAACATAAAAGAGAAAAGAAAAAGAAGAGAGGATAGGCTAGATAGATAGGAGACACTCTGTAATATATCAATAATTACATTAACTATAAATGTACTAAATGCTCCATTTAAATGACAAAGACTATCCAACTGGATTTAAAAACAAAACAAAACAAACCACTATACACTGTTTAAAAGGCATTAAGTATAATGGTTGAAGGCAAAATATTTTTAAAAAGAGGAAAAATACATGCCATATAAACTAACAAAATGGAAACTGTGAAATAAAACAAAACATATTTTCAGTCAAAAGTACTACTGGAGTAAACAGAGGCAAATAAATAACAAATATTTACTCATCAGGAAAATGCAGGAATTCTAAATTTGTATGCACCTAACAACATAACCTCAAAATACATGAATAAAAAATTAACAGAATTATAACAAGTAGTAGGTAAATCCAAAATCATAGTAGGATATTTTAACATCTATTTCTCTGCTACTATCAGGCCAACTGAACAAAATCAGTATAGATGTAAAAGATCTGAAGAATACAACTAGCAAACCCAATTCAAAGCAAGTACATAGAATACTGTCCCAAACTAGATACGGCACATTCTTCACAGGCACATGTAAAATGTAACCACAATTGATAACAGGCCATGAAGTAACTCCTAATAAATTTCAAGAGGTTGGAACCATATAGAGTATGTTCTCTGACCTCTAGCAACTAAATTAGTAATCAAAAACAAAAAAAAGTAGAAAATCCATATACAGTACTTGGAGTTTAAGAAATCTGTTTTAGTGGCCTCTTCTTCCAGCTATGACAGAGTTGATAGTTGATAATAATCCTCTTCAAAAATAACTATAAAACTGGATATAAGAATAATGATGATGACTAAATGTAATTCTGCCACTGTTGGTGAGAGAATTATAAGCGACTTGGTGGTTGGCTTTTCTTTGTGTTTTTATATATTCTCTGAGTTTTCTAAATTTCCTATTAGTCACTTTTCGTAAATTCAACGAGAATTACCTTTTCACTCAGTGACAATAAGAAGTTATTACAAATAAGCTGTCATTAATTTTTTTAATTAGTTATGTCTTCAATCAGTAGTTGTTATTCTTATATGGGGGCCTTCAACGCTGTTTGATGTTATTAAAAATCTACTAATTCTTTGACCCAGCAGTTGCATTTCTACAAATGTATTTCTACAAAACACATTCACACATCTGTCCAAAGGTGGATATGCAAGAATATATACTGTATACAGACGTATATTCTGACCTTTTATTTACAGAACACTAGACTTAAATGTCCACTTACAAGGTAGTGGTTAAATAAACTGTGATACATCCATATAAAGAAGACTCATGCAGGCAATGACCGAGAGTAAAGTAGGTCTCTATACTCTGATATACTGTATGTCTTTGGTTAACTCTCTTTGTTTACAAGCAACAGAAGTTAATTCTGGCTTATGCAAGCAAAACAAAATGAATTGGAGCAATATGAGTTGATCCACAGAATGGACAGGAACCTGGAGAGCAGAACAGGAATCGGCTACCCTAGACCACTGGGCATCAGGTATTGCTCCATCATCTTGTCTGGATTCTGGTAATGCCTTTCAAATATTGTTCTGATCCTGAGTAACTCTGGATCTGCTTGAGATTCAGTCTAAAGAGAAATAAGCTGGGTTGCATACCTAACCATTGGCTACTTGAGGACAGGGGACCTGATTTACAATCCCACAAGGAGTATGCAAAATTAGAAAGTCGTGATTCCCCCAAAATAAAATCAGAGTGCTATTTAAGGGGGAAAGAACACTATACAGTAGAAAATGCATCCTCTACATACTGTTAAAAGAATAATGCAAAACCAAAAAGCGTACCCATAGTAAACCACCATTTATGTTTTTTAAAAATGGGAGAGAATACATATTACATGTATACATGTAGAACATATTCTTAAAAAAAAAAAAACTAGAAACAACCTTAACATTGTATCTCCCATTAGGCCCTAAGTTCCATGAGGGCAAGAAGTGTGTCTGTCCCATTCATTTCTGTATTTCCAATGACTAACAGTATGTCTTACACACAGGAGGCACATAATAAATAGTGGCAGAGTGAATAAAGGATGTAATTCTACAAAGAAGAGGGATACTAGAGAGAGACTTACTTTTCATTTTTTAATTTTTTTCAAGTGCCTGAAGTTTTTATGCAATTAAAAAGGGTTAAGGATAATTCATAAAGACAACACATTTTTATGGGGCTCAACAATTCTTTAAGAAGTTTGGGGACTGTTGTTATCAATGACCCACATCACCCCTCTTCCCTAAACCGCCTCATTGTGTATGTGCCCATACAGAGAGCCAAGCAGAAAAGGGCTCATTGTCCAGTGGAACAAACCAGCTCCGGCAGGAGAAGCTCCCCGTCCCTGCAGTGCACACATGGCAACACAGCTTCTCCAGGGCCTCAGGAAATAATGACTTACGGAAAGATAAATAGTCAAGGGTTATTTGGTCATCACGCTGGGGCTCCAGCTCTTTAGAGGTTTGCACTGATAGCAAAAACACTGTTGAGTGTCTAAATAATTTGAATGATATTAATACAAGACCCTAGAAAGAGGAAAACAACAATAGCTTGATGATAGCAAGCTGACAATGGGAAGCATTTTGTGGGCTGAGATGACTGTAAAAGCAAACAATGGTGATATTGTCCTTCTGGTGTTATTGTGTAATGCTGTAATTTATGGATGAAGTGGAATTTCAAACAAAATAAACAGACTTGAATTTGTTAACTAATACAGTAAGCATAGAACATTCTGTTATGTGAAAAGAGAAATGTTTTATACACTCCTGCTATTTGCTAAACAGAAATATGTTTATATTTGGCATAACGTCTTGCTTTTGGTTTTGCTAGCTTTTTGAGAATATCCTTTTTCATTTAATCTTGAACACAGATACAAAATGTGGGTGAAAGAGGAATATTGTCAATATATATCATTGTACCATTATATTATAGTTCTATAAGTTAAAATCACAACAATAATAACTTTATCTCTATCACAAGTGAAACGGTACAGGTTCCCTTGTCCCCCTCTCAGGGCGTGTGATGGGAGTGTGGCTCGTTTCTTCAGCGCCCCGCTGCTCAGACCTCTAGAGGAGCATACAGACAGGCAGGCTGTGGGGCTCCGATCCCACGACAGTGTCTAGGGCTGACTGTTTACAGCTCCCGAAGCCCCAGTGGACGTGTGTGCTCCTGAAGCCCCAGCGGGCGTGTGTTACTGGGTGCTCTCTTAGTTTGCCGTCTATAGGCAGCTTGTGTTAGCTCAATTGGACCCTCTACCTTATCGCAAGGACAGAGGGCTTTCTGTATCCCCGGATTTCTTGCCTTGGTGTACCGGAAAAATTGGTCACACGTGGCTTGGAGAATGAGTGCAAAGTTGTATTGAGTGGAAGTAGCTCTCCTGTGATGGGGGAGCGAGAAGGAAGGTGGTTTTCCCCTGGAGTAGGGCAGCTCGGCGGCCCCAGCTCTCCTCCCACTGCCCCAGCCAAACTCCACCTTGTCCCGCTGGTCAATGGCCTGCCGGTGCCTGTCTGTGTGCTCTTCCCCCAGCGGGCTCTCGATGACCAGCCACCTGTGTCTTCTTCCCCGGATGTGTTCCTCAGACGTCTAGCGACTTCAGTCTGTCTGCCCGCTAGGGCCTGCGGGGGGCGGTTTTTATAGGCCTAGGTTGGGGGCGTGGCCGGCAAGGGTAGGCTTGGAAAATACAACATTTGGGCGGGAAAGCCGGAGCGCCTGTCCTCACCTAGATCCATGGGGGTAGAGCCGAGCCAGGGACCCGCCTTCCTCTACCCCTCACTTCCCTTCCCCACTTCCGTATCATTTAAAGGGACCACGCTCTTCCGTTCCCGGTACTTCCGTATCACAAGTGGGCTATGATATCATGTGGAACTATTTGGTTGCAGTTACACTTATAAAAGAAAAGCTACTTCTCCGTAAACTATAAAAAGCAGGTTTTTATCTCAGAAAGGATTGTTAATAATAAATGACCACTATTTATGGAGCTCTTGGATTCACAAGAAGTGAGTCACCAATGACAAATTACGTATCTTACGTCTCAGTGCTGAGAATAGTGCCTGGCACTTAGTAGGTACTTAGTAGATATTTGTTGAATAAGTAAATACTTCTTCTACAAGCCGGGTATTGCTTTAAGTCATGGTTACATCTGTCAAAGACAAAACTAAGTTCGAGACAAAATGAACAAAGGCTGTTTATTCATAAATTGATGGCAAGGGAACCCATCTGCTGTCACTTTCGTTTCCGCAGGGTTCCCGGGTGTTAGAGAGGAGAGTGATTTTTATAGAATAAAAAAGGATAGGCTGAGACAGCCTCTGACTGCTGAGGGTTCTATAAAGGTGAGATTTCTGGAAGCCAGGATGACTTTCTAATTGATCTTCAGGTACATTTGACTGCCCTTTGTTGGCTGGGAGGGAGCAAACAAGCAGTCTGGGGACATTCTGGAAATGAATGCTAGGAACAGAAGGTTTTCCGTGGCCAGCCATTTCCTGGAACATGTAGTGCTCAACGGGGTGCCTTTTTTACAGTCAAACTGTCAGGATGGTCCTTTATGAGAAGCTGACTGCTTGGGCCAGTTTCTAACATCTGGGTTCTCTCCCTGACTTCAATCTCTCTCTCACTCTTGCTCTCTCTCTCTCTCAAAAACAAAAACAAAAACAAAACAACAAACAAAAAAACCTGTCACCTAATTGGCAAAAACCTCCTAGAAAAATAAAAATAAGTCAGTTTTAAATTGAAAAACATTATTACCACTCAAAAATCCTAAATGCAGTAAAAATAGGAGTGATATAACCTCATATGTTCACGAGAATTCATCTGATGCAAGTAAACCTGCATTTTTATATTCAAGTCTTATTTAATCATGGCTGTGGTCTTTGGACAAAGATAAATTCAATATTTTACTGAAGTTTGAGTGATAGCAGTGAAGCATTGTCCTAAAGATTCAGGAACACGCTTTTTATAGATGTTATTGGAGTGCAAAATAGCCACCTTAAAAAAAAAAAAAAAGCTTACAAGGATTCACAACCTTTCTAGTGGCTTTGTCTTTATTTATTCATTTATAAAGCGGCTATCTAGGGGGAGAGTATTAGTGGCCATGGGAAATTTTAAGTAGAAATTAAATAGACCTTTGGCTTCATGCCCAGAAAAATATGTCAGTCCTGTGCAGAAAACCAGGCAAAAGATAAAAAAGATTCCATTATATCTATAATACAATCTTCTTATGGCTTTAGTACAAGTTTCTTTTCTGCTAACAGAAGTCCCTGCAGAAGGTTTAAACAATCTCAACAATTTCATTATGTGAGCGTAGCTAAATCCAATAATGTAAAAGGGCCTAGAGAGCCTTCCCATATGCTCGGTTCCATACCCTTTCCTTCTAGGGGAAGTCAAAGAACTTGGCTCTCAGGAAGCTGATTCTACTCCAATTGCCCGCAGCACAAATCTTGCATTGTTGACATCAAGGAAGCTCTCCTGAGGACACACAAAGAAGAGAAGGAGCCATTAGAATTTCTCATGACCCTGCTTTGAGCCAAATCCAGCTTCACTTAAATGAATGAAAATGCTTGTTATATGGCCCAAGAAGCTACTTTGTCCATTTGAAAATTAATTAGACCGTAGCTAGATGAACAACCCTAAGATGCTTTCACAATGTTCTTAGATGCATGACCCTGGCTGAGTTCCCAATTTTAACAAGTTTATCCTAAAGCAAAAACATGGCCTTTTGGCTGAGCTAGTGCTACAATTATAATGCTTTCCTGAGTGGTGGCAGCTAAAGCATAACCTCGCCAGAAAAGAGTTAGTTAGGAAGAGAGTAGTTAAAACTTTTGCATGCAAGCTAACAGAAGATATTTTAAAGGCATTTTTTTTGTTGTTTTGAGGAGCCAATTTAGTTATTCATTTCACAGCTGGGCTTGGAGAAAATGTTAAAATCTTATATATGTCATGATTCACTCTAGATTAAAACTCCTTGAGGGCACAGATTATGTTGTTCCTTGTAGTATTTTAAGTATAGTGGTACCAAAAGTTGGTAGATTGACTAGAAGCATAAAACACAGATTCAGATGTAAATTCTTTTTTCAAGGTGTCACCCTGAGGATGTTCACGGCTGGTCATTGATAAGAGAGAATCTTCAGGTGTATAATATTCTGAGCCACTCCATCACAAAGAGACTAATAACTACTTTAAAAAGTAATCTATACATATACCTAACGTAAATGATGAGTTAATGGGTGCAGCACACCAACATGGCACATGTATACATACGTAACAAACCTGCAAGTTGTGCACATGTACCCTAGAACTTAAAATATAATAAAAAATAAATATAAAGTAATCAATACATTGCCCCATTTAAGAATGTCCTTAATAAATATTAGGGGTGATTGTATAACTGAAGCTTAACTATCTATAGTGTGGAATTGAGAGAGAGAAAATCAGAGTTGGATACACTGCATGAGAAATAAAATTCCACCCAAATTACCAAAAATAGAGAAATTATGGAAAGGGTGCCCAACTCACAACTTCTTTATTGATTAAAGAGAAAAAAGTCTTGCAAGGTGGCTCTATCCCTATCATAGCTGATGAGGAGAAGGACAGACATCTCATTCCTGAGGAGCTGATTCATTGATAAATGACAACCAATTGCGTTCCCTCTGTGTCCCATTTGGGATCTCTCTAAATCTTTTCTGCACATGCTGTCTCTTTCTGGGGCAGCCAATTGAGGATCTTTGCATATAAATAAACACACATGCCAGTTGACCTCTGTAGAGAAGCAGAATAATATATATATATGGTTCAGGTGTTGAGTCGGGGACAGAGACAAGAGGCCATGTCGGCTTTAGTTTTTTAATACAAAGGAAGATTATAAAAGTCTGAGAAAGAACAATGAAGCAGTCCACCTTGTATTCTTAAGAATTCGCTCCTCTTGCTCACCTGCCTCTGTACAATTTCTATGTTTTTGATATTTTGGGTGGAATTTTATTTTCAATGCAGTATATCCAACTCTGATTTTTTTTCTGCCCTCAACCTCATATTACAGATATTTAAGCATCAGTTATATCGCCATCCATAATATTTATTAAGGACCTTCCTAAATGTAGCAACCTACAGGTTAGTTTTTAAAGTAGTTATCAGTCTCTCTGTGAGTGGAATGGCTCAGAATATCTCTCTGTTCAAATGCATAGACATCTGCAGATAAATGGTACTTTTGAATTTTTCCTAATGTAGCTCATCATTTTAGCACAGTTTTGACTGGCCTCCCTAATTCCAGATTATTTCTATTTCCTTGTACGACCTTAACTGGGGACTGCTCAGCATCCTTTTTTATGTCCCCCCAAAGAATGTCTTCTGGGTCTGGGCTCTCAAAAATCTCACTTGGTTAGAAATCTTTGGGTGGTGCAGTACCACAACTCTGAAAAAAGAGACATTAAATACCTCCTCTTATGCTGTATATTGATAAGGACTTGTGTTGATCTATATACATCTGGGTCAAAACAGTATACTTTGAATTTAGTTAAAGAAGTCATATCATTTCCTTTTGTGGAGGCACATGACATCTCCAGAATGAAATCTTTCCCCAAATGACATGACAGCATTAGCCACTTTTTTTTTTTTTTTTTTTTTGAGATGGAGTTTTGCTCTTGTTGCCCAGGCTGAAGTGCAATGGCATGATCTCAGCTCACTGCAACCTCTGCCTCCCAGGTTCAAGCGATTCTCCTGCCTCAGCCTCCCTAGTAGCTGGGATTACAGGCATGTGCCACCATGCCTGGATAATTTTGTTGTTTTTTTTTTTGTTGTTTTTTTTTTTAGTAGAGACGAGGTTTCTCCATGTTGGTCAGGCTGGTCTCAAACTCCCTATCTCAGGTAATCCACCCACCTTAGCCTCCCAAAGTGCTGGGATTATAGGCGTGAGACACCACGCCCGGCCAGCATTAGCCACTTTTACTTTATCTGAAACCCGCTGAAGGTCGCCCCTGCTTGCAAGGAGAAAGGGTTCTGGGCCCATAACTTGGTTTCCTTAAGGCATGCTTAAATGCTTGGCTTCTCCAGATTTGCTGAGATGCCCCTTTATCGTTTCAATGAACTCCCCCTTACTTGGGCTCACTCATGTTGAATTCTGTCCCCAGGATTTTGAAGTGCTTTCACCATCTGCCCAAACAACTAAAACTTTCACAGAACGTTTAACAAGTATCCAAAACAGTAGATGGTTTCAGTTCCTATCTTCTGTATTTCCTCTTCCACTTGGAGGAGAACTGACAGGGATCACTTCAAAAAGTGGGGTTGACTAATGAAAGTTTAAGGAAGGACTAAGGAAGCACTACAGAGGCTCCCAGGCTGGCTAACAGGTTCTATGTGAACCATGACGGATTAAACAGAAAGCTTTATATGACAAATACGCAAACACAACTTATCACACTCAAAGTGGTAAATATAAAAATATAAATATAACAATAATAGACACTTAAATTTTCTGTGGTGCTTTACAGTTTTCAAAGCACTTTAAAATACCTTATCATGGTTCGTTCTCACAACAGACTAGGTGGGAGGGAGGCAACTTATGCCCAGATTGCAGGTGGAGAAACTGATCTTCCAAGAGGCGAAGAGACCTTGCTGGAAGAACAAAGCTGAATCGTGGATAAGGGCACACGTGGTACAGTCAGAGACTGGGGTTGGAATTTTGGTTCCCACTTTTTATTAGCTGAATGGATTGGGACAAATTATTTAATCTGTCTATGCCTTGATTTATTTATCTGGAAAATTGAACAAAATGCTGAGCACTGCTGTGAGAGCTACAAATGCATGATTCTCCCAACAACCCTATATAAAGTAGGATCCCCATTTGACAGATAAAGAAACCGAGGCAAGCAAAGATTCAGGAACTTGCTTAAGATTACACAGAGTAAGTGGCAGAGGCAGGCTGCAAGCCCAGGCAATGTGCTACCATTGTACAGCCTCCGTACCTCTTTCATTGGTTGGTGAGAGGAGTAAATAACACCATGAATTGACTGTAAGTCTAGCATAGTGAGAGTTCAATATGCACTAATAATCCATTCCTATTTGTAAAGAGCCCCTCTTACTTACTGGCTGTCTTTCACTATAGAATGGAAGCTCCACAAGGGCAAAGGTAATGGATTTGTTCACCATTATGTAATCAAGGTCCCTGGGTTTCAGAGTATACACTGGGAAAAAGTACCTATTTGTAACTGTTACACCTTGAGTTCTTGTTGTTTCATGAATGTTCCAGGAAGAAGCTCAGCCCTGGAATAGCAAAAATGGGTTGGATCCAGAGATGCCTGAGTTAGACATGAACTTTAGTGAACTCCCCTCATTGCCATACTAAAAACCCTGCCCAGGGAGGAGCTTATTGGCCATTTTCTATACATGTGATGTATGTGGAAGCATGATCAGTGACTGCACACACGCTGTGGTGACGCCAACTCTACATACAATGACTCAGCTAACTAGCCCAAGAAAAGCCCTGTTTTTACCTTTGTTTGGAGAGCTACTGCTTTGGGAACTATGCCCAGTGCCCTCCTTACCTGTTGTAAGTAATAGTAATAATATGTGTTTAATAAATCCTTCTTGGTTGTGGTCATCTGACTATCACTCACCAAGCAATGGAACCCACCCATGAGTAACAATATGAGCCCTAGAACATAGAATGGTACAAAATAGGGGCGTGGAAAATTAATAGTTGAGGGAATGAATGAATGAGTAAATGCGACTTATATTTTGAAGTCTTTTTGGAAGTTGAGGAAGGAGGGGGCCAGAACAGAAGCATGAGTTATTATCCCTAAGCTTATTCTCCAAAACAGATACACTTCAACAATTTTAAAGAAATACCATTAATGTAAAAATTAAGGCTCTGATGAAAAGCATCTTTGGAATCAGAGTGAAATATACAATTGAAGCTTCAGAGGTCAAACCTTAAGACACATAGAAAGGTGGTAGAGGGCTGTTTTGTGTACGTGTGCACTTGCTCACCCACCAATGTTGCAAACCCTGCCTCCTTCTTCCCCCATCCTCCTCCAGTCTTGCATGCACCCCACCACGGCCTCTGTACCTCAGAGGAGAGAATTTGGCTGCACCCCTGGGCACAATAAACCAGTTTGAGGGCTGAATGGATCTTAAACCTCCTGAGTCCTATCTCAGTTTTCTATCACCCCTTATGACCTTAAATGCCCCCCAAAGAATTTCATAAATAGACTAGGATCCAAATTAAAGAACTATATTGAACTTAGGCAGAAAAGTGAGAGTGTCCTTTAAATGCCAATAGGCATTGCCTTTGGCATAACAAAGGAGTTAAAACATAATTAAGATCTGAAGACTGATTACAGGAATGTGTATGATTATTTTTATTATTTTTCTTCTTTCTATCTTTGTGATAGGATGTGATCAACCTCTGCCATGCTCCGTTGCTTAGTAGCAGACAGTCAGAGTTTTAATTATATACTAAAATAAGCTAAAGAACAGAAAACTGCTTTATGTCTAATACGTATATATCAAGAAAGGCATGTGACAGCATCTAAATTGCTTTAGTGCCTGATAAAGAGTGTCTCCGGTAAGGTTGTCATCAAAAGATCACGAATGGAGTAGGAAAGTATTATTAATAAAGCTGCTACTCTCTTTATATGTCCTCCATTGTTTGTGATTCCTTGTTAGAAGCTAGAAATGAATTTTTATCTACCACTAATTTCATCAGGTTTTTTTTTTTTTGAGTCTGGGAGAGAAAAAAAAACTTTTGTCAATTCCACTGCCAACCCTAGTTCTCCAAATAGAATTCTTTTCACTCCTCCAGATCTGCAATTCCCAAAATATTATATCTCGCAATAAAAAATTAAAGAAATAGTTCATTCATTCTTTTAACATTCAACAGAGCAATGTTCCAGCAGCAAACCCCAGAGGAGTCTCTGCCCTCATAGAGATTAGATTTTAAGGGGAGGGAAAGGTAATGAACAAGTAAAACAATAAAAAGATAATCACAGACTACAACCAGGGTTATAAAGAAAATGAAATATACTTCATAGGATTAGGTTTAGCTGCAAGTGACAGAAGATTAAAAATCTTTCGGCTTTAACCAAGCCTGTGTTGTGATTCAGCCTATATATAGGGGCAGCTACAATTTTTTAACACTGGCATCAATTCTGATTGACCAGTGCCCTATTTTGTTTGGTTGGAACAGGTTTATATGCTGGAGCAGTTGCTATATAAGTTGAATGTTAATTGTGGCTTAGAAAGTTTATTTCTCTCTTTCTCACATTAAAGAAGGTCAGAGATAGGTTCTTCAAGTATGCATAATGCAGCTTCATGAATTCATCAAAGGTCCAGATTTGTTCATCATCCTCAACGTATGCTTTCTACCTCGTAGACCAAAGATGGTTGCTTGGCCTTCAGCCATTACATCTGCATAGAGGACAAAGGTGAGAAGAGGGCCATATCTCCTCCCTGTAAGGGTAATTAGTGTTTTGTCCCAACAGTAAGAATGTATTCTGTGGCTGAAGGGAAAGCTGGAATAGGAAGACATCATTCTGGTTGGCCATAGGCTCACCTAGAAATTAGGTAGCAATTCGATTGCTAAGGAAAAAGGGAGAGCAGGCAGGTAGTTGAGATCACCAAACAGAGTGACGTGATAGGGGGTAACTGATACAGAGGGGCCTGCTCTAAATAGGGGAGTCAGAGGCCTTCTTAGGGGCTAACAACTGAGCTGAGACCTACAGGATGCCACTGAGCCAGCCATGTAAAGTGGGAGGAAAAGACTTCAGGCAGAAAGAATGTCTCATCTCAAAATAGACTGGACTTTTGCTCATGGAATGATTTTAACCTCACTTCATAATAATACTATGCAGCTGTTAAATTTCCCTGGGCTGGGATTATAACCTGT